>NW_006921841.1:2804584-2810834 GCF_000298275.1 Orycteropus afer afer | reverse complement strand
ACTGCTAACCAGAAAGCTGGCGGTTCAAACCCACCAGCCTCTCCTTGGAAGGAAGGTTGGGCAACCTACTTCCGTAGTGATACCGTCTTGGAAACCCAAGGAGGGGTCGCTGTGAGTCGGGGCCAACTCAATAATACATTAACAACAACAGCATCTTTGTTGATTTTCTTTCCCGTCATTCTATCATTGAAAGTGGTGTACTAAAGTCTCCTACTATGACTGTGGATTCATGTATTTGTCTTTTTAATTCTGTTAAAGTCTGATTTATATATTTGGAGGCTCTTTCATTGGTTGCATAGATATTTACTATGGTTATGTCCTCTTGTTCAATTGATCCTTTAATCGTTATAAAATGTCTTTCCTTGTCTCATATGGTGGTTTTTGTCTTAAAGTCAATTTTATCAGAAATTAATGTTGTCACTCCTGCTGTTTTATGGTTGCCATTTGCTTTATATATCTTTTTTCAACCTTTGATTTGCAGTCTGTTTTTGGCTTTACCTCTGAAGTGTGTCTCTCGTAGACAGTGTGTTTATGGGTTATGCTTTCTTATCTAGTCTGCAGCTCTCCATCTCTTGAGTGGTGCATTTACTCCATTGACATTCAGTGTAATTATTGACAAGTGTGAATTGGTTGCTATCACTGTGTTACATGTTTTTTCATGATGTTGCTTTTTTCTTTGTTCCATATAATTTTCTGTGCGTAGCTTATTCTGTTTATGAATCATGTTATCATTTCTTTTGTTGCTATTATTTTAGTGGTTGCTGAATATTTGTGCTTGTCCTCTTTTTGATTTTGATGTGAAAGCTTATTCTTCTTCTTTGAGTGTACCCCATGATTTATAATTTTCTTCCCAAGTTTAGAACAGTCTGTTTTATCTCAAAAGTGTCTTGACTTTCTCACCATTTAATAATTCTGTAACTACACTACTTTTTCCCTCTTTTTGGTTTGTGGTTGTCCTCATTTGTCAATTGATGTCTTTGGTTCTCTGTTTACAGTTTTGTAAGCTTATTTTACTTTGGATACTTCCATAATTGGGTTGGTTTCTGGGTTATGTCATCATGTGTGTTAATGGTTGGTTGTTTTTTCTGTTGTTGGTTCTTTTTCCACAGGACTCCCTTTGGCATTGCTTGTGAGGTTTGTCTCATTTTAACAAATTCCCTTAATTTCTACTTATCTGGAAATGTCTTAATTTCACCATCATATTTGAGAGATAGTTTTGCTGGGTATAGAATTCTTGGAGCTCTGGTAGCATAGTGCCTAAGGCTCTTGACTGCTAACCAGAAGGCTGGCAGTTCAAACCCCCCAGCCACTCCTTGGAAGGAAGGTTGGGCAATCCTACTTCTGCAGTGATACTGCCTCGGAAACCCAAGGAGGGGTCGCTATGAGTCGGGGGCAACTCGACAGCAAATAACAACAACAACAACAGAATTCTTGGTTGGAATGCTTTTCCTTTCAGGATTGCATATATACCATCCCATTGCCTTTTGCCTCATGGTTTCTGCAGAGAAATCAGAGCCTAGTCTTATTAGTTACCCTTTCTAGGTATCTTTTTGTTTTTCCTGTACTTCTTTCATGATTCTTTCTTTGTCTTTGGTTTTGGTGAGTTTGATGATGATATGTCTTGGTGATTTTCTTTTGGAATCTGCCCTGTTTGGAGTTCATTGATCTTCTTGAATGTATACATTCTCATGTAAGGGAAATTCTCTTCCAATAAATCTTTAGCAGTCTTCTCTCTGGTTTTGTCTTTTCCTGTTCTGGAATTCCAGTTATATGTAAGTTATTCTTCTGGGTGGTATCCCACATGAATCTTGGGCTTTCTTCATTTCTTTTTTTTAAGGCTTTCTTCACTTTGTTCTGATCCTTTTTCTGACTGATCACTCACCAAAGTAGAATTCAGATATTTGTCTTCAGTCTCACTTATTCTGTCTTCCGTTGATTCAGTTCTACTCCTTTGCCCGTTCCATGTGTTACCTAATTCTGAAATTTTTGTATTAATCTTCTGGATTTCTATCTGTAGATTTTGTATCATTTCTAATTTTTCATATTTTTTATCATTTTGTTCTTGTATTATTTTCTGAATTTTTTCTAGGGTTTTGTCTTTGTTTTCCTTAATTTTATCAGTGTTTTCCTTGATCTGTCTCTCAGTCCATTAAAGGTACCTGTAGTGGTTAAGTTTGTGTGTCAACTTGGCTGGGCCTGGTTGAGTGGCTGGGCAGCTGGATGTAGTTATTCTCCATGGTGAGATTGGTAGTTAATTCCATGGAGGAATCTATTGGAGCAGCTGAATAGCTGCTTTGGGTATGTGTTCTGCTTCCTGTATATAAGAAATAGCTTTGGGAATGGTCTCTAGCTTATGACATGCTTGAATCCTGCATGTACCCGAGTCGTCGTTCTGCCTGCCATGCTCTGCTGACCTTGGGACTTTCAGTGGACTTGAATTAATGGCCTGCCATGTGGTTTGGTAACATTGGGACTGTGTCTTTTTACTTGTCAACCTTGGGTGTGTCAGTTTCAGCAGCCAGCAGCTGCCTGAGTAAAGAAAAGCTTCTAGTGGGCCGGGAGCAGGAGGCAAAGATGAAGCCCAAGGTTGAGAGGCTTTCACCCTGCCCCTAGAGCTTGGCACTTTGAACTCGGACTTCTAGCCTCCTGAACTCTAAGAGAATAAACTCATCTTTGATAAGGCCATCACTTTTGTGGTATACTCCTGTCAGAGCGGCACTACGTAACTAAAGTAGTACCTAAATATAATTCTTTTGGATTCCTTATCAGGGAGTTCCAATGCTGTTGCTTCCATGGGGGTGTGTTCTTGGCCTGTATCCTAGTCCCTTGTTTGTACTGCTTTATCTTGCTTCTTTATGTGGAGTGTGATGTTCTGTTGTCTCTGAGACATTGTCATGTCATTGTATTTATATTTAATTGGTGATTGTATGTCGATGTGATTGGTCCTAGATTTCTTTTTTTCTTTGTTGTGTTTTGATATATCTGAGTAAGCAGGGTACTGTGCTCCTGTATTTGCTAGTTGGCAGCACTTACGTACTCACTATCTGTCTCCTGGTAAGTGAGATAGAGAATGTAAGTGGATGCACAGATCTCTGTTTGCTGTTTGTGAAGAGCACTTAAGGATGAATTGGGCACATATTGGCTCTCTGATATCATTGGCCAGTTGGTATAGAGGCAAGTGGTGGCCCTTACTTGGTAGGTGGGGCTGCAGAAGGTGTGATTATGGTGGGGTCAAATAGTTACAGTTGCTGTCTCCCACTCAGACAAAAACAACACCAGTAACAACAATAATAAAAAAAAACCCAAAAGAGTGAAAACAAGAGGACATAAATAAATAAATAAAAACCCACATACCACAGAAGCACAGAGGAACAATTGGCAAAAAGTGGGGAATAAAAAGGCAATAAATGGGAAGATTTAAAGAAATGCTTTTAAGAAGACAAAATAAATATAAATAGAAAAAGAAAAGAGAACCCCCCCCCCCACACACACACACAGTTTCTGGGGTTTGGGGAATAAGAGGCAAGAGCTAGAGTTAAAAGAATAAGGTGGTAGTTAAATTTGTATGTCAACTTGGGCTGGGCCTGGTTGAGTTGCTGGGCAGCTGGTAGTAGTTATTCCCCATGATGAGACTGGCAGTCAACTCCATGGTGGGATCTACCACAAGCAGCTGAGTAGCTCCTTTGGGATGTGGTCTGCCTCCTGTATATAAGGAGAAGGCTTGGGGATAGTCTCTAGCTTATGGCACGCTTGACCCCTGCATGTAGCTGTGTCATTGTTCAGCAGCCTGCCATGCTCTGCTGAACTTGGGACTTCTGATGGACTTAAATCAATGGCCTGCCATGTGGTTTGATAACGTTGGGACTGTGCTCTGTTACTTGTCAACCTTGGGTTTGTCAGCCTCAGCAGCCAGCAGCTGAGTGAAGAAAAGCCTCCAGCTAAAATGGGCCAGGAGCAAGAGGCAGAGCTGCAACCCAAGGTTGAGAGGCTTTCACCCAGACCCTAGAGCCTGGCACTTTGAACTTGAACTTAAAACCTCCAAACTGTGAGAGAATAAACTCCTGTTTATGTTAAGGCCATCCCATGTGTGGTATATTTCTATCAGAGTGACACTAAGTATCCAGAACAAATAATAAAGGAAAAAAATGAGAAAAATTTAAAAGGTAAATAAGGGATGGGGAGAACCAAAAGAAAGAAAAAAGATGGGAACCAGTGAAAGGCAAAAAATCAAAAGCCTGGGAAGGGAAATAGAAAGAGTGAAAATAAAATGGTAGAAAAAAAATAATTTAAAAATAAACAAAAATTTGGGGATGTTGGATGGGGTAGGGCACCCAGCCTCCATCAGAGCACACAGAATGGGATGGAATTACTGCTGGTCTAGAAGGTCTTTGGAGGTGGGGGATGACTACACATCTGTTCACCAAGAGGGTGTGCGGCTTAAGAGTAACAATGGCAATATTGCACCTTTCCAGTTTTCAGCCTCCAATGTGGGTGCCCATGGTATCCTCAGCTAGTGGAACCTATTCTTAGGTCACTGGGATCCAAACATTACCACTTCCAGTATAAAAACATGGCCATACCACTTGTAAATACTCGAAATGACTATACTCTTCAGACAGCAGAAAGTCCACAGCTCAATTTGTCTCCTTATTTGTTGTTTCCCTTTTTAGTCGTCATCCACCGGGCAGCCCTAGGCAAGCAGGGCTGATTTTTAGGTTATTGGCCCAGCTCCTAACACTACTTGTAAATATTCAACCTGGCTGTGCTGTCGGGATAGCTGACAGTCTGCTGCTTTGTCTTCTTATTCACTGTTTTCATTCAGGCTCTTCTACTAGTTGTTATTTAATCCACTTCTGTATCATTCCTTTGAAAGCTCAGGGCTTCTGGATTATCTTCTCTATCTGTGTCAATTGGTTTCTCTTTTCTTTGTTGAAGAGGGTCTGTATAGCTTGTCTGTCTATTCCACCACCTTACTGGGAGTCTCTTTGTGTAATTTCTTGTTTTGGTAGTGTATAACCTTTAGAATTCCTGTAACAAACTTTATATTTTATTGACACTTTGGGTGTAGAAATTCCAGATTGGAAATAATTTTTCCCTTAAAATTTTGAAGGTAATATCCCACTGTCTTACAGCTTCCAGTGTTGTTGTTCAGAGGTCCTGTACTATTTTTGTACCAAATTTCTCTTTGAAATCTTTTTGAATCTTGTTTTTCTCCCTCTATGTTCTGAAATTTCTCAGTGATGTGCCTTGATGTTAATCTTTTCTCATTCATTGTGCTGGGTACTTATTGGCTCTTTTAGGCTTTTACATTCGTCAGCTCAGAAAAATTTTCTTTTATTCTTGAAAATTTCCTTGTCTCTGTAATTTGTGTCTTTCTGGAATACCTACCAGTGGATGTTTGACTTCCTGGTCAGATTGCTTGTGCTTTCTCTCATTGGTTGTCTGTGTCTGTTGCTCTTTCTGAACCTTTTCCTCATTTCCTCTTAAGTCATATTTTTAATTTCTAAAAGTTTTCCCTTGTGCTCTGATTTTCTTCATTTTTGTAGTATCCTTTCCTTATTTTATGGGTTTTAATTATTATTTTGATCTGAGGGTACTAACTATAGTTTGGAGTTTTCTTTTGGTTTCTTAGTACTCAGTTTTTTTCTTTTCAAGCAAACCACTAAATAGCAGATGAGAAGATCTGTATGTTGTGGAGTAGGTATTGCTGACTGGTTGGCTTCACTGTGGTGTAAACGAGTTGTTTTCATTGGAGGGTCTCCAAATGTCAGAATCAACAGATCATCTCTGGACTGTTTCAGAGTCTCTAGAGTAGGATCTTCCGCTCTTCGGCCTGTATGCTATAAACTTGCTTTGAGTTGCATGACGGGTGGGTCCTACCGTTCAATAGGCAGACTAGCCACATATAGCTGTTTAAATAAATGCATTAAGATTAAATACAATTAAAAACTCAGTTCTGCTTCTGCAGTAGCCATATTTAGATTCATAATAGTCACATGTGTCTAGTGGATGCTGTATTGGATAGAACAAGTGTAGAACATTTTCATCATCGCAGAAAGTTATGTTCTTATCCTGTGTTGTGCCTTGTGGTACTAGGTATGTGTTTGGTTCAGTTCCTTTAAGAAATGCAATCCTGTATCTAAGGGTTAGGGGAGAGGTAGTCACTTACATGGGTAAGGTGAGAGTAAGACCTGAGGGACAAATTGTTCCTTATACTGACTTCAACCTAGTTGTGGTTTTTTTTTTTTTT
>NW_006921841.1:2799423-2804484 GCF_000298275.1 Orycteropus afer afer | reverse complement strand
TTTTTTTTTTTTTTTTTTGCATTGTGCCTTACCCCCGCTTTGTTTGGTATTTGGTGCTGCCAGTTCCTATACTCTGGATTTTGCATGGCATATTACCTCACTTTTTTCCTCCCTTCTAGGTGCTTATGTTTCAGCTTATTCAACCCTACTAAGTCCACTACCATTCTTCTGCTCATTCTCTGTCTTACACATTTTTGTTGACATCTCTTATTTGATGTTGTCCCTGCTTCCATTCTTTTAATCTTTGTGGGTTTATGCTTTTTTTGTGTGTGTATGTGTATTTTTTTTTTTTTAAATTAATTCCTTTACTACGATTTCAGTAGACTTTTAGGTGGGAGCAGAAATAAACTCATGCTCACTCCATTAAGTTTATGCTTTTTTGACATTATTTGCCTAAGGATATTGAGTTTGTAGTACAAGCTTATGTTCTTTCATATTGTTTAGTTGAGTAGAAAGGGCCTGGTGGCACAGTGTTGTTAAGCGCTTGGATGCTAACCATCTTGAAAACAGTTAGGAAATGATCTCATTTCTAACCAGGGTACTGCCTGTATTGGGAAATTCTCTTTTATAGACTATTATCAGTTTAGGTCCTAGCAATGTAGGAGAAATACATGATTTGTAACATTTACAGCAATCATATAGCATGGATATTATTCTGAATTTGACTGACTAGTATAAGACAAGGAGCTCTGGTAGCATAGTGGCTAAAGCACTTGACTGCTAACCAGAAGGCTGGTGGTTCAAACCCACCAGCCACTCCTTGGAAGGAAGGTTGGGCAATCCTACTTCCGTAGTGATACTGCCTCGGAAACCCAAGGAGGGGTCGCTATGAGTCGGGGTCGACTTGATGGCACATAACAACAAACAACAACAGTATAAGACAACAACAATAATAATTCTTATTTTAATCAGAGAGAGCTACATAGGTTCAGAGAAACTGAACTTTAAAGTTAGAAGGAGCATCCATTTTTCTAATCATGCAGGATAACAGTATTCCTTTTTAAAATTTTACAAAATGTCCTTTTAAGTGTTAATGGAAAAATTAGCTGTCTTTGAAATTCCATCATTTTTTAAAAAATTTGTTTTATTTGAAGGAAGGCATGTCAGATTTTTATTAAAAAAATAATTTAGTATGGAGTAGGATTATTGATAAAGAGCCCTGGTGGTATAGCAGTTAAGCTGTTAAGTGTTTGGCTGCTAACTGAAAGGTTGGCAGGTCAGAGCCACCCAGAAGGTCCCTGGGAGAAAACCTGAAGATCTATTTCTGTAAAGATTAGAGGCTAGAAAAACCCAATGGGCCTTTTTACTCTGTCACATGGAGTTGCTCTGAGTTGAAAATCGACTGAATTTACCTAGCAACAAGCTTATTTGTAGGCTGTTGTTGTTGTTGTTGTTATGTGCCGTCGAGTCGGACCCGACTCATAGCAACCCCTCCTTGGGTTTCCGAGGCAATATCACTATGGAAATAGATTTGCCCAACCTTCCTTCCGAAGAGTGGCTGATGGGTTTGAACTGCCAGCCTTCTGGTTAGCAGTCAAGTGCCTTAGGCACTATGTGTTACTGCTGATGACTCCTTATACTGAGATTTTATAAATCTTACAAGTATTGTGTTTTGAAATGTTAACTCTCCTGTATTATTGAACCTCATGGATATTCAGAATACCAGATATATAAACTTTTTTTTTATGTTAGCTGAATATTCCATGAGGATTTTGTTTTCCTTCAGTTATCCCTAAGGATATATAGAATTATAAGGTATGTACCAAAAGTAACATGACATTATAATGTATTATAATTTATGAAGTACTTGCATATATTCTTTTTTTTTTTCAACATTCATAGCCTGTTACTCACCCATTTAAAGTATACAATTCAGAAAGTTTTAAGTATACTCACATATGACCACATCAGTTGTAGGACATTTTTATTACCTCGAAAATAAACTACCTATCACTATCACTTTGCCTGTTTCCCACCCTTACCTGCCATAAGCAACCACTAATGTCCTTTATGTTTCTATAGGTTTCCCACTTCTGGATCTTTAATATAAATAGAATCATAATACATGGCTTCTATCACTTAGCATAATGTTTTCAAGTTTCATCCATGTTGTAGCATATGTCAGTACTTCATTTCTTTTTATAGCTAAGTATTATTCCATTGTATAGATAGAGCACATTTTGTTTATCTACCTGTCAGCTGACAGATATATGAATTGTTTCCACCTTCCAGGTATTATGAAAAATCCTGTAAACGTGTATAATTTTTGTGTGGACTTATGTTTTCATTTCTCTTGGGTATGTATTTAGGAGTGAATTATTGAGTAATATGAAAACTTATATTTAGCACTTTTGAGGAACTGCAAACCTTTCAAAGTGGCTGTACCAGTTCACATTCTTATTATCAGTGAATGAAGGTTTCCATTTCTCCATATCCTCACCAACAGCCGTTGTAATCTGACCTTTTTCTTTCTTTTAAATTTCATGTATTTTCTTGAGAATACACATAACAAAACATACACCAGTTCAACAGGTTTTACATGTCCAATTCAATGACGTTGATTATGTCCTTAAAGTTGTGAGACCATTCTTACCTTTTCTGAGTTGTTCTTCCTTCATAAACATAAACTCCCTCTAAAGTTCCCACATAATCTTTCGAATGGTTCTTGTCGATTTGATCTCTTACAGATTGTTCTTAAACGAGCATGAAGGCTATAGTCATCCAAGTGGACATGAAGTGATGTTTCATTGTAGTTTTGATTTGCATTTCCTTAATGACTAATGCTATCAAACATCTTTCAATGGCTTATTAGCCACATATGTATCTTCTCCAGAGAAATGTCTATTCAGAACTTTGGCCCATTTTTTAACTGGGTTATTAGTGGTTTTATTATTGAGTTGAAGGAGTTCTTTATATGTCTGGATACAAGTCCCTTACTGGATATGATTTGCAAGTATTTACTCCCACTCTGTTGGTTTACTTTCTCACTTTTTTTGATGATGTCCTTTGAAGTACAAAATTTGTTCATTTTGATGAAGTCCAGGTTATCTTTTATTTTTTCTGGTTTTTGTGTCATTAGCTAAGAGTCCTTTGTAAAACCTGAGATCATAAAAATTTGTCCCTGTATTTTCTTCTGAGGGTTATATGGTTTTAGTGCTCACATTTAGGTGTTTGATCTGTAATCCTACTTTCTTTTTCAAGATTGTTTTGTCTATTCTGGGTCCCCTTACAATTCCATATATATTTTAGAATTAGTTCGTGCAAAGAAAGGAGCTCTGGTGGTATTGCTATGAAAGCATTCAGCTGGTAACCTAAAGGTTGGTGGTTTAAACACACCAGCTACTCTGCTAGAGAAAGATAAGGCAGTTCTATAAAATATTATATAAAGACTTAAAGCCTTGGAAACCCTATGGGGGCAGTTCTGCTCTGTCCTGTTGGCTCACTGTGAGTCAGAATTGACTTGATGACATTGGGTTTGGTTTTTGTGGTTTCTATGAAGAATTTAGCTGGGATTCTGACAGGGATTATGTTTAATCTAAATCTGCATAATACTGACATCTTAACAACATTAAGTCTTCATGAACATGGAATGTTTTACTATTTACTTAGAACTTCTTTAATTTCTGTTAGCAAGTTTTGTAGCTTTCAGAGTATAAATTTTGCATTTCTTTTGTTAAATTTATTCCTGTTTTGTTCTTTTTGATGCTTTTGTAGCTGCAATTATTTTCTTATTTTAATTTTTAGATTGTTCATTGCAAGTGTATAAAAATACAATTAATATTTCTATACTGGTCTTATCTTCTGACCTTGCTAATAGTTTTTTAAATGAATCCCATATGATTTTCTGTATAATCATGTCATCTGCAAATAGAGATAGTTTTGCTTCTTTCTTTCAATCTGGATGCCTTTTATTTATCTTGCCTGATTGCCCTGGTTAGAACTTTTCAGCACAACATTGAATAGAAGTGGTGAGATTGGACATCCTTGTCTGGTTTCTGATCTCAGGGGAAAAGTACCCAGTCTTTCACTATCAAGTATGCTGTTAGTTGTGGATATTTGTAGATGTACTTTTTCAAGTTGAGGAAGTACCCTTCTATTCCTAGTTTGTTGAGTATTTTTGTTATGAAAAGAGGTTGGATTGTGTCAGATACTTTTTCTGTGTCTATGGAAATGACCATGTGATTTTTTTTATTTTATTTTAATATAACATATTGCACTGATTGATTTTCAAATTTTAAACCAACTTTGCATTCCTAAGACAATCTCACTTGGTCATGGTATATATAATTCTTTTTACATGGTGCTAGGTTTGTTTTGCTAGTTTTTTTTAAACACTTTACACATCCATATTTATAAGAGACATTAGTCTGGTTTTCTTGTGTCATCTTTGTCTGACTTGTACATATTTTTGTCAGCGTAATTGTTTCTCCTTTTACTTAGCTGATGGCAGCATTAGCTGCTGTTGGGCCTCCTAATCCTCGGGCAGATCCAGAATGCTGCAGTATTCTCCATGGTCTAGTTGCAGCAGTGGAAACCCTCTGCAAAATTACAGAATACCAACATGAGGCTCGTACTCTACTCATGGAGAATGCAGAACGTGTTGGAAATAGAGGACGGATCATTTGCATTACTAATGCAAAAAGGTGAGACATTAATTATAATCATATTTCCACTGATGGGATTTTAATATCTTCTTGGGGTTTTTATTAAAAAAGCAGGGACAACGTGGTAGCATTTAAGTATATTACAAGTGACCCTGGTTTTTTTTGCCTTTTTAATATTGATGCTGCGTTTATCTGATTCTAAAATAAAGACTTATTTCAGCAAAAACCATTTAAATTGTTATCACAGAAGTACGTATGACTGTTTTTTCTCATTAGGTTTTCATCTGGTTGTTTGGCATTGGGAATGAGCACAGTACAGGCAGTCCTTATCAAAATAATTTTGAGTGCCTATAACAAGATACTGGAGCTCTGGTAGCATAGTGCCTAAGGCACTTGACTGCTAACCAGAAGGCTGGCGGTTCAAACCCACCAGCCACTCCTCGGAAGGAAGATGGGG
>NW_006921841.1:2795611-2798513 GCF_000298275.1 Orycteropus afer afer | reverse complement strand
TTCTCCCACTCTATCCAGGATCTCTTGCACTGATCCCCTTCTGTGTGGTTGACAGTGGTAACAGGGCACCATCCAGTTCTTATGGTCTCATGGTCATATAGGCTGAGGATTGCATGATCTATTAGTCCTTTGGCCTTATTGTTTCTATTGCATCTTTGGTTTTCTTCATTCTTCTTTGTTCTGGGTGAGGAGAGACCCACTGTTGCATCTAGATGCCCGCTTTCAAGCTTTCAAGATCCCAGGTGCTACTCACCAAAGTAGGATGTAGAACAGTGTTTTTTATAGTACGTTATGCCAGTTGAACTTGATGTCCCCTGCAACCATAGTCCTGAGCCCAGAGCTCTAACTGCTCACTTCCTTAGGGTAGCTGGCTGTGGCCAAGAAGTCACGACAACCTTGCTGCTTTTCTGCTTTACATTATGCCTGGACATTCTTACAGCACATACAAATATACTTGTAGAAACATCATCTGCCAACCCTGTATATGCTCATGGACACCCTACCCCTGCCTAGGCATACCTGATCATTCAGCATGTCCACCCACCTATCCACCCATAGATCAGTGCTTTCCATCACTGACAACACAGTACTGTATATGCAGAAGGGTTCATCTTTGTTGTTTCTACCTCCTATGTACTTCTCTATGTCTTCCTCTTCCTCAGTGCCACTGTGTTGATCACTCACATTTGGTACATTGCCTTTCCCTTCACCCAAATCAATACTTAAGTTTATAATGTTTTGATGCCTCACTTTCATACCTTGTGTAATAAATTAGTAAAATGAGCAAATTGTTGGTGGAATTTTTTAGTATGATCCAAATCAAAACCTAACAGCCAGTTGCAATGTGAATTTTTTTTAAAAAAAGAAATATACAAAAGACATGTTTAGGATGGTCACAACGTGGACTGTATATTAGACTGAACTATTATTGATTTTCTTAAGTGGCATAATGGTGTTAGGATTATGAGGAAGAAAATTTTCACTTGATAAAGCATAATGAAGTATTTCAGAGTGAAGTATCATGTCTTCTGCAACTTAAATGGTTTCATTAAATAAAAGGATGTTCATCCATTTATGTATATAGAGTAAGCAAATGTAGCTAGGAGTAAATCTGGGTGAAGGATGTAGGTGTTAGTTGAATAGTACTTTCCTTTCAACTTTTCTATAGGTTTGAAATTTTCAACGTAAAAAGTTGAAACTTTTTAACATAATTCTTTATTTTTAATATAAGGTACTCTGGTAGTACACTGGTTAAAACATTCATCTGCTTACCAAAAGGTCATCAATTTGAACCCACCAGCCACTCCAGGGGAGAAATATGAGACAGTCTGCTTCTGTAAAGATTTACAGTATTGAAAACGTTATGGAGCAGTTCTAGTCTGTCTTACAGGATTGCTATGAGTTGGAATTGACTTGATGGCAGTGGATTGTAATTCTCAAAAATAACCAATGAAAGATAATGATTAACATTGCTTGATTTTGTCCTTAAAAAACAATAGTAAAAGGGTAATGAATAATTGTATATCCATTTTCTTTGTGGCAATTTTCTATTGGAAATTATGATTAATTATTGGAATTTTCTCTTTATTTTATCCTTTAAGCACACAGAATATTATTATATTTTTCATTTGAGTTAGATTTGTATAAATTGTTCATTAAGTGCTCATACAAGTGCAGCAATTATATTGTTGTTGTTAGGTGCCATTGTGTCAATTCTCACTCATAGTGACCCTTTGTACAACAGAACGAAACACTGGCTGCCCCTGTGCCGGCCTCACAGTCGTTGCCGTGCTCAAGGCTATTGCTGTAGTCACTGTGTCAGTCCGTCTCTTGGAGAGTCGTCTTCTTTTTTGCTGACCCTCTGCTTTATCAAGCATGATGTGTAAATACTTAGCTTTGTGTTCACAGTAGTGATTATAGAGATACATTGTTCTAGTGTATTAAATTTTTAGTAGTTTCACCTGCCTGTTTTACATAGTGTGTGTTCTACATTTTAAGTGAAAAGTTTCTTTTTAAGTCTCATGCAGATTCAGAGGTGTGAATTGGTACTGATCCATACCTACCCAGTGGGTGAAGATAGCCTTGTATCTGATCGTCCTAAAAAAGAGGTAAGTGCAAAAGTAATAGAAGAAAGATAATTATGAGTTATCAATAGTATGTACCAAGAAGGGTTAGTATTAAAATGATCACATTGCCAATATTTTATGCCAAGAAAATATTTGGAACTTTTAAAGAAATCTGAATTGTAAAACTCTTGGGTTGATTCTTTGTTATAAATTGTAGCTTTTATACTTTTTTTCTTTCGATTGCTGTTGATATTTTTATTTTAATTGAATATGTTGCATAGCCATCTATAGTTTGTATTGTTCCTAACATTTCAGTTACTTTAATGAATAAATTTCAATTACTTTAATGACTACTTTCAGTCCATAAAAATCTTTATTTTTTCCTCTCACTAGAAAAAGCAGTAGATGCTAACAAAAATACACTCCAGTAAAAAATTTATTTTACTCATTCAAGGAGGGGGAAGTGTAAAACTAATTTTCAACCTTGGTTCTACTTTTTTAATTTGGTCAATTTCAAAGGAAAGAATGATTCTGCTGATTGTTATGTGGATTCACATCACATAAAATTCTACATCAGTAGTCTGTATTTAGAAGTATAGATAAACCAAAAAACCAAACTCACTGCTGTCGAGTCGGTCCTAACTCATAGCAACCCCTGCTTGGGTTTCCTAGGCAGTATCTCTATGGAAGTAGATTGCCCAATCTTCCTTCCAAGTTTGAACCGCCAGCCTTCTGGTTAGCAGTCAAATGCCTTAGGCACTATGCCACCAGAGTTCCCAGAAGTATAGATAAATATATTTATAGTTATAGTTAATGTGTATATTCTTATATTCTTT
>NW_006921841.1:2787319-2794578 GCF_000298275.1 Orycteropus afer afer | reverse complement strand
TGTTGGCCGCTTGAATATCCTCCTTGGTGAAGTGTCTGTTCATGTCTTCTGCCCATTTTTTAATTGGATTGTTTGTCTTTTTGTTATTGAGGTATATTCTTATATTCTTGTTTTTCATTTAGATTACTTAATATAAACAGAGCGAGGAAGCAGAGGCAGGGATCCAGGTAAGGCCAGGGTCCTAGGCCACGCCCCTCCCAAGCAGCGGGAAAGCAGAGAAAAAGCCAGCAGGGGTGGGGCGCGAGACCAGGACAGAGCAAGGAAGCAGAGGCAGGGATCCAGTAAGACTGGGAACCCAGGCCATGGCTCTCCCAAGTGGCAAGAAAGAGGCAGGGATCTATGTAAGGGGAAGGTTGGGAAGGTGGAGAGGTTTTGAAAAGCTAAGAGAGACAGACTTGTCTGTCAGTTTGTCCTACTGTGGTGGCTGGCGTGTTGCTGTGAAGCTTGAGTCTGTGCCACCAGTGTCTCAAACCCAGTAGGGTTGCACGTGGTGCACAGGTTTCAACAGCTTACAGACTGAGACAGACTAGGAAGAAGGAGGAGGCCATCCACTTTTCAAAGAATTGGCCAGGGGAAACCTTATGAATAGCAGAGAAATGCTGTCTGATACATTACTGTGCAACTTTATGAATAGCCTGGGAACATTGTCTGATACAGTGCAGGCAGATAAGCCACTTAGTTTGGAAGGCTCTCAAAATAGGACCAGGAAAGAGCTGCATCATCAGAGTAGAACCAGACTTAATTATGTGGATAAGGTAAAGCTTTTAAAACCTCCATTTGCTGATGTGGCATGACTCAAATTGAGAAACAGCTGCGAACATCCATTAATAATCGGAACATGGAATGTACAAAGCATGAATCTACAAAAATTGCAAGTTGTCAAAAATGAAATGGAGCACATAAAGATTGATATCCTAGGCATTAGTGACCTGAAATAGACTGGTTTTGGCCATTTTGAATCAGACCACCATGTGATCTACTATGGCAGGAATGACAATTTGAAGAGGAATGGCGTGGCCTTCATCATCACAAAGGATGTTTTAAGATCTATCCTGAAGCACAGTGCTGTCAGTGATAGGATAATATCCATGTGCCTACAAGGAAGACCAGTTAAAATGACTATTATTCAAATTTATGCACCAAGTACCAAAGCCAGAGATGAGGACATTGAAGATTTTTATCACTTCTGCATCTGAAATTGACCAAACATGCAATCAGAATGTGTTAATTATCACTGGTGACTGGAATGCAAAAGTTGGAAACAAAGAAGAATCACTGGTGGTTGGAAAATTTGGCCTCGGTGACAGAAATGATGCTGGAAATCGCATGATAGAATTTTCTAAGACCAGCGACTTATTCATTGCAAATACCCTTTTTCAACAGCACAAATGGCAGCTACACACGTGGACTTCACCATATGGAATACACAGGAATCAGATTGACTACATCTGTGGTAAAAGGTGATGGAAAAACTTAGTATCTTCAGCCAAAACCAGGCCAGGAGGTGATTGTGGAACAGACCATCAACTGCTCATATGCAAGTTCAACTTGAAGTTCAAGACAGTTAAAGCAAGTCCATGAGAGCCAAATAAGATCTTGGATATATCCCTCCTGAATTTAGAGACCATCTAAAGAATAGATTTGATGCATTGAGCACCAACGACCGAAAACCGGAATAATTGTGGGATGACATCAAGAACATCATACATGAAGAAAGCAAAAGGTCACTAAAAAGATGAGAAAAGAAGAAAAGACCAAAATGGATGACAGAAGAGACTTTGAAACTTGTCCTTGAGCAGAGAGTAGCTAAAGCAAATGGAAGAAATGACAAGATAAAAGAGCTGTACAGAAGATTTCAAAGAGCAGCTCGAGCAGACAAAGCCAGTTACTGTAATGAAATGTGCAGAGACCTAGAGTTAGAAAACCAAAAGGGAAGAACATACTCAGCATTTCTCAAGCTGAAAGAACTGAGGAAAAAATTTAAGGCTTGAGTTACAATATTGAAAGATTGTATGGGCAAAATATTGAATGATGCAGAAAGCATCGGAAGACGATGGAAGGAATACACAGAGCCACTGTACCAAAAAGAACTGGTCAATCTTCATCCATTTCAGGAGGTGCCATATGATCAAGAACCAATGGTACTGAAGGAAGAAGTCAAAGGAGCACTGAAGGAATTGGTGAAGAACAAGGCTGCAGGAATTGATGAAATACCCATTGAGATGTTTCAACAAACGATGCCCCACTGGAGGCACTTACTCAGTCATGCCAAGAGATTTGGAAAACAGCTACCTGGCCAACTGACTGAAAGAGATCCATATTTGTACCCATTCCAAAGAAAGGTGATCCCACAGAATGTGGAAATTATCGAACAATATCATTAATGTCGCATGCAAGTACGATCTTACCGAAGATAATTAAAAAATGGTTGCAGCAGTATATTGACAGAGAACTTCCAGAGGTGCAGGCTGGATTCAGAAGAGGATGTGGAACAAGGAATATCATAGCTGCTGTCAGATGAATCTGGCTTAAAGCAAAGAATACCAGAAAGATTTTTACTTGTGTTTGATTGACTATGCAAAGGCACTTGATTGTGTAGAACATAACAAATTGTGGATGACATTGAGAAGAATGAGAATTCCAGAACACTTGATTGTGCTCATGAGAAACCTGTACATTGACCAGGAGGCTGTTGTTCAAACAGTACAAGGGGACGACACTGCATGGTTTAAAATCAAGAAGGGAGTGTGTCAGGGTTGTATCCTTTCCCCATACTTATTAAATCTGCATGCTGAGCAAATAATCCGAGAAGCTGGACTATATGAAGAAGAATGTGGCATCAAGTTTGGAGGAGGAATTGTTAACAATCTGCGATACGCTGATGACACAACTTTGCTTGCTGAAAGTGAGGATGACTTGAAGCACTTACTGATGAAGATTGAAGAATATAGTCTGCAGTATGGATTACACCTCAATATAAAGAAAGCAAAAATCCTCACAACTGGAACTATGTAAGCAGCATCACAATAAATGGAGAAAAGATTGAGATTGTCAAAGACTTCACATGGCTTGGTTCTCCAGTCGATGCCAATGGAAGCAGCAGTCAGGACATTAGACGACGTGTAGCATTGGGAAAGTCAACTGCGAAGGAACTGTTTCAAGTGCTGAGGAGCAAGGATGTCTCCTTCAGGACTAAGGTGCACCTGACACAAGCCATGATACTTCCAATTGCCTCATAATCATGTGAGAGCTGGACAATGAATAAGGCAGACCGAAGAATTGATGCTTTTGAGTTGTGGTGCTGGTGAAGAATGCTGAAAGTACCGTGGACTGCTAAAAGAACTAACAGATCTGTCCTGGAGGAAGTGCAGCTGGAATGCTGCTTGGAAGCGAGAATGGCCAGACTTCGTCTCACCTACTTTGGTCATGTTGTCAGAAGGGACCATTCCTTGGAGAATGATGGCATTCTTGGTAAGGTGGCGGGTGAATGAAAGAGGGGAAGGCCCTCAGCATTGATGGATTGACACAGAGGCTGCGATTATTGGCTCAAGTATAGCAAGGATCATGGAGCTGGCTCAGGACTGGGCGGTGTTTTGTTCTGCTGTGCATAGGGTCACTATGTGTTGGACACGACTCAATGGCACCTAACAACAACAATATAAACATGTCAAGTATTAACTTAGTCTGAATTTTTTGTAGTTGTATTGTTTAAGTAATATATCTCTGTAATGTGTTTTTTTTAGATAGTTTGCAGTGTTAGCCCCTTTCTGTTTTTTTTTTTCTGCCTCTTGATGATGTAGCAATATGTTGTCTTTACTTTGCGATAAAACATTTATTTACAGTAAATACTATGGCCCTAAATTAGTAAAATTTTGTTAACTTGTAAGTAATTTTTGGCAGCCTTAATTTATTGATGATGAAATGAGATGGTGGTGGTGGTTTCCACATTTCTTTCTAAAAAGCAGTTTAATCTGCACAGTTTTTTTTCCCTCCCCACAAAATGAATTAATTTTTCCTATATTATTTCTATGAACCACTTCAAATCCATTTTTCTTATAAACCAAGTAAAAATTATAAATTAAAAAGGTATTTAAATCAAAGAATATTCCATTCTAAGTGTTAAGAGGACAGAGACTGTATCTGTCTGTTTAGTCCTGAAACCTTGAATGTTTACACACTTTCTGGTATATAGTAAGCTCTACTTGATACATATTTATTGAGTGAATCAATGCATGGAGATTTATAGCTAATAGAAATATCGTGGTTAGTTTTTGGACCTTTTTATTTTTTCCGCATTCTGGAAAGTGAAAATATTTAGTGCTAGGTTATAATGTATTACTGTTTGGGATTATTTCTCTTTCATCCTTTTCTATAGTTGTCCCCAGTTTTAACCAGTGAAGTTCATAGTGTTCGTGCAGGACGACATCTTGCTACTAAATTGAATATTTTAGTACAGCAACATTTTGACTTGGCTTCAACTACTATTACAAATATTCCCATGAAGGTAGGTCGTTCTTTTTCCTGCTATTTTGAAGGCTGACTGCTGTTTAAATACTTGTTTAACATGTATTATTTATTTTAATTCACATTTTTCCCCCCCATATTACTTTTTTTGCTTTGCTAGCCCACAATCAGTGTCTTTGACCAGGTCAGTAAATATTGAAAAGCACCAAGAAAAGATCACAGAACAAAATACTGTATTTTTCATTCCAATAAGAACAAGCTATTGGAGGTTTTTTGTTTGTTGGTTTGGTTTGGTTTGTTTTTAAGTGTTCTCATTATTTTCATTGAGATATAATCACTATCTTAAAATGCTACTTTTTTTCTGTGATTCTTTTCCTGGCAGTTATGTTAGTATTAATAGATTTTCCTTATTTTGTGTACTCTAACGAATCTTTTATTTCCTATATTTTTGTTCTTGCTTACCTATTATAAAGGTGTTTGTAACTAATGGGTTCTGACTATGGAAGTTCTATTAGTTTATTACTCTGTGGCTAGAAAATATAGATGTGAGTCGTATGCTTTTACTAATAGATTTTTCTTAGGAATATTGCTGCCTGTTATTTTCTTAATATTATCATTACATTTTCTGAGATAAGCACAATGCCTGGACCCTAGTAAATATTAAATGATTTTTTATTGAATAGAGTTGAATTGTGTTGATTGTGTCTACAAATACAAGGTAGCCACTATATCTAAAATTCAAATTGGATTTCTTACATAATTCCAGTTTCATTTTTTTACCACTCTACCATGAACAGGAGCTCTGGGGGCACAGTGCCCAAGGCATCTGATTGCTAACCATAAGGTTGGCGGTTCAAACCCACCAGACACTCCTCAGAAGGAAGATTGGGCAATCTACTTCCTTAGTGATACTGCCTCGGAAACCCAAGGAGGGGTTGCTATGAGTCGGATCCGACTCGATGGCAGTGAGTTTGGTTTGATTTATACCATAAACAATAAGTTGCATTAGAAATAGAATCTTTTTATTATTTTCCTTCTAAGCCATTGACTAATTCTTTGGTAGAAATTGTAGGCTTACCCAATAGGATTTTTTAGGGGCAGGAGCAATTAACAGGGAAAATAGCATTATAGATATACTTTAATATATATAATTTTATATTAGTTATAAGAAAAATACTCTGAGAGTGACAAATACCTTGCGTGTTAATTTTGACCATATTTGTTTGTTACTGGTGTGACTCTCCCTTTGATCTTTGTCTTTTTTGGTATATGTATATATAATGTTGAAATTACTTATTATTTAGTAAAAACAAGTTACCACACTTATTAGTCTGTGTTTGCTATTTTATGTAAACAGTGTTTGCTAATTTTATGTGAGTATTTAAAGATGCTGTTTCCTTATTTAAATAACTGTCACTTTCAATTAATGTATTTTAATTACATATTGTATAAAAAAATAAATTTCTAAAATTTCTAGATTAGTCATCTGTGTTAATTCTGACATAAAGTAAAAAATCATTAATTATTATCACTATGTAGCCAGTAATTATTTACAGTGTTCATATTGCTGTGGAAAACTATTGCATCTTTAAATAGGTTAAGTACTGAGCAAACTATCCCATTATTATTGCTAATTATTGTTGAATGTATTAGACCCCACTTTAAGCAAAAGCAAAATGAATAAGTAATAACTTCATTACTGAACGTAAAACCGAATTATTTCAACTATTTTAAAATTTACTTTAAGGAAGAACAGCATGCTAACACATCTGCCAATTATGATGTAGAGCTACTTCATCACAAAGATGCACATGTAGATTTCCTGAAAAGTGGTAAGTAAGAGACTTTTGAAAAGTATTCTTTTACATATGAAAAAGCATATTAATAGCTATGAGTTCTTCAGTAAACAAAACTTCTCAACTTTATTATTTTAGCCTTTTCCAAACTTATCTGACATTATTACCTACTAATAATGGCCATGAAACTGGTGTTCTGTAGAATTTACTTGGGAAAACGTAAGACTAACGTAACAAATATTGGGAAAGAGTTGTTACAGTCATGTCATAGTTTCTTTTTTAAGCAAACAACCCTGGGAACTGAAAGAAAGCTAAAAGGAGACCTGAAAGGGCGATAGACTTACAACTCACCTGGATAGAAGCCAGCTATTCTGAAACTTAAATTAGTTTTATCCTCTAAAACTTTCGGTCAGTAGATCTCATCTTCAAAACCATGAATTTTGCTACTGTATTGGCATGGTTGGGGAGAAGACTCTGGAGTATTTTATTTTTATTTTTCACTTTTATTGTGGTGAAAATATATATACCAAGACATTGACCAACATAACAACTTCCACATTTACAGTTCAAAAACTTTGATGGCATTTTCATGTTGTGCCACCATAAGCATAAACTCAATGCCTGCAAACAAAAGGTTCCCCTTTCCTTCTCCCCTTACCCACTAATAATCTGTAGTTGCTGTGTTTGTGTGTGTGTGTGTGTGTGTGTACAGAAGCTGTTTGCATGTGTACAGAAGGCATTAGCATGCTAACTAGAAGGTTGACGGTTCATACCCACCAGCTGCTCTGCAGAAGGAAGATGGGGCAATCTGCTTCTATAAAGACTTACCGCCTTAGCTTCTGTACACACACACACGCACCCTTTCCACCCTGGTAACCAACAAAGAAAATTCCTTACATACATAAATCTTTCCTTGACTTTTTACAATAGTGGACTAATACAATATTTGTCCTTTTGTGATTGACTTATGTTACTCAGCATGATGTCCCCCAAGTTCAT
>NW_006921841.1:2786178-2787219 GCF_000298275.1 Orycteropus afer afer | reverse complement strand
GATTTGGGTGAAAATTTACAGAGCAAATTCACTTTCCATACAGCAGTTCACATACACTTTGTCTCATGACATTGACCACAATTCACCACAATGCAACAGCTTCCCTCCCACTTCCTCCCGACAGTCACCTCTTCCCTGTGTCCATCCTTCCATGCACTCCTGCACCCTGAGCTGTCTCCCTGTGCATAAACAACCCTTCTTTCTCCCATGATGGTTCTCTGCAAGGAGTGTGTCTACCTCAGGTAAATGTTCAACCCATATGCCTATCTTTTATTTGGCTGGATGCCACAGGTGTGGGTTCAATCCCACACCTGGAAGGGGCAGCTAGGGGCCATAGTCTCAGTGGTTCCACCAGGCTCTATCAGACTACTTGGTCCTCCCTCTTTTTTTTTTTTTTCCAAATGATTTTGAGTTTTGTTCCACATTATTCTCCCTCTCTGTCCAGGATCTCCTACATAGATCCCCCTCCGAGTGGTTGACAGTGGTAGCCAGGCACCATCTAGTTCTTCGGGGACTCATAGTTGTATAGGGTGCAGATTACATGGTGTACCAGTTGCTAGGACTCTTTCCATGAATCTTTGGTTTTCTTCATTCTTCTTTGCTCTGGACAAGGAGAGACCCATCATTGCATCTAGATGGCTGCTTCTAAACTTTGAAGATACCAGTCACTACTTGCCAAAGTAGGAGGTGGAAAAATGTTTTTTGTAGTATGTTACGCCAATTGAGCTTGATGTCCCCTGTGACTATGGTCCCGAGCCCACAGGTTCAACTGTTCGGTCCCTCTGGGTAGCTGCCTGTGACCAAGAAGTGACTACAACCTTGTCCCTTGTCAGCTCTACTATACCCCTGGGAGTTCTAACAGAACATACACATACACTTGCAAAACCATCGTCTGCCAACCCTATGTATGTTCTTGGATACACTCCCCATTTCATAGACATACCTAATCGTTTAGCCTGACACCCATCTATCCATCCATATACCCATGTTTGCCTTCACTGACAATGCAGTACTGTATGTGCAAAAGGGTTCATATTTGTT
>NW_006921841.1:2782680-2783794 GCF_000298275.1 Orycteropus afer afer | reverse complement strand
AAGTCTTTTAAAGTCTGATTTATGTATTTTGGGACTCTTTCTTTGGGTCCATAGATATTTATTATGCTTATATCTTCATGTTCAATTGATCCTTTAATCATTATATAAAGTCCTTCCTCGTCTTGTATGGTGGTTTTTGTCTTAAAGTCAATTTGATCAGAAATTAATATTGCCACTCCTGCTCTTTTACGGTTGCTATTGCTTGATATATCTTTTTCCAACCTCGGATTTTTAGTCTGTTTTTGTCTTTGTCTCTAAGGTGTGTCTCTTGTAGACAGCATATTGATGTGTTTTGTTTTCTTATCCAATCTGCAGTCTCTGTCACTTGAGTGGTGCATTTAATCCATTAACATTCAATGTAATTATTGACAGGTATGAATTGGTTGCTGTCATTTTGTTATGTGTTTTTTCATGGTGTCCATGGTTTCTTTGTTCCATATTACTTTCTGTGCTGAGCTCATTATGTTTATGAGTCATGTGATAATTTCTTTTGTTGCTGTTGTTTTAGTATTTGCTGAATATTTGTGCTTATCTTTTTTATTGTGATGTAAAGGTTTATCATTTTTCTTTGAGGTTATACTGTGATTTATAATTTTCTCCCTGAGATTAGGACAGTCCATTCTATCTTGCAACTCTGTTGACTTCCTCACTATTTAGAAGTTCTGTAACTACACAGTATTTTCCCTGTTTCTGGTTTGTAGTTGTCTTCATTTGCCAATGTAGGTCTCTGGTTCCCTGTTAACAATCTGTAAGTTTATGTTACTGTGGATATGTCCATAGCTGTTGTTTCTGGGTTATGTCATCTTGTGTATTAATGGTTGGTTGTTATTTGCTATTTTTGGTTCTCTGTTCAAACACTCCCTTTAGTATCTCTTGTAAGGTTGGTCTGGTTTTACCAAATTCCCTTAGTGTCTGCTTATCTGGAAATCTTACTTCACCATCATGTTTGAGAAAGAATTTTCCTGGGTATATAATCCTTGGCTGAATATTTTTCTCTTTTAGGGTTTTATACATAGCATCCCATTGCTTTCTGACTTGCATGGTTTCTGCTGAGAAATGAGAGCTTATTCTTACTGATTGTCGTTTGTAAGTAACTTTTTGTTTTTCCTGTGCT
>NW_006921841.1:2779003-2780945 GCF_000298275.1 Orycteropus afer afer | reverse complement strand
GATGATATGTCTTGGTGGTTTTGTTTTGGGGTCTATCCTGTTTGGGGTTTGTTGGACTTCCTGAATGGATATATTCTCATCTTTCATCATATTAGGGAAGTTCTCCTCCAGCAAATCTTGGACAATTTTCTTAGTGGTTTTATTTTTCTCTTCCTGTTCTGGAATTATGATTACACGTAGGTTATTCCTTTTGATAGTATCCCACATGAACCTTAGGCTTTCTTCATTTTGTTTTGATTTTTTTCTGATTGATCCCTTTCCAGAGAAGTATTGAGGTATTTGTCTTCAGTCTCACTAATTCTGTCTTCCATTGATCCTGTTCTTTTCTTTGGCCCTCTCAATGTGTTATCTATTTCTGAAGATTTTGTATTAATCTTCTGGATTTCTGTCTGTAGATTTTCAATCATTTCTAATTTTTCATTTTGTTCTTGTATTTTCTTCCAAAATTGTTCTAGAGTTTTGTCTGCGTTTTCCTTAATTTTGTCAGTGTTTTCCTTGATCTGTCTTTCAATCCTTTGAAGATAGCTAAATATCATTCTTTTGAATTCCTTATCAGGGAGTTCCAGTGCTGCTTCTTCCTCAGCTATATGTTCTGGGTCTGTATCCTGGTCCCTTGTTTCTCTTGCTTTCTCTTGCTTCTTTTTGTGGACTATGATGGTCTTTTGTCTCCGAGACATTATGGCGTTGTATTGTTAACTTTCCGGTCATTCGTGTCCAGAATGTCCTTGCAGTCCCTGGCAAGTGAAGCCTATTCTTAGGTGCCTGGCATCTGAGAGAACGCTGGTGCTTTAAATACCCAAAATGGTCGAACTGCCTGTAAACATTCAAAATGGCTCTGCCCTCCAGACAGCCAAAAGTGTACAATTCAGCTTGTCTCTTCACTGTTTTTATTTGCCAGCCACTAGTGCAGTCCTTTGTGCAACCCCTGGCTAGCAAGGCCAATTTTTAAGTCCTAACACCACTTGGCAATATCCAAGCAGTCTGTGCCATCAGGATCTCTGATAGACGGCAGCTTCATATGTCTCCTTTTTTGGTGTTTTTGTGCACGTTCTTCTACTAATTGGAGTTTAATCCACTTCTACATCCTTCCTTTCAAAGATCAGGGCTCCAGGATTATCTTCTGTATCTTTGTTAATTGGTTCCCCTTTTCTTTGTTGAAGAGGGTCTGTGTAGTTTGTCTGCCTATTCCGCCATCTTACAGGAACTTCTCTGTATTATTCTTTAGGGTTGCATAGTATTCCGTTTTATGCATGTACCACAGTTTGCTTACCCATTTGTCTGTTGATGGGCACTTAGCTTGTTTCCATGTCTTTGGTATTGTGAATGTGCTGTGATGAGTGTGAATGTGCATATTATCTATTCCTGGTCTTGGCTTTCACGTCTTTAGGATATGCACCTAGTAATGGGATTGCTAGATCAAATGGTATTTCTGTATCCTTGAGTTTTTTAGCTAAAGTTCAGTACCACCTAGCAAGCCCTCATATGTTTCCAGACCTCACTTTATACATTCATAAATTAAAGGTGCTGGATTAGATGAACTTGTCAAATGCTCTGTGCCACCAGATCTCCTTGTAATATTCCAAAGAATCTTAAAATTATATGAAATTTTAAGATTTGAAGGACATTTTAAAAGCCTTTAAATTTTGACATTTGATTAAATCCTTTTGAATGTTTTCTGTGAAAATTGAAGCCATCAGAGAATTAAATGGTTTACTTTGATCATGTTGGATACATGTTATGGATTGACTTGTGTCCCCAAAAAATATGTATCATAATTCCTAACCTTTATGCCTGTGGCCTGTGGTTATAATCCCATTTGGAAGTGGTTTGTGTTTGTTTTGTTAATGAGGCAGAGCTCATATAGGATATATCTTGAGTCAATCTCTTTGAGATGTAAAAGAGATTAAAAAGAACAAGCTGAGAAGCAATAATGGTGGGGGTG
>NW_006921841.1:2773093-2778903 GCF_000298275.1 Orycteropus afer afer | reverse complement strand
TTTGATCATGTTGGATACATGTTATGGATTGACTTGTGTCCCCAAAAAATATGTATCATAATTCCTAACCTTTATGCCTGTGGCCTGTGGTTATAGTGGTTATAATCCCATTTTTGAATGGGTTTTGTTAATGATGTTAATGTAAAATCGGAAATATCTTGAGCAAATCCCTTTGAGATGTAAAAGAGATTAAAAAGAACAAGCTGAGAAGCAATAATGGTGGGGGTGGGGGTGGAGGTGTGTTTAGGGTGGGCAATCGCAAGTTGTTTGAAGATTGTCCAGGAGCAGAAGCTCAGAAGAGACAAGGACCTTCCTCTAGAGCCAACAGAGAGAGGAAAGCCTTCCTCTAGAGCTGGCACCCTGAATTTGGACTTCCAGCCTCCTAAACAAAGAAAATGCATTTTCATTTGTTAAGCCATCCATTTGTATTTCTGTATAGCAGCACTAGATAACCAAGACATTACTTCTATTCAGAAGTATAGTATCTTGAGCTAATCCTAACAGTTCGTACATGTGTAAGGAATCCTGGATGTAACCTAACACGATTAATTGCTAACACGAGATAACTAAGGCCAATATATATGTTAATGGTTAGCAAAGAAATATGGATAACTTGCTTTTCAGGATACAATATGTGGAAATAGCTAGGAATCCATGAACTCATACCATTTTTTAAAGTATTTTTTAAAAAACTTAGAAAAAAAGCTTAAAAATATCCTTTGTAACTTTATCTGTTTTTTTAAAATAGTTGTTGATTTGGCCTGTATTGTATGTATGATACATGGATACCATGTGACATACTATGGTAGCCAGAGAAACAGTGTTGTAGATACAGGGTTGCATGTGATTATGCCTCTAAGAGTTATGCAGGCTTTTCTGAGCTGTTGTTAGAGCTGGATCTTGCATGAATAGGTTTACACTTTAGTCAAGATATCTCCCCTGAGCTTGGATCTATGTAGTTTACTGCCTATTTGTTCTCTTAGATGTCTCTAAGGCACCTAAAACTTAACATACCCAAAACAGTTTGAGTTTATCCTGAACTAATCTTATATTCCCCTTCTCAGTGAATGGCCCAGTTGTTTATCTAGTTATAAAGGACAGAAACCCCAGAATCAGCTCTGAGGCATCTCTTTTATTCATATTAAATCCATTTTCACATTTTCTTGATTTTTATCTACTAAATCTCTCTCAGATACATCCACATCTGCATTTCCACTTCCGTTCTCATCTCCCTAATCCAGCCTATTGTTTTCTTACCTACTATCCCACAGTAGCCTTCTAAATGATCTGTCCCTATCTACTTTTGACTCACTAGGGTAGAGTAATTTACAGAATTTTAATCCTGACCATGTTACCATTGGGCAATCTACTTGTGTAGTGATACCGCCTGGGAAACCCAAGGAGGGGTCATTATGAGTTGGATCTGACTCCACAGCAGTGCGTTGCATTATGTTGTATGTTACCATTAATTTAAAACCCGCCAATGCTTATCTGTTGTCCTTAGGAAAAAGACAGAACTATTTAAATCCCTTCTAAGACCCTGCATGGTTTGGTCCTTCCTAGTTTCCATTCTTACCTCACACCACACTTCCCTTTTTTCTGTATTTCATTCATGCCAATGTGATAATCTTCATACTCTTCCCTGCCTCAGGATCTAGGCTTCTGCTGTTTGCTTTGCCTGAATATTCTTTTCTCTGCTTCTTCTAGCTAGTTTCTGTTCATCCCTTTAGAACTCAGACCACTTTTCATTTGTCAAGGAAGCCTTCCCTGAGTCTCAGAATAGGTTAAAATCTTTTATAGCATTATATACATATTCCTTACAGCCTTTGTCAGCTGTATAGTTTTATATTTGTAATTATTTAATTTACATTTGTTTCCCCCCCTTAAGTTCTATTAAGGCAAAATTGCTCACTGTTAAATCTCTTTATATATTTACTTTCTAGATTCCTTGTTTTATATTTCTTCTAAATAACCTCATTAGGAATCATGCGGATTAATTCAATTCATATGATTAGTTGTGCATTTTAGATTCCTTAAGCCTTCCCTGAATTCTTAACCACGTTATTTTATCCTTTGTTAGTGGGAGATGGGGAGCAGTTGTAGATTAAAACTTTTTAAGTTTTTGCTGTTGACTTTCAGTGTAGTGACTGAAATGAATGATTTAATTAATACAGAATTTGGAGGAAAATTAAATATTTATTTAAATCAGAACTAAAATGCCCACTATTTGGCATTTTTTTAAGGAAATTCATAAAAAGATACTCTCCTAGAAGTATTTTCTCTCACAATGCCTAAAGTTGTTTGGAAAGCTTCAGTAAGTAATTTGAAATTTGTGTTCTACTGAATAATATTAATGTTTCTCTGACTTACATTTAAAGGTGACACCCACTTAGGTGGCAGCAGTAGAGAAGGCCCATTTAAAGAGACAATAACATTAAAGTGGTGCACGCCAAGGACAAATAACATTGGTAGGTATTTAAAATAATTGAGAGATAAAATAAATCAGAAGGTTCTTTAAGTACTTACTGTACAGGTATCAGTTAATTTGTTTCTTTTTGAAGTTTTGTTTTTTATTGCTTTAGGGCTCAAGGAGCAATTTTTTTTTTCTTTTTAATATGAGAATATTTCTTTATATTCTTTCAAATCAGTGTTTTCTTCTATTTCAGAGTTACACTATTGCACGGGAGCTTATCGAATTTCACCTGTAGATGTAAATAGTAGACCTTCCTCTTGCCTTACTAATTTTCTTCTAAATGGTAACGTTCATTATTTATGACTTTGACTGAAATTATTACAGTGAAATTTTAGTGAGACTGTATGGAAATATGAATTCTTGAATTCTGTAATGCTGTTTTCTTTAATATAGTCTAACCATTTTTTCTACAAAACTATGTTAAAGTTATGTAATTAGAAATATTCTCTAACAGTTTTATTAAGGTTTAAAAATAATATTTAAAGTGTAAAACTAAGATGGGTTTATGTCTGACTTTTTTAGTCTGTTGTGTCTAAACACATTTAATATCTTTTTATTTTTAAAAATTTGATCTTTAGAGTTTAAGAGTTTTTTTGAGGGGGAAGATAAAGTGATACAGACTATATATCTTGGCCTATTGAATTTTAAGAATCAACTTGACAGCAGTTGAAATGTTAAAATATAAAGTATACATGGACTTGCTTCTCTTTGAATACTATACCTGTATCCTAAACATTATATTTTTAGTATCAAACCATATAATTCTTATATATGACTTTACATCTATAGTTTCTTTGTGTGAAAATTTTTAAAAAATAAAAATAATTGTATTCTGTCTACTAAATCTAAATTCCACATGTTCTCCTGGTGATACTTATGATCAGCTACCCTTTGGAACCACTCTAAAGAGCAGTCTGCCTTTATCATAAGATTAATTTCATTGTTATGTTAAGTTCAGTTTAATTATCAAGTACCGTGGAGTCCAGATTAAACAACATTTGGACGTGTGAAATAGAAAGTAGTTACAATAACGGTGATAATGATGGAGTATTATGAAGTAAGTAGAGATTTACTTCTTTCCAAATGCTTTATACTACTGCTAACTTGAGTATTATCTAGCAGTTGTCTTACTTCCCTTCTTGATGCCCAATAGAAAAATTTTATACTAACTTATAATTGAATAGTAATATAATATATAATAGGAATATAATCAAACGTACAGTATCAGAGACCACTATACTTGTTTTTGAAAACTGTCTGTGTAACTGTCAGCTTGGAGTAACTAAGAGATAGCTATGGGTAGAAACTGAAATGTAGGTATACTAAACTAGCAGTACTGGTTAAAACATGGGGCTCAAATGCAAAGTCTAGACATACATATCAAGGGGAAAAAAGTCAGAGCCTGTTTGAATTTCATTATTAATACATTCTTTCTTTATAATCTTGCTTTTGGCAGGTCGTTCTGTTTTATTGGAACAACCACGCAAGTCAGGTTCCAAAGTTATTAGTCATATGCTTAGTAGCCATGGAGGAGAGATTTTTCTGCATGTCCTTAGCAGTTCTCGATCCATTCTAGAAGATCCTCCTTCTATTAGTGAAGGGTGTGGAGGAAGAGTTACGGACTACCGGATTACCGTAAGACTCTAATAATCTGTAAAGTTTATGTCTTGAGTTGATGCTCTTTCAGCATGTAGTCATTGTCTCCTATATCCTAGGATCTGTGACAAAAATAGGTTTGAAAGACATTAATTATTACTTTAACTAGGTGAATTTCCTGCAATACTCCCTCAAAACATCTATTTATCACTATGTAGTTTTTCCTCTGTGTTCATTGTATTCTGAGAATTATGTGATGATGTTGACACGATGAAAGTAGAGGAAGAAAGGGAAATTGACTTCGACCAATATTTTAAGTGAAACTTAGTTTCTAGTATCTTAAATGATAAACACAAACATTTGAATATTTATATTGCTGCTCCTTTGAAATAACACCATTAACTATTATGTTTTTGGGAAGGGAATGGACCAACATACAAGGAGATTGACTATCTACTTTTTAAGATGGTTATTAAAATTAAATGTGATAATGTATATAAATATGCTTTGTAAACCACAGTGTAATGTACTATAAATAATAGCTTTAATTAGACATTTACTTCTTTTCTTCTTACATAAATTTTTTTTTAATAAGGGAAATGCTAATAAGTATTCATTGTAGAAAATGTAGAGAATACAGATATTTTTTAAAAATTACCTGTAATTCTGTCATTCACAGATAAATACTGTTAATATTTTGATGTTATATCAAGGTAGTTTTTAAGTAAGCAAATTGGTCTTCTAATATGATTAACATACTCATTTGTCTGTAGATGATAGGAAAGAGTTAAATTATAGAAATACAGAAAAATGAGTGTTCCTTGGTTTTTAAAAAGAGGAAATACTAGGGGTGTATTTCTGTTTGAGTCTTTGTTCATCTCCAGTATATAAAGGCTAATAAGTTTCATGTTGATAAGGGGAAAAAAAAGTAATGGTCGAATGAAGAACTGTTAGGAAAAAATGCCTTGCTGAGTACCATAGGATAGAAGCCATCAGGGAGACAGGCTTTTACGTGTATTCCATTCTGAAACATTAGAAAATAGTTTCTAATTTTTTCTTATTTGGTTATCATTAGGATTTTGGTGAATTTATGAGAGAAAACAGATTAACTCCTTTTCTAGACCCCAGATATAAAATCGATGGAAGTCTTGAGATCCCTTTGGAACGAGCAAAAGATCAGTTAGAAAAACACACCCGTTATTGGCCTATGATTATCTCACAAACCACCATTTTCAACATGCAAGCGGTAAGTGGTTAAGTAGTTTCAACTTACCTGCTAGGTTAGCTCCATATTCTTTACAGAAACAAGTTAGCAAATGTAATTTGTATGATTTTTCAAGCAAAGAATGAAATACATGTTTGTATTACAATTATTAATTGAATATTGAAGTGGTGGCTACAGATTCTTTGCCATGATATCTTTTAAATCAGTTGAAATTTTGCCTAGATGTTTTGATATTCGGTACTTTTTGTTTTTCAAGGCTAATTTTCTTTTTTCTTTCTGAAAAATACTATAGGTAGTTCCATTAGCCAGTGTTATTGTGAAAGAATTGTTGACAGAAGAAGATGTTTTAAACTGTCAAAAAACAATATACAACTTGGTTGATATGGAAAGGAAAAATGATCCTCTGCCTATTTCCACAGTTGGTACAAGAGGAAAAGGCCCTAAAAGGTAGTTTTTTCTCTCACTTTCTGAACACATTGTATTTGCTTGTTACTTACTGGTTTGTTTTTTTTTTTT
>NW_006921841.1:2747952-2765508 GCF_000298275.1 Orycteropus afer afer | reverse complement strand
CTTCTGTGTCTGTGTTAATTGGTTTCCCTTTTCTTTGTTGAAGAGGGTCTGTGCAGTCCTTCTGCCTAGTCCGCCATCTTGCCGGAACTCCCCAACTTACTGTTTTTAAACTAACTTATTCCATTTGTAAATTATGTATCTGGTATATGTGTGTGTTGTATGTAAGCATACATATGATTGAGACAAAATGATACAGACTAGCAGAATTTCATACATTTTACTTAGAATTCCACCATTCCACTACCTAGTACCCTATGGAATATAGCTCTTCTCTGAAATACATGGAGTCACCATGAGTCTGACCAATGAAAATGGGTTTAAGAGAAAAGACGTCTATGTTTATTATTTCTTTTTACTTTACCAGTAGCAAATGACACTTTAGAATGTTTCTAAGAAAATGTCAATTTTAATCTTTACTGTAGAGATGAACAATACCGTATCATGTGGAATGAATTAGAAACGCTTGTCAGAGCCCATATTAACAACTCAGAGAAACATCAAAGAGTCTTGGAATGTCTGATGGCATGTAGGAGCAAACCCCCTGAAGAAGAGGAACGAAAGAAACGAGGAAGAAAGAGGGAAGACAAAGAGGACAAGTCGGAGAAAGCAGTGAAGGATTATGAACAGGAAAAATCCTGGCAAGATTCAGAGAGGTGACTTCTTGGCATTAATATGCATTGTGGTGCCTTTTGGGATATTTCATTCTATATGCAGCATGTTCAACATTGAAAGCTCATGCAGTATACCTTGTTGTTGTTTTTGTTGTTGTTATGTGCCGTCGAGTCGGCCCTCACTCATAGTGACCCCTCCTTGGGTTTCCGAGGCAGTATCACTACGGAAGTAGGATTGCCCAACCTTCCTTCCGAGGAGTGGCTGGTGGGTTTGAACCACCAGCTGTCTGGTTAGCAGGCAAGTGACTTAGCCACTATGCTGTATACCTACTCCTTACTTATTGTCATAGTTAGCTTCCAAAGAGTAGGTTGTTAATGAAAATATCAGCATACTGCAAAAATGGAGGATGAGCACATCAGATCACAAAGTAATGGATGACTACATCATTACATAACTGCCAAATTACATGATCGCATAACTGCCAAATTAATATCATCCCAGCACTGCCAAACCACTGAGAATCATGACCTAACCAAGTTGACACATAAGTAGCCATAAAAGCCAGCCTTACTCTTACCTCATAAGTTGGTATTCATCACTGCCAGATGTACATCATTCTTACGCAAAATAGTCAGCAGATTTTTTTACTATGATTGTAAATGAGAAATGGTGGAGAATGAGAGTCAATAAGGAGTAGATGTAGTAGTTAATTTAATATATATTTTTTTCATTTTGTAACTGATTTTATCACTAAAATCTAGAGGATCTTTATTGGGCTTAAAGAACTATGGCTTTTTTTATGTTAGAGGCAAAGATGGTGTTAATTTTTCCTAATTAACTTCTGAAAACCATAATGCATGACATTGGGTATCACTATTTGCTTTCTGTATTATGAACTTCAAAGATAGTTTTATTTGGTCAGTAAATATTTAGTGAATATGTATGATGTGCCAGACATTTGGCATAAAATCCCTGCTGAAGAATGTGCAGTGTTGTGGTAAAGACAGGCAAGGAAGCCAGTGATTACACCTAAGTGTGGGAAGTGCTGTTACAAAAATAGATACAGGATGCCTCTGGGAACATAGAGGAAGAGCTTACAGTCCTTATTCTGATAATGTTCCTCAGTAGTAACTCTCTTTCCTTCGTGAGTTACATAGTGATGTCAAGGTTAAGCTTGGAAAAATGTAACAAAACTAATAAAGATTTATAAATAAATATAATCTTCCATCTTCCACCTCCTTGGCAGAAATTAGGCAAAGAACCAGGTAAATATTATGGCAAAGTAGTGAATTCCTTAAAAACAAAACAAAACAACTTTTTATTATGGAAAATCTAAGCATATACAAAAATACAACAAATAGTTACCCATATCCAACTACAATAATTGTCAGTTCAAAACAGATCTAATTTCATACACATGCACACCCATTACCTTTGTACCATCATCATCCATCCACTCTTCCTCACAAGAATATTTTGAGGCTAATTTGAAAATAATTTCGTTCATAAATAAGTAGAACACTTTTATTCTCTTTGACTTTAGAAGTTTGCTTCTTCCTTGGGGCTGCTAAGCTTGTGAAGCAGGATTGGCTCACATTAAGAAGAGGAAAAATAAAACTGTTCTCTTTTAGATCCCACTGATCTTCGAGTATATCCCTATATATTTTGAATGCTTCTGTTCTCTGGTGCAACTCAAAATGAGCTTGGAGTTAAGTTGCTAACTTGTGGAATGAAAATGTATTTCCACAATACACGGAATAGAAAAGGATCGGTAGAAGATTTCTTAGTCTTACTTGTAATTTGAAATAAAATTTTGTTGGTTTAAAAATTCACATTGTAAAGTTTTTCCTAAAATTGTATTTTTTTTCTGACCTTTTTAATTTTAGCTTCTTAACTTTTCCTTGATTTAAAAAAATACTTTGGAGCTAACTGCATTACCAAATTTTACTGCATTACTATTATGAAGGAAAAAGGAAACTCTGTTTTCTTACCTGATTTTAGATTGAGATTTAGCTTCTGATTAGTCCTATGAGGTTTACTTTTTGAGAGCAGCTATCTTTTATAAAAACTGATACACAAAGTCTATAATTTAATTATTGAACTCTTTAGACTACTAAAAATTTAAATTTTCTGGTGAGACCCCCAAGACTATGGTCCTGGGATGCACTTTGGGCCTGGGATAGGACTCACTCCCAAGGACTGGCTCTCAGCCCAACAGTACAAAGACTTAAATGCAGAACACCCAATCCAGGGTGATGCACCCACCTTCTCTATGAAGATACACCCCTTGGAGCAATTGGCCATGGGGCATGAGAGGGGCAGCATTTACATGGAGAGAAAGCTGGGCAGGCAGGAGTACATAATTAAGAAGGACATGGAGTGGGGGCTCACAGGAAAGGGAGGGAAGGAGAGTGGGTTAGGGTTGGGGATAGTAATCAAGGAATAAAGCCAAATGGACATGAACTGTTGAATGTAAAACAAATTCTGCTCTGTAAATTTGCACCTAAAGCACAATAAAAAAATAATAAATAAGCTTACTCAGATTAAAAAAAAAAAAAAAGAAATACCAGAGGGGAAATTCCACAAGAGAAAAAATAAATGGTCCATAAATGTGTGAAAGATGTTTGACTTCATTAATAATAACAAAAATGTCAGCCAATTAAATAATTTTATACCCTTTAAGTTGTCAGAATAAATAAAAATTTGTTGGTGAAAAACAAAATTTTAATTTTATGTTTCACTATTTATCCTTCTAAAAGATTAAAAGGAATTTTAGAACGTGGAAAAGAAGAATTGGCTGAAGCTGAGATTATAAAAGATTCACCTGATTCCCCAGAACCTCCAAACAAAAAGCCCCTTGTTGAAATAGATGAAACACCACCAGTGGAAAAATCAAAAGGTAGGATGGACATACTATGTTTGTAAGGAGTTTTCTGATTTAGCTGTCTTATACAGTGTTGATTATTGTTGTATATATGAGGAAGGGCTACTCTGTGCCTGGATGCTGTTTATGAGAATCTCTTTTACAGCCCTAGAAAATACAGGCAGCAAATATATTTGTTAGTATTAAAGAGAAAATAATGTCTTATTTCATTAATGAAGCCTTTGGAAAATAAGCCGGTTCACCATAAAGTTAGATTTTTAAAAATTTAATTCTGTGAACTTCAATCTGTTTATTTTCCTAGCACAATATACCACATGCTGAGTTATTGAAGACAAAATTGTTTCCCTAAACTCTTACTGAACCTAGAGAAGGATCAAATATCATTCATTTATTAATAAATAAAATTTGATGTGAATAAATTTCAGTGAAGGTAGTATTTCACACAGTATTTTCATTGTAAAGCCTTTTTATCTCTTATTACAGGCTGCAAAGTTTAATTTCCTCTTGAAAGAATTCTAGGCTTCAAAGATAGGATTTGGGGTTTGAAATTATTCTAGGCCTTACTTACTTTGCATAAAGTAGTTTTAGGCCTTTTAGGATAAATGGGCAGTGTAATGCCAAAGGACTCTGATGATTTGCCTCCAAGGGCAGATACCTTGCTTCTCCTAAAGCCTAAAGACGTCACAGCTGGTCAGATTACAATTGCTGGCAGTTCATCCTAGGGAGAAATAGCCTGTGTAATTCTGTTGTTGTGTATGAGTCCCTGGGTGATGCAGATGGTTCAGTGCTTGGCTACTAACAGAAGGGCTCTTGATTTGAATCCACCCAGAGGCACCTTGGAAGAAAAGCCTGGTGGTTTGCTTCCAGAAATTCAGCCCTTGCAAATACTGTGCAGCATAGTTCTGCTCTGATGCACACGGTTCATCATGAGTCAGAATTGACTCAACAGCAACCAGTTTGGTTTTTGGTTTTGAAGGGACTAAAAGAAGATCCTGTGTTTCTAAGAAGAGAAAATAGGTCTGATCAGGAATCAGAAATTCTTCAGCCTTCTCAAAAGTACTGTTGTTGGAAGATATAGTGCAATTAAAACTGTTATAAAAATGTGGAGAAATGCTATTTTTAAGCACAGAATTCCATACCCAGAAAATTATCAACCTGTAGCTCAGGTGGGATAAAGGCATTTCTGGATATGTCAGGTCTTCATTTCAGTGTCCTCATCTCAGGAAACTACTAGAAAATTTGTCCATTAAATTTGTATATTTCAAAGTTATAAATTACTCTCCTACTTTATACTAGAATTAAAGAAATTTTCTTCCTAGAGTAGACTGAAGGGAAGATGACATTACCTAAATTTTGTAAAATAAACAAAAACTCCTAAACTCACTGCCGTTAAGTCAGTTCCAACTCATAGCGACCATCATTAGGTTTCCAAGGTTATAAATCTTTAGGGAAGCAGCTGGTAGGTAATAGCCAAATGCTTTGACCACTATACCACTAGAGCTCCTTCATAAAGTGAACAATGTAAAATAAATTTGTTGAATTTGTAAAGTTTAAAGAGAGAAATTTTTCTGATATTTTTTTCCCTCTTCTTTCAAATAAAACACTAGGGCCTGTGTCCTTGTTATCCTTGTGGAGTAATAGAATTAATACTGCCAATTCCAGAAAACATCAGGAGTTTGCTGGACGTTTGAATTCTGTTAATAACAGAGCTGAGTTATATCAACATCTTAAAGAGGAAAATGGGTTTGTATTATTTATTGTAAAAATTGGTTTTGTTAATTGCCTGTTTAGTACTGTAATAAACACTTGTTTGCTATGTTCAGCAATTTTTTGTTAATAATATACTAGACTATTAATATGAAATTATAGATAAGAGCACTTTTCATTATTTTAACTACTTTTTACCTCATTTTGTTGAGCTAAAATTATACATATTATTTTTAAGGAAAAAAAAATTAATTTGATTCTTGGTACTAGTGAAGGCCTAATCATACTGATTATAACCCTGAAAGTATTTACTCCTTAAAACCAAAAACACCAAACGCACTGCCGTCTAGTTGACTCCGACTCAGGGCGACCCCCATTGGGTTTCTGAGGCACTAAATCTTTATAAGAGTAGATTGCTCAGTCTTGCTTCCATGGAGTGACTGGTGGGTTTGAACCACCAACCTTCATTTACTCCTTATTTATTTTTCATTACAGTCAGTTCCTGTGTTATGAATGTCCAACTTATGTATAACCCATAGTTATAAACTAACCTCTGTAAACTCTATTATATCAAAAATTTGAGGTACATACAATGATTTGTAATAACAAACAGAGCTACTTTACAGTGCACATCAAAACATCATTATTATTGTTACTGTATTAAGGTTGGGCAGTCTACTTCTGTAGTGATACTGCTTTGGCAACCCAAGGAGGGGTCGCTATGAGTCGGGGCTGACTCGACGGCACATAACAACAACAACAATTATTGTGTTAAAGATGTTTTAGTGTATCTGGAAGTGTTTCTTTAGTATTTTTTAGTAAAGATACACTATATACTAAGACAAACATTTGACTAACTGACCTTAGATATGAACCATACATAACAGTGTTCTATTTACCTACAAATTTGACCTAAAGACTGATTTAGGGACAGCAACCGTTCATAATTTGGAACTGTCTGTACTTGGTAAGGGAGGTCTGGTGGTGTGGTGCCTAAGGTTAATTGACTGCTAACCAGAAGGCTGGCGGTTCAAACCCACCAGCCATTCCTTGGAAGAAAATCTGGGCAATCTACTTCCGTAGTGATATTGCCTCGGCAACCCAAGGAGGGGTCGCTATGAGGTGGATCTGACTTGACGACAGTGAGTTTTTGTACTTGTTAAATATAAAGGGAAAAATCATAGAAAAAGCTTACTGTGCAACACTATGTATAAAATAACTGGGGAAAGATTTTCCTATCAAGTAATACAGTATTAGAAATACGGATTTTAACTGAATAACTCTCCAATCTGATTATTTTAATCTATTTATTTTTTTTAAATAAGAAATCCTCTTGAAAATTCATTGGTAAAAGAATTTTTTTTAATGGAAAAGAAAATAAATTCTTCACTAAATGGTAGGGATTTTTTCTCAGTTTTTCTTGGAAAGAGAAAATGGTATAGTGAGAAAAACAGTGATTTTTGAAATATAACCTTGGGAAAGTCACTTTATCTGGGCCTTTGTTTCACTTATTTGCAGAATGAGGAAGTTGGGCTAACTAGACTAACTAGAAAACCAGAATAACGCTAATGCTAGTCCTTTTCTGGTGCTAAAGCTCTTCTATTCTGTGAGCATGTTAGAATTTAATTTTCATGTGAAATGATAAAGAAAAAAATACATGGATAGTTAGAGAAAACTATATTTTATCAACTTTTTGTTTTTGTTCGTATTTTTCAGGATGGAAACAACAGAAAATGGAAAAGCCAGCCGGCAGTGAAAAGTGACTTGAGGAACTAAATTAGCAAATCACAAATATTTTGTGCAGAATTTGATACAAGTGCTTTTACAGCAAGATTGTATAGTTACGTTGCCTGGACTGGTTTTTAAATTTTTAAATATTTCCACTAACTTTTATCTTTTTTGTACTAACTATAAAATTGGCACAAATATCAAAAAGTGTACATTTTAGATTTGTCCTCCAAAATTACACAAATTTATTTTATGTAAAGGGTGTTCCTTCTGGAAGTGGTTTTTTAAAAAAAGTTCTTAGGCTTCTCTTTGCCAAATAAAACTGTTAAGATATCTGAGATGAAAATATTGGAGTATTAATTTAGAAAAAAGACACTTATTTAATGACTGACAATAGCATTTAAAATTTTTTCAAATTTTATTAGAAGTGAGATTTGCAATATTTAACATAAAATCTTGCCTATTAAATTGCATCATGTACAGTGTTTTTCTGAAAAGTAATGTTTTTGTTTCTTTGTATTTTATTTAAAATTATTTTGCATGTGTGTCTTGTTCATTTAAAAGCAGAGTTTTCAGGTGGTTGGTGTATATTTGTATTTACCAGTATTGGATAATGTTACAGTTTCTTTTTTGCTAAACATTTGTCTGTCCCTTGACTTTTCATATAGAAAGGGAAGTATAAAGGAAATTACTTCACATACTAGAAGGAAGGAACATTTCTATATTATTTGTTTTTATTGCTGAATAGAATCTTGATCTCCTTATCTCAGAAATGCAATGGTTATGCGGTGTATTCTTGGTGAGCCTTCTTCTCATGCTTGTTTATCTGGAGACTCATAATACGTTGCAAGAACTACGTTATTTCAGTACTGAATCTTATCATTCTAGACTTGTCATTTTTTCTTTAGAATTTGTTGTTGTTGTTATGTGCCGTCGAGTTGGACCCGACTCATAGCGACCCCTACTTGGGTTTCCGAGGCAGTATCACTACGGAAGTAGATTGCCCCATCTTCCTTCTGAGGAGTGGCTGGTGGGCTTGAACCACCAGCCTTCTGGTTAGCAGTCAAGTACCTTAGGCACTATGTTACCAGAGCTCCCTAGAGTTTATTAGAGGAGGAAAAAAGCTCTTTTCTTAAATACATAGATTCAATTTTGGGATTTTATATTTTCTATTTTAAAAATAGAGTGGTGCTTAAACAAGAGTTCAGCAGACTCCCTTGCCAACCCAGGGAAATTTACACTGTTCCCCTTTTATCAACCCCTGTTGCATTTTTAGACTTCATTACGCCTGTCCTTTCCCCTAAGCTAGAACCATGTTTTGTTTTTTACCACTGTGTTCAGATGCATTTTTACACAAATCACACAAACTTGACCAGGCCTAATCAGGACCTTAAAAAAAAGGAAAACACTGCCATCGAGTTGATTCTGACTCATAGCGACCCCCATTGGGCTTCCAAAGCTGTAAATCTTTATGGAAGTAGATTGCCTCACCTTCCTTCCATGGAGCACCTGGTAGGTTTGGAGCACCTGGTAGGTTTGTACCACCAACCACCATCAGAGCTCCTTAATTAGCACCTGAGACTTGACAGCTTTAAGGAGCCGTAACCCAATATTTAAATTATCATATATATATCTCTGGTTGGTCTTGTAACATTTTGCATCTTATATTTAAGCCCAATTTTCAATTTGTCCCCAATTTATTTATTCCTTGGTTTATTCCTAAGGAGCTCTGGTGGTGTAGTGGTTAAGGAATTTGGCTGCTAACCAAAATGTTGGTCATTCAAACCCACCAGTCACTCTGTGGACGAAAGATGAGGTGATCTGCTTCCTTAAAGATTATAGCCTTGAAAACCCAGTGGGAGTCACTGTGAGTCAGAATCGACTTGATGACAGTGAGTTGGGCTGTTTTGATTTATTTCTAGTTTATTCCTTAGTCTAAAATTATTTCCTTCACAACCCATCTTTAAAGAGTAGGATCGTGTTTTACTCTCCTTGGTTTATACTTTTTCCTTTCCCAAGTCTAATGTTATCTACTTGTTGACAGTCTTATATACTTTTAAGTCTCCATTTTTTTGACACTAACTTTTCATGGACTCCTGTTGCTATGGTGTGCAAACTGGGGGGATATTTCTATGGCTGTATTTAAAAAAAATACATTTTATTGAAATATAATTTATGTATAGTGACATACACAAAACTAAAGTGACATGGGTCAATGCATTTTTTTTTTTTTTCATATGCAGTGTTCCCTCCCTTTCCCTCCCACCCCTGGTAATCAACAAGGAAACTTTCCTTCCTTCCATATGTAAACCTTTCCTTGACTTTTTACAATAATGAACTAATACTGTATTTGTCCTTCTGTGATTGACTCAGCATAATGTCCTCCAAGTTCATCCATGTTATGTAGTGTTTTGCAGAGTCTACATTATTCTTTAGTGCTGCATAGCATCCCATTGTGTATATGTACTGCAGTTTGGTAATCCATTCTTCTGTTGATGGGCACCTAGGTTGTTTTCATCTCTTTGCTATTGTACATAGTGCTGCGTTGAACATGGATGTGCATATATCTGATCTTGTCCTGGCTTTCGCTTCTTTAGGATATATACTTAGTAATGGGATTGCTAGATCAAATGGTATTTCTAATTCCAGCTTTTTAAGGAATCGCCATATTGCTTTCCACAGTGGTTGTATCATTTTAAAGTCTCACCAGCAGTGTATGAGAGTCCCAATCTCTCCACATCCTTGTCAGCTTTTGTTATTTTCTGTTTTGTTGAACTTTGCTATTTCATTGTTTTGATTTGCATCTCTCCAATGGCTAATGATTGTGAACATTTCTTCATGTGTTTGTTGGCTGCCTGAATATCCTCTTTGGTGAAGTGTCTATTCATGTCTTCTGCCCATTTTGTAATTGGATTGTTTGTCTTTTTTTGTTGAGGTGTTGGAGTTTTCTGTAAATTTTAGAGATAAGTCCCTTGTCAGGTATGTCATTGCTGAATGTTTTTTCCCAATCTGTAGCTTCTCTTTTGACTCTTTTGGAGAAGTCTTTTGAAGCACATAAAAATTTAATTTTGAGAAGGTCCCATTCATCTCATTTATCTTCTGGTGTTTTTGCATTTTGGGTAATGCTTGACAGTCTATTTATGCCATAAATTAGGGCAACTCTCCATCTGAGTGGTGCATTTAATCCATTGACATTCAGTGTAATTATTGACAAGTATGAATTTGTTGCTGTCCTTTTGTTGTGTACTTTTTCATAGTGTTGCTGATTTCTTTGTTCCATATAATTTTCTGTGCTGAGCTTGTTTTGTTTATGAATCATGTTATCACTTCCTTTGTTGGTATTGTTTTAATATTTGCTAAATATTTGTGTGTGTCCACTTTTTTATTTTGATGTGCAGGTTTATCATTTCTCTTTGAGGCTACCCTGTGATTTACAATTTTCTTCCCAAGTTTAGAACAGTCTGTTCTATCATGCAGTTGTCTTGACTTCCCTACCTCTATGGCTGCATTTTGATCCACCATGTGCCAGTCTTTTGTCTATGTTATTTCATTTTGTTGGTTGCTGGACTTTCCAGCTGACTCATTCTGTCTCCTTAACTACACATCTTTGAGTAGTTGAGTCTCCTTCCTTTCCCCCTACAAGAAGTTAGAGTATGTTTGACCTTATCACGATGTATATATAACAACTACTTGTGAACTCACCATATTAGGGCAGAAATAGAAGAATGATTGTTAGTTGTTGGCTTCACTAAAACAAGGTCCATATTGAGGATTGGATAAATTTTTATCATTGTCAAGAGAAGTAGATAAAATTTCAATTAAAATTTTTTTATTCCTCATCAGTATGAACAATAGCCAACATAAAGCTAATTTCCAAAATGTGAAGATAATTCATAGCCCCACTTTACCACTTCATCATTCTAACACCAGCCACCCATGTGGTACTTTCTCTGACCCAGCCACCCAGAGTCAGATCACCATAACTTTGGACTCTGTCCTTTCAGCCCCTGTAAAATAGGCAAATGCCAGCCTCTCTGCTGGTCCTCACTGCCCTTACTGTGTTCAGTAATTCTCTAGAATGACTCACAGAAGTCACAGAAATTGTAACCCATATTTACAGTTACCCATTTATTATACCCAGAAAGGATACGAGTGGAGATGCATTAGGCTTGGTCTGGGAGAAGTCTGGGCACACTGAGGCTTCCACTGTCCCCAGGAACATATTGTATCTTCTCCTGTTCATAGATGTTCTCACTAATCCATGAAGTCTCAAAAGAGCACTCAGAGGTTCCAGGTCCCTAGTCACTGGGAACTCTGAATATACGTAACTTGGGACTTAATGTATAGCAGTGATTGATCCAACCAATGAATATGCATGGAAAACAAACACCTTAATTGCTCAGGCTGTTTTCAGAAACCAGAGTCAAAGGGCCAAACTAAATTCTTGGTCCCAAACCATCCAACTGACATCTAAGCTGAAGTTCAGATTTAATGATAGCAGGAGTCAAAATTTACCCTAAAGAGGAAAGATGTATTTTCATTATAATAATCTCCTCAAAAGCAGTTTTACTTTTCTAATTATTGCAGAAGGTAAAATTTTCACAATCCTCTTATCACTTGGTATGTTTTATAAGCTATTGCACTGTTACAAATTCTGTAAGATTGTACTCAAAAGTTGCAGTGTATTTTTTATTGTTCAGAATCACAGGGACACATGTAGTTATCATTACAGCTTAATGAGCTATTAATATATAGAGGTTTCTGATGGCACAGATGACTTCTGCTCGGCCACTAACCTAAAGGTTGGTGGTTTGAACCCACCCAATGGCTGCAGAAAATTTCCCTAAAGATTATAGCCAAGAAAACCTTGAGTAGTTCTGCTGTCTGTAACAGATGGAGTCACCATGAATTGAGATCAGTTCTATAGCCACAGGTTTGGTTTGGTTTTTTGGTTTGTCAATATACAGAGTTATTAACATCGACATTTCATGTATTTATGAAAAACCAGTATAGATAGTACCTAGCTAGGTTTTAGAGCAGGGCCATCAGTTGTTTGAATTCTTGCATACTAGTATTCCTCAAATGTTTTATGAGGCACTGAGTTTTTTAGATGTGCTCTCTGGCACATTTAATTTAAAATAACCAATATACTTGCACAGATGTAGAGAACAAAAGTGTCCAGATGCTAAATTTTGTTCTGGAGGTACTGCTAATGTGAGCAAATCTGGAAATGTCCATATTATTGTAAAGGTTTGAAGCATTAGACTCACGAAATTACAGGTCTGGATTTATACTTTCCAAGATTGTTCCAGCTAAGGAAGACAAACTTGTCTGTCAGTTTGTCATACTGTGGTGGCTTGCGTGTTGCTGTGAGGCTTGAGGCTGTGCCACCTGTGTTTCAAACGAGCAGTGTTGCACATGGTGTACAGATTTTAATGCAGCTCACAGAGTGAGACAGACTAGGAAGAAGGAAGAGACCATCCACATCTCAAAGAATTGGTCAGGGAAAACCTTATGAATAGCAGAGAAACACTCTCTGATACATTACTGGGCAACTTTATGAATAGCCCAGAAACATGTCTGATACAGGGGCAGGGAGATGAGCCCCTGAGGTCAGAAGGCAAGTATAGCAGGGGTCGTGGAGCTGGCATGGGACTGGGCAGTGCTTTGTTCTGCTGTGCGTAGCGTTGCTATGAGTCGGAGACGGTGGCACCTAACAACAACAAGATTGTTCCATAATTAAAACAAACACATAAGATTGAGCAATATGAAATTGCCAATTTTTGTATGCAAAAAAACCAAATATTGCCAATTTCATATGGTTCAAGCTATACATCTGTCTCTATACCCTGAATATTCAATAGAAACTGTAAATTTACCAGCTTGTATAAAAACAAGTTCCTCCTAGTGAAAGTGTCTGATTAGAAATTTTCGTATTTGTAATAATTTAAATGAATTCTGTGATTATTTTGAATGAAACTGATGATGAAAAGATCCAAAGAAGTAATAGGGAGTTAAAAGGCTTGTAGAATTTCTTTCTTAGTAAGTAATGGAGTAATAAACTGTTTAGATTAGAAGGAGAGAGAAAATATTGTCCTGTTATAAAATATACATCACATTAAATTTATATACTTATCAAGTTCAAAGATAGTCCTTAAGGATTATGTTTAGAGGTATGGGGGTGAAGGAAGAACCATTGCTGTCGATTTGATTCCCAGTCAGGGAACCTATAGGACAGAGTAGAACTACCGCATAGAATTTCCAAGGCTGTAAATTATTATGGAAGCACACTGCCACATCTTTCTCACGCAGAACGGCTGGTGGTTTCAAACCTCCAATGTTCTGATTAGCAGCTGAGTGCTTTAACCACCTTGCCACCAGGGATTATGAAGGGATAGAAGGACAAACCATGGGCAGAGGTAGGAACTAAAAATTGTCAAAGGGTAGCTTGAGAAGACAAAGTAAAGTAGTATAATGATATGTGCAAAGACTTAGAGTAAGGAAACTAAGAGGGAAGAACACTGTCAGCATTTCTCAAGCTGAGAGAACTGAAGAAAAAAAACAAGTCTTGAGTTGCAATATTGATGGATTCTGTGGGCAAAATACTGAACGATACAGAAAGCATCAAAAGAAGGTGGAAGGAATACATAGTCATTGTACCAAAAGAATTGGTTGACATTCAGCTATTTCAGGAGGTATCATGTGAGTAAGAACCAATGGTATTGAAAGAAGTCTAAGTTGCGCTGAAGGAATTAGTGAAAAACAAGGCTTCAGGAATTGGCAGAATACCCACTGAGATGTTTCAACAAACAGATGCAGCACTGGAAGCACTTACTTGCTTATACCTAGAAATTTGGAAGACAGCTACCTTGTCAACTGACTGGAAGAGATCCTTATTTATGCCCCAAGAATAATAGGAATTTGTTTACCTGTGTTTTATTGATTATGCAAAGGCATTTGACTGTGTGCATCATAACAAAAAAAGGGTAACATTGAGAAGAATGGGAATTCCAGAACACTTAAGTGTGTTCATGAGGAACCTGTACATAGACCAAGAGTCTGTCATTCTAACAACAAAGGGATACCGTATGGTTAAAATCAGGAATGGTGTGCATCAAGGTTGTATCCTTTCAAGGGACTAGTAGACCATATGACCCTCAACCTATATGACCAGAAGAACTAGATGGTACCTGGCTACCACTGTCAACCACTTGGAGGGGGATCAGTATAAGAGATCCTGCATAGAATGGGAGAACAATGTGGAACAAAACTCAAAATCATTAAAAAAAAAAAAAGATTTGCTGGTCTGATAGAGTCTGGTGATAGAGTCTGGTGAGACTCCTGAGACTATGGCCCCTAGTTAAACTTTAGGTTTGGAACTGAACTCACTCCTGTGGCTTTCAGGCAAACAATAGGCATATGGGGTGAACATTTACATCAGGTAGATACACTTCTTGGAGTGATCAATCATGGGAGAACAGAAGGGCGGTGTTTGCACAGGGAAATAGTGCAGGGGGCATAGGAGTGAAGGGAAGAAGTGGGAAGATAGCTGTTACACTGTGGGGAATAGTATCAATATCATGAAACAAAATGTATGAACTGCTGTATGGAAAATGAATTTGCTCTGTAAACTTTCACCCAAATTACAATAATTTTTTTTAATTGTATCCTTTTACCATATTTATCCAGTCTGTATGCTAAGCAAAAATAATTCAAGAGGCTGCACTATATGAAGAAGAATGAGGCATTAGGATTGGAGGAAGACTCATTAACAACCTGTGATATTCATGTGACACAACCTTGCTTGCTGAAAGTGAAGATGTCTGGAAGCACTTCCTTATAGACCATATGGATTACACCTCAACATAAAACAAAAATCCTAACAACTGGACTAAATAGGCAACATCACAATAAATGGAGAAAAGACTGAAGTTTTCGAAGATTTTATTTTAATTGGATCCACAATCAACACCATGGAAGCAGCAGTCAAGAAATCAGATGTTGTATTGCACTGGGCAAATCTGCAGCAAAAGACCTCTTCAAAATGTTAAGGAACAAAGATATCTCTTTGAAGACTAAGGTACATCTACCCAGGCCATGGTATTTTCAGTTGCCTCATATGCATGTGAAATCTGGACAATGAAAAGGAAGACTGAAGAAGAGTTGATGCCATTCACTTGTGGTACTGGCAAACAATACTGAAAATAGCATGGAAGAAGGAACAAATCTGTTCTGAAAGAAGTGCTCCTTACAAGCAAGAATGGCCAGACTTTATCTCACCTACTTTGGTCGTGTTGTCAGAAGGGACCATTCCCTGAAGAAAGCTATCATGCTTGGTAAAGTAGAGGGTTAACGCAAAATGGGAAGACCCTCAATGAGATGGATTCACAGTGGCTGTGTTGATGGGCTCAAACATAGCAAGGATTGTGAGGATTGTGGAGGCCAGGGCAGTGTTTCGTTCTGTTGTACGTAGGTTTGCTATGAGTTGGAGCCGACTCAGCAGCACCTGACAACAAATGGATTGCAGAGATGTTCAAGAGACTCAGGACTGAGAAGGTCTTTAGATATGCAAAGAAAGAAGCTGGTAATTACAAAAGCCATTTCCATGGAAAAATAAAGTAGAAATTAATTGCAGCAATTGAAATGTAACTTGGGTGATGTTAAAATAAAGCACGTGAGTGTGGTCAGCTCTTTCAGGAGCAGGGTAACAGGTGTCCTTGCCTGTTATGGTACCTTGATAAAAGATCAGGATTGAGGGAGGTCTGTTGATTTTTTCTTTTTTTTTCATAGTCTTTTTTTCAGATTAATAAGTGGCTTGTTTGTAAGTTAAAGGTTAAAAAAAAAAGTTCCTTAATTTGCCCATACATCATAGAACAGTACTATTGTAACGTTTATTATTCATGCCTTTATGCTGAAGATTGTAATGAGTAACTTGGCCTAGTATTTTATAGCAGTTTTCACATGTGGAAATACTATTGCAAATAATGGAATTACCATAATGGATAAGTTATTACATGATTTGTCTTGGTAGTGGTGACCTAGGTGACATAAATTCATAATTGACCAATCCAGGCATCCACGGGGAAATAACTCATTAGAATTAATTGGTGGCATATTAATAGAGTTAACACAGACCATTTACTGCTTTTATTTTTTTGACTGTTTGACTCACTGTTTGTTTTACCTCATTTCTAGATCAGTTAGTCCTGTTTCTTACACAGTTGTTGATACATTTGGGTTTTTGGTAACATTACTTACTTGTCCTTTGACTAATGAGATCCATTTCATAATGGAACCAACTAGAAAAAAAAAAAAAAAACCTCACTGCCATTGAGTGCATTCTGAGTCATAGTAACCTCCATTGGGTTTCCAAGGCTGTAAATCTTTACAAAAGCAGATTATCCCATCTATCTTAACGGAGCGGCTGGTGGGTTCGAACCACTGACTTTTTGTTTAGCAGCCAAATGCCTTAACCTCTACACCACCAGAGATCCTTTTATAATGGAATAGTTGTTGATATTTTGGAGTTTGGAAGAATGACTGTTCTTGTTTCTATAGCAGGGATCACATTTTCTCTGTAAGGTAGAGGTTGAGAAGATGGTGGTGCTCCTCTCCATAACTGAGGTGAAGGTGGAATGTCATACTCTGGGATGGGTGGCTTTCGGGGTCTTAGTACATCCATGTCTTGACCATTATTACTTAGTACAGTTCTCCCTTCAAACACTAGAGACTGAGGAACAAAAAAAGTGTTATAGTTTTTACAGTAATTGTAAGTTACAGTTGCTATTGTCCCCATGATCACTATACATATGCTTACCAACAAAGCCAGAAGAACATTGCTTATCCAAGGGCTATTGTCTACCCAGGAAGAGGCTAGAATACTGTTTTCCATTACTGACTCATTGTGTGGCCCCATAGTAAGGCAGGTTCCACTATATGTGATGTTCTCAATTGTGCCAATTTTGTATTCTCGTAACATTGCATATGCAGAATTTGGATGGACATTTCCATCAGGCCTCCTTAGTTTAAACATTACTTGCTCAATTTTTCTATAAGGACATGATTTCAGAGAACTGCCATTGATTAAACACAATGCTCTGTTATACCAGGATATAACTGTAGACCCTGGTCTCAGGGTAGCTAATACAATCTGCTCAGGGTTACTGGTGTTTAGGTAATCAGTAAGTTTAGCAAAAAATAAACCAATCCTTTCTCTCCTCTTCATAAATGAATAGAAACTGTTTTTTGTGCGCAGAGTATAAGTATGGCAGGGAGTGCTTCTGGGCAGCTTGAATTCAGTGGTCAAAGGCATTCGAGTGGCCAGGCCCCCAGAATCAGTGGCACAGAGAATAAATTTCTGAGGGGAATATTGGAAATCCAGGTCTAGGGGATATCCATATAGGATTCGATGAGTTGCATTAAATTGCAGCCAGCTTTCTGGGCCTGAAGGATATTTATTCACTGATTTTATTTTTTTATTTTTTTGCCTCCAAACGATTTTGAGTTTTGTACCACATTGTTCTCCCTCTTTATGTAGGATCTCCTACATCCCTTCCAAGTGGATGGCAGTGGTAGCTGGGCACCATCTAGTTCTTCTGGTCTCATAGTTGTATAGGTTGCAGATC
>NW_006921841.1:2716648-2740852 GCF_000298275.1 Orycteropus afer afer | reverse complement strand
TTGGGGTTTAGTCCAATTCTGAATCCTTCCCTTCAAGGCTCAGGGGTCCAAGATTATCTTCTGTGTCTGTGTTAATTGGTTTCCCTTTTCTTTGTTGAAGAGGGTCTGTGCAATCCTTCTGCCTAGTCCGCCATCTTGCCCCGCCCAGGAATAGTCCACTGATTTTATTTCAAGTGTTAAATGAGTTGAGATGCCATCTTCCAGATCATAATATGTGTCAGGAGGGATTGGGAAATAAAATCTGTACCCAGTAGTTGCTGTTATTAATTGAATTGGATTAACGACTGTTGGAAATGTGTTGGATTGACCTAGAAGGAACAAACAAGAAACAAATTTCAACAAATACCACACTTCACTTAAATGTTCAAAGTTGTCTTGATGATTAACTTGATTCCTTTCTTTTTGTTTTTTGACCTGATTTGTGTTGGAGAGTGGGAAAGCATCTGTTTATTTTCAATAGATATTTGTATGACTTAGTAGTCCTTCTTGTATTTGAGTACTACATAAGTAGCCCCCGAGAAGAGTGAAAGGGACTGACTTCTTTCATTTCTGTTTATACCCTTTGGTGTGGGGAGCACTTCCATCTATTCAAGGGTCAGGTTAATCCATTTCAAGTCCTGTTTGTCCTCCCCTTTTCTCTCTCTCCTCTTCCTCCTCCTCCTCCCTTTTTTGATCTTCCCTCTCATCCTTGACTAGTAGGTTTTGCATTACAGCTTTCATAATGCTTCTACATATTGATGACATTTGTTAGTTTCCAAGTTTCCTAATCCTCTCAGCCTTAAATTGTAGTTTAGAAGACGAGCTCAGGTGGCGTAGTGTCTAAGACATTTGACTGCTAACCAGAAGGCTGGTGGTTCAAACCCACCAGCCACTCCTCAGAAGGAAGATAGGGCAAACTACTTCTGTAGTGATACCGACTCAGAAACCCAAGGAGGGGTTGCAATGTGTTGAATGGACTCGACAGAATGAGCTTATTAACACAGTACAACTAAGTCTGGGTTAGAGGACTTCAGAAAAATGTTTCTAGCAATAGGCCAGAATTCCTAAACTTGTGTGTATATGTGTGAGAGAGGGACAGAAAGAGAGGGAAAGAAATTAAAAGCTCAACAGGGAAAATATTTAAAGTTCAGGGCATAGAAGTTGTATAATTGAACAGAGACCTAGTAATGAACTAGTGCTCTAATTCCAGTGAACACATTTAAATCTCAAGCTGGAAAACAGTCCAAGCTCTGCATGGATATGGTTTGATGTTATCTAAGAGTTGATTATCACAAAAACGAGGAGACGTAATATAACAAAGGCATGTAGCTTAGAAATTGAGGGTAGCATAAAGATCAAAAGAAGAGTGCCATGCTACTGAAAAACCCAGTGAACCAACAAGCCAGTGGAACAATCACTTGAAAAACAGAAAGACTATTTTAAAGTTAGATTCAAGCACTGTTGCATATTTCATTGGATTGGTTAGCAGTGTTATGTTCTGAATACTGGGGAGCTAAGTTTCTCCCAAATTTCACACAGGCTAAAGTTCCATCAGCCTTACCATTTCTTGGTGATAGAATTGCTTACCTGAGTGTGGCATGTCTTTAGGTTTCTGAGATTCAGAATGGAGAGCCCATGTCATCAGAATTGTTGTTGCTTGAAGAAATTCAGAATTAGTGAGAGGCAAATTGGTTGTACCTTGTCTAAATATTTCCGGCAACTCTGTAGTGAATTCAGGTGAAATGGTGAGCACCTTTTAAATTTAGAAGCAATTCAGAAGTTCAATAATTAAAATGTGAAATCCCCCCAAAATTAAATATCAATGAAAATGGAAGTTACTGTACAAATATGTTTCAATATAGAGATGAGACAAGTTCTAAGGGAATCAATCCAATGGATTGTCTAATTCAGAGAAGAGAAGATGAACAGCTTACATTTAATGAACAGTTACAATATGCCAGACACTGTGCTAAGTGTATTTTTCTATTTTGTCTTCATAGTAAATACATTGGGATAATAGTTACGGCCATTTTATAAGTGATGAAAGTAAGATAGTAAAATAAGTACTCAAGTTCACACAACTCGTAAATTATAGAGCTAGATTTTAAACCCTGGTCTCACTAAAAATACTGAGTTTCAATCACCATACTACCTTCAGTTTGCAGTATATGAGAAAAAACAAACTCACTGCCATCAAGTCAATTCCAACTCATAGCGACCCCCTTAGGATTTCTGAGGTGGTAAATCTTTATGGAAGTAGATTACCCAGCCTTCCTTCTTTGGAGTGGCTGATGAGTTTGAACTGCCAGTCTTCTGCTTAGCAGTCAAATGCCTTAGGCACTACACCACCAGAGCTCCTTATATCATGAGATAAATGCAAAAACACAACCACTGCCATGGAGTCGGATCAGACTCATAGCGACCCCTCCTTGGGTTTCTGAGGCAGTTTCACTAGGGAAGTAGGTTGCCTAACCTTCCTTCCGAGGAGTGGCTGGTGGGTTTGAACTGCCAGCCTTCTGGTTAGCAGTCAAGTGCCTTAGAACTATGCCACCAAAGCTCCTGTATCATGAGATGATGATGATGATGTTATGTGCCGTCGAGTCGGACCCAATTCTTAGGGGCCCCTCCTTGGGTTTCTGAGGCAGTATCACTAAGGAAGTAGATTGCCCCATTTCCTTCCAAGGAGTGGCTGGTGGGTTTGAACTGCCAGCCTTCTGGTTAGCAGTCCAGTGCCTTAGCCACTATGCTATATCATGAGATAGGTAAGCTAAATGAAAGAAAAGGGTCTTAGCTTTAGGAGTAGAGATTGAGTCTTCAAGTATTTTTCTAACTATGGTGGACCATAAAATTGCTACAGATGATTAGTGTCTGAGATAATTTAGGACTGATAATTAGAGCATGGTCTAAATGTTGGCCTAAAGTTCCTTCCAGTTTTGTGAATCTTTGATAATTTTAATTATTTAATGTGTATAGGGCATAAGATGGGTACTGCATTTTGTTGCTGACTTTTCTTATATGAAGTATCCGTCATTTTTTTTTTCCTCCTAAAACTCATTTATGTTTATTGTAAAAATACTGGGAAATACAGCAAATATATACAGAAGAAAATCAAACACTCATAATTTCACCACTGTTAACACAGTTAATCTTAACATTTACTTGGTTACTAATTGTTAGTTGATAGATTCACTGAAAAATATGACAAGGAGAAATCTAAGCCACCTCGACAGCCTTACCTTGTATACTGGTAAGGTTATAAATAGTCCCATATGTTGTCAGTATGTTTGAGGAGGTGTGTACATGACTTACCACCATTTCAGTAAAATCCAAGTTAAACATTGTGTTGCCTGACAAAATTTTGCTAGTTCTTGAGAATCCACTGAGGGCTAAATGTTCTATGGCTGAGTACCAGTCCCTAAGAAAATGCATTACAGTCTTGGAGCCCGTACTTTCAGATAACCCAAATGCATTTGCAAATTTGGGCAGTTCAGTAAGGGATGATTCAGATAAATCATGTAACTTAGTATATGAAGTCTCCTCAGAATAAGATTGAGTTTTCTGAATCACATCACACAATGGGTGTTCCTCTAAAAGGCTGCTAGTGAAACAAGCAGTATCCGAGAGCAAAAGAGTTGATTCAGATGTTTTACTCCATAAAAATTTTTTATTTATGCTCATATCAGGAGTTGAAACTGTTTCTGTTGGAAGGGGGAATGAATGAATCTATTGAATATTTTCAGAAGTCTCAAATGTCTGGTCATGCTCATAAAAGTGCTGTTGCTTTAGCTTATTTGATAGAGGCAGCTGGGTGAAGTCACGAGGGAAGTGAGAGGCTTTTAAACTCTCGTTGAGGCCAAAGGTATCAAGAATCTCTCAGCTGACTGTACAAATCTCTCTAGGTAGACTGGAACAGAGGCATTCCTTTTGTTGAGAGATACTGTCACTGAAGATTGTCCTGAAGCCCTTGCTATATTCTGCATTACTTCCTCAGAGATTGAAAACCCAAGAAAATGAGAATAGTTGGGTAAGGCCAAAAGGGTTTGTGAAAACCAAGCTTGACTAATTGATTCCGAGACAAAGTCAGGTGAACTTATGCTTATGCATTTCCCAGTTTCCCTTTATTTCCCAATTGGTAGAGTCTAGTTTTTCTATTAACATTGACACTGTAGAAGTTCTACCCTGAAAGAAGTCAAAATCTGGGAATGAAGTAGCTGTTAATACCATTGAAGGAATGAGTTCTGGAAGACCAAAAAGATACTCAAGGTTTGTAGTCAAGGACATTTCTTTTAAGGGATTCTGTGGTACTACTACTGTATGCAGTGACCTTGTAATCTTTAAGTTCTTTAGAGTATTTGAAACAAAATCATGCTCAGAGTTAGGGGTGATCTGTTGTAAGGCATCAAATAAACTGGGAATTGATGATGCCTCTTCTTCAGGCATCCAGTGAGTCAAGGTAGGTAACAAAACAGAGAAAGGCTTACTTAGTTTTGTTGTTTCAATTGGCTCCATCGTTGGGATTGGAATAGCCTTTAGCTGCCTGGGTCATCTTGTTTGATTTTTTTAAAGTAATCTCCAGCCTTCAATTTTATATCTTAAAATCTGGGCAAGATACTTAGAGGAAGCATGATGTTGAAAATCTTGTACCAGCTCTGCCAGCACTGTGGAAACCTCACACTCCATAAGCCAGTGGAATTGTATAGAGTGACCTTGTAAAGGGATGACGTGCCTGGAATCTTCAGCCAACACTGGAAGGTTCCACAGGTGCTGGCTTGTCTTGCTTCTGAGTGGGCTCACAGTCACTAGAGAAGGGTCCAGGTGGAAATAGTCTGCCAATGTGTACACCAAAAAGACGTCTATTCATGAACACCAAGAGCTTCAGCAGCTGCTTTAAGAGTAATTTCAGCTATAATGGTGGAAAACTCTTTCGAGCTGCCTTCAGCTTCAACCCTGAAGATTTAAAAGAGCAACACAGTATGGATTACTGCTCAACTAACAATCCTTTATTTTTATATAATCCTTCAGAGTTATATAGTACTCTCATATGCATTAATCTCATTGCTACCGCTAATAACTGAGGCAAGGGACCATAATCATTGTTAAGGAAACTAAGGTTCAAAGAAGTTAATTAAAATACCCAGAGACACATAGTAAGTGCCTGTTTCAAATCAGGTTTTCTGACTTTGTCCTCCCTTCCCTTCCCTTTGCTATACAACTTTATCTCACTTCTGCATCTAGACTAAGTGTGTATCTAATTAGTGGTGGCCTCCCACCTCATTTAGAAGGTAGGGGATTTCACTTAGAATAGTTGTATGATCTTGAGTTGTTTAATCTTAACATCAGTTTCCTTAAATAGAAAATGGAAATGACATTTACGTTGCAGGAATGTTGCAAATATTAATTGATAGAAGGTACTTTGCACATGCCTGGCATACAATAGCTCTTCCACTCCACTGTTTTTTCTGCACTTCCCTTTCCTTTTTCTTCTCTATTTTTCCTTCCCCTGTGTTCTTCCCTTTCACTTCATCCTTCTCTACCATTTTGTTTCCTTAACACTTCTTTTTGCTCATCCCTTCCTTTCACTTTGTTATACAACTTTATCTCACTGCTTTTGCCTCTAGGCCAAGTGTGCATAGTATCTTTCCCTTTTAGAGGGAAAGATGAGCTAGTGGCTTCCCCAATTAGTAGGTGTGCTCTTTAAGTGATAGTTCACAGTTCAGAGTTAGTGGAATCATGAGGCTAATGGCTCTAATGAGCATGGCCTTGCTAAATGGAAACTCAGGAGTATTAACTTGCACAAGGCAAGAAAGGCTCTGAGGGGCTGTGATAACCCAATGGAAATGAATAGGCATGTGTGGTAGTTAAGTGTATGTGTCAGCTTGGCTGGCCTGGTTTTGAGTGGCTGGGCAGCTAGTGGTGGTTATTCCCCATGATGAGACTGGCAATGAAATCCATGGTGGAATCTGCAGCTAGCAGCTGAGTAGCTGCTTTAGGGATATGATCTACTTCTCATATATAAGGAGAAGCTTTGTGAATGGTGTGCAGATTTTGGTATGCTTGAATCCCGCGTGTAGTCTAGTCAGTGACTAGTAGTAGCCTGCCATGTTGTCTGCCGATCTTGGGACTCTCTCTCTTTTTTTAAAAATACATTTTATTGAAATACAATTTATGTACAGTAAAATACACAAAACTAAAGTGACATGGGTGAATGCTTTTTTTATTTTTTGCAGCGTTCCCCTCCCCACCCTTCCCCTCCCATTGCTGGTGAACAACAAAGAAAATTTCCTTCCATATATAAACCTTTCCTTGACTTTTTATAATAATGAGCTAATACTATATTTGTCCTTCTATGATTGACTTCTTTCGCTCAGTGTAATGTCCTCCAAGTTCATTCATGTTATGCGGTGTTTTGCAGATTCTGCATTATTCTTCAGTGTCGCATAGTATTCCACTGTGTGTATGTACCATAGTGTGGTTATCCATTCTTCTGCTGATGGACACCTAGGTTGTTCCCATCTTTTTGCTATTGTAAATAGGGCTGTGATGAACATGGGTGTGCACATATCTGTTCTTGTCCTGGCTTTCCCTTCTTTAGGATATATACCTAGTAATGGGATTGCTGGATCAAATGGTATTTCTAATTCCAACTTTTTAAGGAATTGCTTTCCACAGTGGTTGTATCATTTTACAGTCTCACTAGCAGTGCATAAGAGTCCCAGTCTCTCCACATCCTTGCCATCTTTTGTTAGTTTCTGTCTTGTTGAACTTTGCTGTGCTGGTGATATGGTATCTCATTGTTGTTTTGATTTGCATCTCTCTGATGGCTAATGATCGTGGCATATCTTCATGTATTTGCTGGCTGCCTGAATATCCTCTTTGGTGAAGTGTCTGTTCATGTCCTCTACCCCTTTTTTTCAGTGGATTGTTAATCTCTTTGTTGTTGAGGTGTTGGAGTTTTCTATAAATTTTTAGAGATAAATCCCTTGTCACATATGTAATTATCGACAAGTATGTATGTGCTGCTATCATTTTGTTATGAGCTTTTTTGCGTTATTCCTGATTTCTTTGCCCCATATAATTTTCTGTGCTGAGCTCGTTTTGTTAATGAATTGTATTACCACTTCCTTTGTTACTGTTATTTTAACATTTGCTAAATATTTGTGCTGGTCCTCTTTTTTATTTTGATGTGAAGGTTTATTATTTATCTTTGAGGTTACTCTATGATTTATAATTTTTTTCCCACGTTTAGAACAGTCCATTCTATCTTGCCGTTGTCTTGACTTCCCTACCACTTAGAAGTTCTGTAACTACACAATTTTTTCCCTCTTTTGGGTTTCTAGTTGTCCTTGTTTGTCAATTGATGTCTCTGGTTCCCTATCTACAATCTTGTAGGCTTATTTACTTTGGATACTTCCATAATTGGTTGGTTTCTGGATTATATCATCATGTGTATTAAAGGTCAGTTGTTGTTTGCTGTTGTTGGTTCTCTGTTCAAAGGACTCCCTTTATCATCTCTTGTAAGGGTGGTCTGGTTTTAACAAATGCCCTTAATTTCTACTTATCTAGAAATGTCCTAATTTCATCATCATATTTGAGGGACAATTTTGCTGGGTATTTAATTCTTGGTTGGAAATTTTTCTCTTTCAGGGTTTTGTATATACCATCCCATTGTCTTCTCGCCTGCATGGTTTCTGCCCAGAAATCCAAGCTTAGTCTTATTGATTTCCCCTTATAGGTAACTTTTTGTTTTTCCCATGCTGCTTTCAGGATTCTTTCTTTGTCTTTGGTTTTGGTGAGTTTGATGATGATATGTCTTAGTGATTTTCTTTTGGGGTCTGTGCTGTTTGGGGCTCCTTGGACTTCTTGAACAGATATATTCTCATCTTTCATTGTACCAGGGAAATTCTCTTCCAACAAATCTTCGACAATTTTCTCTGTGGTTTTCTTTTTCTCTTCCTGTTCTGGAATTCTGATTACACATAGGTTATTTCTTTTGATGGTATCCCACATGAACCTTAGGCTTTCTTCATTTTGTTTTGATTTTTTTCTGATTGATCCCTTTCCAGAGAAGTATTGAGGTTTTTGCCTTCAATCTCACTAATTCTGTCTTCCACTGATTCAATTCTACTCCTTTGCCTGTTTAATGTGTTATCTATTTCTGACAATTTAGTATTTATCTTCTGGATTTCTATCTGTAGATTTTGAATCATTTCTAATTTTTCATTTATTTTGTCATTTTGTTCTTGTATTGTCTTTTGGAATTGTTCCAGGGTTTTCTCTGTGTTTTGCTCAATTTTGTCAGTGTTTTCCTTGATCTGTCTCTCAATCCACTGAAGGTACTTTTGAATTCCTTATCAGGGAGTTCCAATGCTGCATCTTCTTCAGGTATGTGTTTTGGGTCTGTATCCTGGTCCCTTGTTTTTTTATCTTGCTTCTTTGTGTGGACAGTGATGCTCTGTTGTCTCTGAGGCATTGTGATGCTTGTGTATTTATATTTAATTGGTGATTGTATGTTGGAGTAACTTGCCCATGATTTTTGTTTTCTTTGGATGTTATCTGTGAAAGCAGGGTACTGTACTCCTCTGTTCACTAGTTGGGAGCACTTACACACTCACCACCTGTCTCCTTTCCCATTGTCAGCCTTCCATATATCCCTGCCATCCTTGGCAAACAGAGCCTATTCTTAGGTCCCTGGAATCCGAATGAGAATGCTGTCACTTTAAAATCCAATATGGCTTTTATCCAATATGGCTATTTGTTAACATTCAGAATGGCTGCACCCTTGGTCACTTTAAATATCCAAAGTGGCCACTGCTTGTAAACAATCAAAATGGCTGCCCCCTCCAGACTATCAAAAGTCCACAGCTCAGGTTGTCTCCCTTCTCGTTACTTCCCTTCCTAGTCATAGGCCACCAGCGCAGTTGTCCCTGCAGCCCTTGGTGACCAGGGCTGTGTTTAGGTCAATTCTCAGGTCCAACACCACTTCCAAATATTCAGGTTATTGGTCCCGTCAGAGTAGCTGACAGTCCACTGCTCTGATCATCTCCATACTCACTGTTTTCATTCAGGTTTTTCCACTAATTGGTGCCTGCCTAATCCATTTCTGTATACTTCCTTTCAAAGCTCAGGGCTCCAGGATTATCTTCTGTATCTCTGTCAATTGGTTTCTCTTTTCTTTGGTGAAGAGGGTCTGTGTAGCTTGTCTGCCTATTCCGCCATCTTACCAAACGTGCTATTTTGGAACTCTTAATGGACTTGAATCAATGGCCTACTGTATGGTTTAGTAATATTGAGACTGTGTCTTTTTACTTGTCAACTTTGGATTTGTCAGCCTCAGCAGCCAGCAGCTGCCTGAGTAAAGAAAGCCTCCAGTTTTGGTGGGCCAGGAGCAAGAGGCAGAGCTGGAAGCTCAAGGTTGAGGGGCTTTCACTCAGCCCCTAGAGCCTGGCACTTTGAATCCTGACTTCTAGCCTCCAAAACTGTAAGATAATAAACTCCTGTTTTTAAAGCCACCCATTTGTGGTATTTTCTCCAAGAGCAGCATGAAGTAATCAAACAGCACTCTGAAAAAAAAATAAATAAATAAAAATAATTCTAAGTATTTTAAGGAAAGGAAAATAGAATTTATTTTAGGGTAAAATGAATAGAATATGCTTTTTAGTACATTCTTCCAAGATTTCCACTTCTTTGCTCCATCTCCAAGACTTTGAAATATAGTAACTGCCTTGAGTTCCACAAGGTTTTCCAGCTATTGAACATGTCTTCAGTGTCTTGAGCCTATAGTGCCTTTCTTCCTTTTCTGCCTAACTTCAACTTTAAAAATCCAGCATGAATATTACCTCATCCAGAAAGCTTTCAACATCCTTCCTCCAAACAGCTACTAAATCAAGCTTCATATCTTATATATGGGTCTGTTATCATATTCATTACATTATATTATACTTAAAATTGTTTGCATTTCTCCATTTCCTATATCTTGGACTACTAGACTATGAGCTCTTTAACAGCAGCTTATTCAAATAATCTCTAGTTTCTAGCTCAAGGTCTGCCAAATAATAGGCACTCACCAAATTCTTTTTGAATGAGTGAATTAATAAATGAACAAAACAATAAAAAAGATGCAAAGATGTGTGTGAAAGTATTTTATAAATTGTGAATTGCTATGTAGAAGTTAGTTATTACTGGTCTGAGCTATAATTTTCATAGTTTTTTGCATAAAAATACTTTTATAAGTCACAGAGGCAACTTTCTAGAGAAAAACTCCAAAGTTTTTGATTAAGAGGTACAGTAAAGGGCATAGTTATTTCCATCTTTGAAAGTGATTTGAGGAAAATAATAATATTCACAATATGAATTGTTAAACTAGGTAGAACTGCCTTTTTTAAAAGCTGTTTTTTAGATAAATTGGAAGGAAGACTGGGCAATCTACTTCCATAGAGATACTGCCTCAGAAACCCAAGGGGAGGGGTCGCTATGAATAGGAATTGACTCGAAGGCAGTGAGTTTGGTTTTTAGTTTTGGTTTTTAAATAAATACATGAACAAATATAAAATTTAAAAGATACTCCCTCATCTTAGTTGTCCAATTGCCCAGTTTCTCTCCCCTACTCGTACCAGAATATTCAGATATATTCTAAGCTTAAATAGGCATATATGTATACAGAAAGCTGCCTTTTGAAAGAGGAAAAAAGAAAGGACTATTGTCAATTAGTGCATGGTCCATGAATTTAAAATAGTATGAAAAATAAAAATCTAGTCATTTCCTAAGATTTCATTTGCTTGGAAGTTGTTTTCCAGTTCAAGGTATTACAGTAATGAGGTTTGTTTTAAGATCCAATTGTTTAGCAACATTGTGAAAACCTCTCTACTTTTCCCTTGTGGTAATCTTCTGTTCCTCACTCCGTGTGTATTATAAACTTTACCTCTTCCAGTTCTTCCCTTTGCTCCTTTGACTGAGCTCATGAGCCTCATACACAGCCAGCTGATGCTTATTAGCGAGGACACTTACCCACTTGGAGAAGGAATTAGGCTTGCTCTTCTCACCTCATTCCTGGCCAGCACATGAAGGGTAAAGATGATGAAAGCGTTTGTGTTTGCTGGAAACAGAAATCCCCAGATGCTAGCCCCATGATTTGGTAATCTCCTCCCTCATTTCCTAAGGGTAGTCCTTGCAAGGTCTTGGTAGAAGAATTGTATTGCAGCCATTTTGGCAGTTTGGCATCATAAACCAGTGTAACCTGTTTAGATCAAGTACATGAAAAATAAAGTCTGAACTTGCCTATAGAAGAGATTTTAAGCTTGCTTGCTTTGTTCCTGTAGCAGAGTATTGATACCAAGAGTTAGCAATCTCTGTGAAGGCTTAAATGTCAAGTTTAATCATAAAAAGTTTTGTTTTCTTTTAAAGAACCCCTAAAAACAGATGGGCTTATAAAGTTCTTATGAAAAATACAAACTTTGAGTAGGAATCATGAAATAAGAATTAGACAACTTGACTAAGTATTTCATTAAAAAAGTTTACCAAAGCCTAGTGATTGTTTAACATAATTGTCAATTAAGGTTTGTCTAAGAATGCTATATTCTATTAAATTCAAATAGTAAATTATTTTTATTCTCAGACAAGTTTCTCTATAGTTAATTACTATTTATGAGCCATTAATAATTTATTTTCTAGGTTAGTAATCTTCAAAAAACCAAATCCACTGCTGTCGAGTCGATTCCGAGTCATAGTGACCCTATAGGACAGAGTTGAACTGCCCCTTTTAATTTCCAAGGCTGTAAATCTTTACAGAGGCAGACTGCCACATCTTTCTCCCATGGAGTGGCTGCTGGGTTTGAATTGCCAATCTTTCAGTGTTGTTTTGTTTGCTTTCTATTGTTTTAAAATATATTATTACATTAATTTATTTTTACAAGAGTCCTACATGAGATATCTTGTGGGATATCACTTTAACCACTACCCATAAAGGAGCAACTTGGAATTTGAACTCTATTTTTAATATCTACAAGAAGACAATGTTGAACAGATAGGTCAGAGATACTTAGATGCTTACCTGATATTGATTTATTTTCCCATGGAAGGCATTTGGAGAAATTGGGTAATAGAATATTTTTCCAATAATAGCAACTGTGTCTGGCATGCCGTGAAGAACCCGTATCTCTTCACACAAGTAGTGAGTTGTCATTGCCAGCATGTTCTTGGAGATAGATGTCAGTACCAGCACAAGAGCTGGTATTGATGAGATTCTTCTGATCCAATTCAGGGACAAATGAGTGCCTGCGACAACTGCTCCCGTGCATTTCTTACTGGTAGCCATTGCCCCAATAGTGTGAACTCCAGTAAAGTAACTGGATATCACTTTACTGAGCCTCACACTGCTTAAAAACAAAAGCAACAACATTTGAGCTCAACCACTTAGTACTTCTTGAGAGTGGGGAGATAGATCTTATCTATCTTAGAGCAATATTTAAAGTTTAGAATCGTTTTCATGTATCATTTGCACCAACTAATAGTGTGAGAGCATGAGAATGTTTCTATATAGCCACCAATCTGTATGTGACTATGTTTCTATATAATAGCCACCACTCTGTATGTGATTATGTTGCTATATAACCACCACCCTGTACGTGACCATTTTGAATAGGTAGCCATTTGTGCAAAAAGCCTCAGCACGTACTTCACGCTTTAGTGCTTAGTTACTGGAAAAACCACAAAGAGTCCTAGCCACCTCACACCTGACTACCTCATCGATACCCTCAAACACACTCCTTAACAACAACCAATCAGTAGATAGCACTGACATACCTTCCCTAAATTAGTTAGAAACCACAGTTGGTGGCTTTGGCCCACTAGATAGAGCCAATCAAGTAGGCACAACTAGCAACTCGGAAAATGTCAACCAATCCTGTAATTTTCTAATTAAAACTTCCTTGTTCCTGATTGAGACCCCTATATTAACCCCATTACCCCTGAGTTGTGTACTCTCAATCCTGAAGCGCTGCGTTGGTGACGGTTCAAGGTCCAAGCTCAAGCTTGAATAAACAACCCCTATGCTTTTGCAGTGGAATCGGCTCCTTGGTGGTCTTTGGGGAATCAGGGTCTGGGCACAACAATAGAGAGTTAAAATAAAAACACTGTTCTGTGGTGACTGAAATAAGTGAGAGAGAGACCATTGATGCATTTTGATGTGCTATCTGCTTTGCTTTGCTTCCTTTAGTTATGATAATATTCCTGTATCCAGCTCTGCCTAGAGAAAAGACATTTGGCTATAGGACTTAAAATATTATTCCAGGGCTTCCTAACCCTGGGGGGTAGGAGGGAGTCACTGATGGCTATTTATCATATTGGCTGACTACAGAATAATAAATAATACGAGAGCAAGAAGAATTATCTATTGTGTTAAGTATTACAGAAGGGAGACTGGTATGTTTAGTGTTTTAGGTAACTGGTCATGAGGGATACTCTTATGGCAAGCTGAGCTGTAACCTAGAACAATACCAAATCCTTGGGCAACCTAAGTGAATTTACTTCCCATAGTACCAAAAGAAGCCCCAGAGACTTCTCTTTACCCAATGGTGCTCTCTCTCTAGCTCAAATGAGCACTGTCTTTTAAAGTTGCCTCTTCTGGCTTCTGTGTGCCGCATTTTGCTTTTACAAGAGCACTGGTCTGCTAACCAAAAAGTCAGTGGTTCAACCCTACCAGCTGCTCCATGGGAGAAAGATGTGGCAGTCTGCTTCTGTAAGATTGTTGTTGTTTTTATGTGCCGTTGAGTTGGACCTGACTCATAGCGACCCCTCCTTGGGTTTCCGAGGCAGTATCACTACGGAAGTAGATTGCCCCATCTTCCGAGGAGTGGCTGGTGGGTTTGAACCACCAGCCTTCTGGTTAGCAGTCAAGTGCCTTAGGCACTATGCTACCAGAGCTCCCTCTGTAAAGATTATAGCCTTGGAAATTGTATGGGGGCAGTTCTGTTCTGTCCTATAGGATTGCTATGAGTCGAAATCAACAGCAACAGGTTGGTTGGTTGGGTTTGCTCCTACTCTCAGGCCCATCAATGCTCTGTGTGTGTGTGTGTGTGTGTGTGTATACATCCAGTGGCACTGTGCCTTAGCCACTCACAGTCCCTCAGCAACCTTGCAGCTCTGCCCAAAGCCCAGTTGACTACCTCACCATGGCCCTCCTAAGAGATACACTGGAACATTTCAGACCTTGTGCTGGCAATGACACCCTGACTCTCTCTCTGCACCTGCCCACCAGCTTTGCCTCATCTGTGTCATGGAGTGTTGTTTCTTGCTGCCTGGTGACTGTGGACCAACTCTGACTCAGGCAACCCAACAAATGTCTCTGTCATCCATTGGGTTGCAACCATACTTTCTCTTACGTATGAACCACAGTCTAGGAGAATGGGTCTTCCTCCGGGTGTTTGCTTCCTCGGACACTTTCCATCAGTCGTAGAGCACCCTTTAGAGTGCTACCCTTTTTTTTTTTTTCAAAGTTACTCCCTGATCCTAGTTTAATAATTCTTTATATTCAACTTTTCTTGTTCAAATTACATGTGATTTCTGTCTCCTAATTAGACCCAGACCGATTCATCCCTTATTCTTAGCATTACTCTTAGTTTCTGTAACAGGCTTGGTTCTTGTCTTACCTCTGTATTATTATTATTATAACTATCAAGTCTATGTAAAAGGGGAGAAATAATGCCTGTCTTCTCTAATATTATATTTGTGGAAGAGTTTGTAAATAATAGCATGATATTTTATGTTTGTTGTATTTATTATCTGACAACCCTTTTTTACCTTTGTTTTCTTTCACCTCACCTTCTCTCTGAATATTTCTAGGAGGTTGGTCTTTGGCTTTTGCCTTCTTTTTATACCTTGGCTTCCCATATGTATAGCTTCATTCTGATCTCTTGCTGGAAATCTAGTGTATCTCCATTATCATCTTCAGTTATCCTCCATTGTCTAGATGCTGGAAGATAATGTCATAAATATTTAATTTGATAGCCAAGCCTTAATTCATTCAATATACATGAGGGCAAGTGTAACTGCTCTAGGTGCTAGGTATTCTGAAGTGTACAAGATAGGCCAGGCCTTAACTCTTACAAACTTTATATTCCACAGTTTAACTGTAACCTACCCTTACACTCACATCTCCCTGCATTAACTTGTGCTCCAGGAGAAGGTGAGCATCTTGATGTTATTTTACCGCCTCTCTACCAGTTATTCCAGCTGGAATGTTCTCCATACTCTCCGTCTATCCAAACTTGTTTTTTCTCCAAGTCCCAATTTAAACCCATCCATGAATCCTCAGTGTACAACTCTCAAAGAGCTTCCTGGAGCAGTGATTCATAACTTTTTCCCATGGTGACTTATTGTGAGATAATATATGCCCTTTATTAACAATATCTCAGTATGTATCAATTCTCAATGGGTAGAGGGAGGCTTTTTACCAGAATCTCAGCACTTAGGTGTGGGGGGTATATATAGTATGTCTTCCCAGTGAGTCTGATTTGTCCCTATAGAGGAGCATGGCTCCTTTCCTCTCCCCATACCCTGTTGAAACTTTATGTGTTGTTGTTGTTGTTGTTATGTGCCGTCGAGTCGGCCCCGACTCATAGCGACCCCCTCCTTGGGTTTCCGTGGCAGTATCACTACAGAAGTAGGATTGCCCAACCTTCCTTCCGAGGAGTGGCTGGACTTGAAAAACTGTAGCAGGGTATGGCTTTATTACTTAAATTCTAATGTCTCATCTTTATTTTTTTAGTATTTTTGTGGTGGTTATTGAAAATATGCACAGCAGAACATACACCAATTCAACAATTTCTACATGTGCAATTCAGTGACGTTGATGACATCTTAGAGATGTGCAACCATCTCATCTTCCTTTTCAGAGTTGTTCCTCTCTATTGACATAAACTCGCTTTCCCCAAGTTTCTTATCTCTCCTATTGCTGTTGTCAGTATTCAAGGCAGATATTCTTTATGAGTTAAGCTGAACTCTTGTTTCATTTTAAGAGACTCCAGGGGAAATTTTTGGTTTAAGATTTAAAGATGATCTCATAGAGGCAATAGTTTCAGGGGTTTCAGGGGTTCATCCGGCCTCCATAGCTCCAGAAAGTCTGGATTTGAAATTCTGTTTTGCATTTCCTCTTCTTTGATCAGGATTCTGTTAAAGAATCTTTGATCCAAATGTTCAGGTACCATCAGGTAGCCAAGCATCATCCAGTTCTTCTGGGCCATGGCAAGAGGCAGTTGTTCATAGAGGAAATTGGACACACATTGCATTCCCTCTTCCTATTCTTGACTTTCCTTCTTCCGATGTTGCTCCAGGTGAGTAAAGACCAACCATTGTACCTTGAACGGCAGCTTTCAAGCTTTTAAGACCTCAGGAACTACACAAGGAACTAGGAGGTAGAAAAGAAGCATTAAACACATTATTAGGCCAATTAACCAAGGTGTCTTATGAAACCATGACCCTAAACCTTGAAATTAAGGAACCAAATCTCGTGATGTATTTGGGTTTATAGGTAAGTAGCCTCCGTAGCTAGTATTTTTCTGTCATTGTTGTAAATATATCTATCACACAATTTTTGACAATTCAACTTTTTATAAAACTTACTGAAAGCAATTGCATTATATCAGCTGTGCAACTCTACCCTTAATTAATGCAGTTTTCTTCATCACTATAATCTAAAATTCAGTGCTCCACTAGCAACACCCCAGGTATTCCATACTTTTCTGCCCCGGTAATCACTAATAAACTTTGGTCTGCGTACATTTGCCATACCCTGCTACAGTTTCCTATAGCCTCACACAGACCCTTGATTTCTCCCAGTTTAGACATACTGTCATGTCTTTGATATACTAAAGGCTGCTACTAGAAATGTCCATTATCTCTGGGGAAGGTGGTTAGCTGAATGTGGCTCTTCACGACAGGGAGAGCAACTCCTAACCCCAGATCCTATTCAACTAAGCAATCTAGAATGCTGATCAAAAAGAGATAGATAAGGAGTTCAGGAAACCTGAGTCAAAGGTCTCACAAACAGCAGCTTATTCAATAATTTATTGAGTGCCTTCATAGTCTGGCACTGTTCTAAGCACTAGGGATTCAACAGTAAGCAAGACAAACCCTACCTCTACCATGCGACTCACAGTCCTGTAGTATAGGACACAGACAAAAGGCATTTCCATTATTCGAGTAGGACGAGTGCCAGGGTAAGTGTTGTAGAAGTTGCCAACCTAAAACCATCTCTGTGTCCACTCTATTGAAAGGACTACCAGTTGCACACGGAGGTTTTTTAGTTGTACATTACAAAAGAGCATCTAAAACACTAATAATATTATCGATCTGGCATGAAGGAGATGGAAGGCGGGGAAGGATAGCAAAAGTGGCAAGGAATAGTAATGAAAATACAATTATTTCACTCTTTTTCACTTTTCAGAGAGGTTTCAAATATGTTAAGGGAGGTTGTTTAATAAATGAAACATTGGTACATTTTCCTGGTATGTGGAACTCTTATGGCAAGGAAGAAATGAAGAAAACTTTTGGTTTGGGACTGAAAAATCAAATTTAATATATTTTTTTCATATTCACAAAAATAATCTTATTTTAAAAACTCCTCAAACAAATAATATTGTGCATCTTGGTTGTCAGCTCTAAATACATCCTTTTATAATGCAGTCACATGAGTGAATGAGACATTTATTTACTGATGAAAAAGCCCATGAACACACAGGCTTATAATTGAGCAGGAATAGCTCTAGCATTAAATTGTGTTGAGGTTTTCCCAGGAATAACACTTAACTAAAGCTTAACACTTCTGTTGGATCCTTTCATCATGAAAGACCAGGTGGATGGATCCTCTCCTTCACGAGCCAAGACTGAACGCTGGTGGGCTGTGCCAGCGCTCACTTCTCAAAGTTGTAATTTGGTGTTTGCTGCTTGTCAGCACCTGCATTTTTCTGTGTTGTTTTTGCCTGAGCTCTGGGCATAAAAGTGGAATTAGATAGTTAAGTATTTTAGCGGCTAACTCCTTAATTACTGTGTCAGGAAATGAAACTTTGACCCTGCTTCTTCTGTGTGTAATGGAAGCCTGAATCCAGGCCTCTAAGGTTGCTTCTGTACCTTACCTGGAAACACCTAAGGCTGGCCTATTTTTGCCTGGGCCCTGGCCCATGGCTGGCTCACCCTGTATTGCCAGCAGATCTGGGCAAACACCACTTCTCCCTGAGGGAGAGCACATGGAGAAGGGTGTAGGTGCAAGAAAGTCTAAGGTTTTAATGGGGGAGGGAGGACATACACAATGGGCCCGAGACTTATCAAGATTCCTGGTATTATGAGAAATCTTTTTTTCCTTCAGATTTTTGACTGTATTCTTCTATTTAACCTGTCTTATCACTAGTCCTCTTTGAAATTTTTATGTTTGTATTATTATTATTAAATAAATAAATAAATAAAAATTTAGTTAAAAACATGACATTATTTTAGAGGACAAAGTTTTAAGTACCTGACCCTTTACCACCTATTATCAGGTCACAAATAGAAGTTGTCTTAGAAAGTGGGACAAAACAAAAAGTATGTTTTGATGAGTCCCAGGAAAATGAAATGCTACCTCTTAGAGTATAGCCTAGGAGCTCTGGTAGTGTAGTGCCTAAGGCACTTGACTGCTAAACGGAAGGCTGGCGGTTCAAATCCACCAGCTACTCTTAGGAAGGGAGGGTTGGGCAATCTACTTCCTTAGTGATACTGCCTCGGAAACCCAAGGAGGGGTTGCTATGAGTTGGGGCTGACTCGAAGGCACATAACAACAACAACAACAACAACAACAGAGTATATAGCCTGTAGTTCGGATGCTGTGGAGGGGCCCTGCGTGAGGCAGCAATGCAGTCTGCGTTAAAGTGAGTTAGGCATCAAATAAAAGAAGGCATATACCATGGCTTACCTCATACACGGGAGCCCTGGTGGTACAATGGTTACTAAAAAAGCAAACTCACTGCTGTCGAGTGGTATCCAACTCATAGCAACCCCTCTTTGGGTTTCTGAGGTGGTATCTCTACGGAAGTAGATTGTCCCACCTTCCTTCCAAGGAGTGGCTGGTGGGTTTGAACTGCCATACACCAAACCCACTAGCATATATATATATATATATATATATATATAAAACCAAACCCACTACCATGGACTCATAGTTACCCTATAGAACAGAGTACAACTGCCCCCATAGGATTTCCAAGGCTGTAAATCTTTACAAAAGCAGACTACCACATCTTTGTCGGGCTGAGCGGCTGGTGGGTTCGAATCACCCACCTTTTGGTTAGCAGCGGAATGTTTTAACCACTACACGACTAGAGTTCCTCCAGGACTCCTTAGAATAAGTATACACACAGGTAATTTTTCTTGCCACCAGTAGGGGGCCATAGCCGACTGTAGTCAGAGGATTTCGTTTTGAACTCAGCTTTACATAAGAAAGAAAACCAAGTGACTTTCAGTTTTAACTTGGAATCCCCTTTTTCGCTTTGTGTGTGTGTGTGTGTGTATGTGTGTAGCTTTTAAAATCAGATGTTACTTCATGCTGGATGGAGTCTTTTTTGGTAGGTTACCATAGCTTGATTAGATTGAGGATTTTGGTGATGTTCATTCCATGACAGGTTCAATTTTCACTGTTCAAAACAATATTCATTCATGTTTCCATATTTTTTCTTTCTGTTTGGTTTTTAGGTTAGCCACCTTCAGTTTTCAAACCCGTCCTCAGGCAAATTTTATCCATTCATGTGAGTTTCCAAGTAAATGTGGCCTGCACAGGTAACAAACCTGGCCCTTCTCCTTAGCTCACATACTACATTCCAAATCCTGTAGGTCTTACTTCCAAAATATAGTATATTCCTAGTGCCTAAGGCATTTGACTGCAAAACAGAAGGCTGGCGGTTCAAACCCACCAGCTACTCCTTGGAAGGAAGATGGAGTAATCTACTTCCATAGAGATACGGCCTCAGAAACCCAAAGAGGGGTCGGTATGAGTCGGGCTGACTCGACGGCACATAACAACAACAACAACAACAATCCAACCATATCTCAGCTTTACTATTATTACTATCATAGTCCACAATACCATTATCTATTTCCTGGACCATACAGTAGCTTCATACATGGACTTTTTACTTCTACTTCCCCTTAGCCATCCAACAGCCTATTCTCAAAACATCTGCTTGAGTGGTATTTTTAAAATATAAATCAGACCGCAGCATTCTCCTGCCTTGTAATGGGGAGAGGAGTGGGAGCAGAGGGGAAGAGGCAAACAGGTTGGGAAGAACCCATTTCCCTCTTAGCACACTTAGAAATTTCCTCCTTGGGCTTCCCAAGCCCTCTGTGGCTTGCCCTCTGCCTCCCTCTCAGACTTCATCTCCTACCGTCCCCCCTTCCCTTTAGGCCCGGTGGCTTGCTTTCTGTCTGGAACAGGTCAAGCTCTTACACTGGTCCCCTCGCCTAGGATGCTCTTTCTCTAGATTTCACACAGCTTGCTTCTTCTCATCATTCAAACCATGCTCTGATCTCTCCATGTAAAACTTCAGTGTCTTGTCCTTTTATCCCTTTGTCCTGTTTTAATTGCTTAATAGCTCTATTACTGTAAGAAATTATTGAATTTTTTTTACTTCTTTGCTTATGTATTTTTTCTCCCTTACTAGCATAAAAACACTGCTTTGATAGCTGATATTCTCTAGTGCCTAGAGCAGTGCCTTGTACAGAATAGGCACTCAATACCTATGTAAAATAAATAAATAAAACCTAAACTCACTGCTGTCAAATCAATTCTGACTTGTAGTAACCCCTCCTTGGGTTTTCGAGGGGGTATCTCTACGGAAATAGATTGCCCAGTCTCCCTTGTGAGTAGTGGCTGGTGGGTTTGAACCCACCAGTCTTCTGGTTGGTTAGCAGTCAAATGCCTTAGGCACTACGCTCCTTGTGTAAAACAGAATCAACAGACAGATCTGGCACATATGTCTTCCCACAGGTTCCTCTCAGCATCTCTCTAGCAGCTCTTCCTTGCCTAATCCTGGAAGACATTCAGTTTCTGCAGATTGGATCATGTCATCATTTTAGTCCTTTACATGTTTTCATTTTTTCCCCACAGCTGCTTATATCCCAGCCATTGATTTGCTAGGAGTCTACGATAGCTATTAATTTTTGAGCATACGTCAGGCATTGTGCTAAAGACTTTATTTGCATGATGTCATGTAATCCTCATGACAGTCCTATGAGTGAAACATTAATATTATCCCAGTTTTATAGATCAAGAGACAGAGTTCAGAGAGGCTAACCGGCTTGACCAGATCCACATGGCTAGTGAGTGCCAGAATCAGAATAAAAACTCTAGTTTGTTTAATGCTGGAGCCCATGTTCTCAGGAAGTTGCTTTGTAAAACAAGCAAAGGAAAGACATAGAGATTTATAAATTTTATTTTTTATATCTTTTCTGTAGAAACCATACTAACAAGAAGCCTAGGCTAAAATCAATATATTTGTTGTTGTTGTTGTTATGTGTTGTCGAGTCGGCCCTGACTCATAGCGACCCCTCCTTGGGGTTGAAAATTAGTTAAATTAAGGAAAAGAAGAAGAAAGGCAGTATCACTACGGAAGTGAATGTGTAATATATATATTTTTTTTAATCAGATGGATGCTCTTTGTTGCTTCTCAAATCAAATAAATTTGTCAAGGTATTAAATAGATCTGAGTGGGTGTTAACAAAGTATTTGCCCCTGAGTCCCTTGACTGAAGTCAGAAAATCATGCAGGTGTCTCTTTCCCTCAAGTCACACACATTTATCTTTTCCTTCTTTGGACTCCCACCTGGGCCTTTTACTGAGCTGAATTCAATTCTCTAACCTCTCTCCATTCAGTTCTTTCCATGCATCCCCAAAGAACTCGACATTAAGAATAATCTGTAATCATTAGAAACTAAAATGAAATGAACGTATGGGGGTAAAAAATGAAAAATGAATCCAAAGACTGAAAATAGATTAAGAAGAAGAAAGGAACAGTAAAGGTATTTATCAGCAGTTCACAAAGTGGTGTTCAGTGAAACTTGTTTTGCAGAGTATTAATAGGCAGCTGAAAAGTGTTTTGTATTAAAATAGTCTTGGAAACTGGCTGAAACAAAGTTGAAAAGTTTATTTATTGCAGGTCTTTTCATAGCCTTGAAAAAAACCAAGGTAATTGTGAATTTCTAAGAGAGATTTTCGACTCTGGTGTTCCTAATTTCTCTGACCATTTTTATGGAATGTTACAACCTTTCTCTGGTCTGTGGTAATTGCTGTCCTAGAACAGTTGTAAATGGGGCCGAGCCTGATCTGTTTTATGTTCAGGTTTGCTTCTATCTATGCTCATCTAGAAAAATCTTCTAGGAATTGGCATTACTTAATCTCCCCTCCCAACCCACCTCCTATCCTTGGGGCTGGTTTTGCCTGCCTTCAATAAGGAAACCTATCCTTGATTCCTTTACCCTTTTGACTGACAAGTAAATGTAAAAGATGTGGAACAATAGCTGTCAGGGTGGCCCACCCACTCTCCTGTTGTTCAAGTGACAACATTTTTTCAAAGAAATCAGCTAGGTGGTCATCCTCTCAATTTGTTTTTGCCTCATCCAGGAAGGCTGGCTACCTAGGTCATTCTCTGCCATGATGTGTAGGAAACTAGGGACTACATGAGAACAAAAGAGCTGTTGTGGAGTGCGTAGTATGCAGAAAAGAGCCACAAAAAACGTCAGGGCTAATTTTGGATGGAAGGATCTTTGCAAAGTTTCCACCCCCAAATTATGGTGACCCTCACCTTAAACACTTCTGCTTCAAAATAAATAAATCACAGGACAAAAGTTAAAACCATTGGAAACTTTGAAGGGTACAAGCAGAAGGTGTAAGCTCCAGAAAAGTTCAAGCAAAGAGAAACATGGGCTATAAAAACAAATAGGATGACCGCAATGAATGTGATTGCATTAAAAGCAGGGGCCAAGTTGAAAGGGACATTTTGTCCTTAATGAGTTTCTCTTTCTCCTCTACATTTCTGTTTGTAAGCTTCACATACTGTTCCCTTCTTGGTTTTATCTGAAATAGGAATAGCTATTATAGATACCGCCAGCCTTCTGGTTAGCCAGAAGGCTGGCGGTTCAAACCCACCAGCCACTCCTCGGAAGGAAGGTTGGGCAATCCTACTTCCGCAGTGATACTGCCTCGGAAACCCAAGGAGGGGTCGCTATGAGTCGGGTTTGACTCGACAGCACATAACAACAACAACATTATAGATACAACTGTAGCAATATGTATGTCAAACTCAAAACACCAAACTCACTGTAATTAAGTGGATTCTGACTCATAGAGACCCCCATTGGGTTTCTGAGGCTGTAAATCTTTACAGAAGAAGACCTGTCTTCCTTCCGCTGAGCAGCTGGTAGGTATGAACTACCGACATTCTGGTTAACAGCCAAATGCCTTATCCACTACACCACCAGAGCTCCTTAATATGTATGTCAGCCTGCAATAAATCAATGTTTATTTTTCTATGCTGTTGTGTGCCGTTGATTGGATTCCGACTCATAGTGACCCAATGTGAGTGAGAGAGTAGACCGGCCCCATAGAGTTTTCTAGGCTGTAATCTTTATGGGAAGGAGCTCTGGTGACACAGTAGTTAAGGCATTCAGCTGCTAAACAAACGGTCAGTGGTTTGAACTCACTGTCCCCTCCACAAGAGAAAGATAAGGCAGTCTGCTTCTGTAAAGATTTACAGCCTTGGAAACTTTATGGGGCAGTTCTACTGTGCCCTGTGGGGTTGCTATGAATTGGAATTGACTCGATGGCAGTGAGTTTGTTTTGTTTTGAATCTTTAGGGGAGTAAGTAGATCATCCGGTCTTTTCTCCTGTGGAGCTGCTCGTGGGTGTGAACCTCAGACTTTTTGGTTAGCAGTGGAGTGCTTAACCATTCAGCCTGATTTCTGCTTGAGCCCCTATTCCAATGCAACAAAATCAATCTCTGTCATTTTGGGAAACCTTTCCTTCCCCAAGGTTGCATCTAAATTCTGGAGGATATTCCCAGTGACAAGAGGTGGGGCATGAAATGTAGGGTTTGAATCTGATCTCTGGTCACCATTTATTTGTCCATACGGGCAGTCACTGTGATGGCCAACTCTGGGAACACAATGAAACTCCTACCATTCCAGTTGCCAACCTCATCATCTCTTTTTTTTT
>NW_006921841.1:2714464-2715611 GCF_000298275.1 Orycteropus afer afer | reverse complement strand
GCCAGCATTTGTTATTTTCTGTCTTGTTGAACTTTGCTACTAGTGCTGGAGCAAGCTCATCATCTCTTAACATCTGTCCACTGACACACCTCACAGCCATTTCTCTTCTAGCTGTTCTCACTCATTCCTTTTGTTCTGGGATCAGACCAAATTGTAGCTTTGGTAATCTCTCCTTTCCATCCAGGACTTGAATATGAGGGGAAGAAGGAGATGGTGTCACCCCTTCTAAGGGATCATAATCTGTTTTCTGACTCTTAATCATAATCTGTGTTTTGCCTCCTTCCCCCACACCTGGGAAATACTTGTGTAACCTTGGGTGAGAACTCGTCCCTAAATCTTATTTATGCCCTGAATGTTTCCCATTCCCCTTAGGGCTAGGTTTTAGAGACTCAAAAGCCAAAAGAGACTTTTTTTTTTTTTTTTTTTTAAACACACACACACACACACACAAACCCTACACTACCTGGGAGCAATACACTCAGAATAACCTTGCAAATGTTTGAAAGTGGGTAGAAATTAAGAAGAGAAAGTATTTGAGGAAAACACTGACAAATATTTCCAAAGTGTATTCTACCTAATTTTGTATTGATTATTAATTCCCTAACAGAGGTAGCTGGGATGGCATTTGGAACAAAGACCAACTCTTTTGATACATGCTAAATGATACATACAAGCTCTACCAAAATACAAAGGAGCTTTTAGGAAAAAAAGAAAAATCTGTAACAAGCAGAAGTTATTTAGCATGTTATCAGATTATATGGAGTCCATCTCTGTTATTATCTAGTGGTGTGACCTTAGGCTAATTGCTTTACCTTCTAAGCATAGGTTTTCTCTTCTGTAAAGTAGAGATAATAACCTCTGCTTCAAAAGGTTTTTGTGAGGATTGAATTAAACAATCAAGGTGATGCATAGTAGCTGTTCAATCAATGCTTGTTCATTCATTCATCCATCCATTCACGTACTCTTTTTTTATTTCATCAGGTATGCATGCCTTATTCTTATACAGCATGAGTACAGCTGCAGTTAATAAACCTTTTGTGATATGTGCAAATATGTCATTGGGTTGGTGTGATTCTGTCCGCTATCTAGTCTAGTCAGTTATAGCTTATACTCTGAGTAAGATCAGTGAGCTGTGGTGGCATAGTGC
>NW_006921841.1:2705223-2706742 GCF_000298275.1 Orycteropus afer afer | reverse complement strand
ATTTTCCAACTACCGGTGATTTTCCAGCTACCTGGCCAACTGACTGGAAGAGATCCATATTTGTGCCCATTCCAAAGAAAGGTGATCCCACAGAATGTAGAAATTATAGAACAATATCACTTACTATTTATAATTATCCTATGAGGTAGGACTATTGTTTCTACCATTTTACAGATGAGGAGATGGAAGCTTAATGAAATAAAGTAAGTGGCCCATAGGTCAAAAACCTCAAGTAGCAGAGCTGGGATTTGAACTCAGACTTGGCTGATTCTAGAACTTGACGTTTAAACTACGAAGCAACTAGCCTAAGGAGCGGAGGCATTCCCTAGGTTTAGCTAATGATTGTAGTTTTTCAGGGTCTGATTTTGTGGATTTGTTATTGTGAGAAAAGGAGAAAGAGATGGTTGGTAAAATACTTCCCCCTTCTTTATAATATCCTCACAAGCTGCTACCCTTTCATTAACTTGTGCCTGTAAGATTTTTACCTGTTGGACAGTTAATAATGATGATGGTGATCATAATGGCCATGATGATTAAGAAACCAAACAGTTTTGAGTACTACCTATGTAGTGTGTAGGGTGCTGTGTGAAGCATGTTACCTGCATTTCCTTGTTTAATCCTCATAACTACTCTAAGGGTGAACTCTGTTACTAATATCATTTTAACAGACTGAGGCTTAGATATACTAAGCCCATACTGCACAAGTAGAAAGTGGTGGGGTGAATCTTGTGAATACAGCTCATGATCTGGTATTTATGCTCTCAGACCTTTTCATAAAGAATGGTCTTGGTTCCTGCTCAAAACAGATTTCACCAGTATAAATATGTGAATTGTGAACTCTGCCAGCTGGCACTCTTTTAGATAAGATCCTGTTAGCCCCAAACAGTGAGGTCCACCTGGTCTTTAGAAACTTGGATGACAGCCAGGCTGGCTGGCCTTAGCCCAAGTTCTAAAGTACAGGAAGTTTGTCCTGGGCATTTTATCCTTCTCTGCACTCTGCCATGCCCTCTAAGCATGCGGTTATCCAGACACCTCTAACTTTCAGCTCCTAGCAACCAAATCTTGCCTGAATGACCAAGTCCTCCAGCCTACACCTGTTTACTTGTTCAGATCTGATGATGCCTTGTCCTGCTTCTCCCCTGCCCCGAGCCTGTCACTGCTTTCTCCCCATCCATATGAGTCAGCTTGACTCTAGCTTTCCCATCCAAGTTTGTACTGATATCCTCATGGAGGGAGGCTGGTGGAGGCCTTCCAGACACTGGAGGCTTTCTAGAGATAGGACCCTTATCTCTTTTGGCAGCATCAGTGTTGTGTCTTCCAGGACTGATAGGAAGGGAAAGCAGGGCAGCCTTAGCGATAACAGCTCCCCTCACAAAGCATTTAATCTGTGTCCTGTAGTATTCTAGGCATGTTGTTGTTGTTATTCAAGCTATATGCTGAACAAATAATCTGAGAAGCTGGACTATATGAAGAAAAATGTGGCATCAGGATTGGAGGAAGAATCATTAACAACCTGAGA
>NW_006921841.1:2652378-2704583 GCF_000298275.1 Orycteropus afer afer | reverse complement strand
GGTCGACGAAAGAGGGGGAGGCCTTCAATGAGATGGATTGACATGGTGGCTGCAATGATGGACTCAAGTATAGAAGGGATTGTGGAGCTGCCGCGGGATCGGGCACTATTTCGTTCTGCTGTGCATGGGGTTGCTATGAGTCAGAAATGACTCGACGGCACCTAACAACATTGTTAGGTGCTGTTCAGTTGATTCCAACTTACAGCTACCCCATTTGACACAGGAAAACTGCCCCATAGGGTTTTCTTAGCTATAATCTTCATGGAAGCAGATCACCAGTCTGCTAGTTCGAGTCTAACTGCCAATCTATTGATTAGTTCGTGTGATAGTTAACGTTGGGCATGATTCTAAGTTGTTTAGAAGTTATGATGTAGTTATCCCCTATGATGAGATCTAATATAATGTAACACTTCCATGATGAGATCTGTTGAAAGGGAGTTTCCTTCAAAGTGTGGCTTGCATCCAATATGTATGGAAAAACTCTCACAAAGTTTTCTGGCTTTTTGCTCAAAATTCTGCATTGGCTCATCATCATCTGAACTGAACCTGTGGCCTGCCATATTGCCTGCCAATTTTGGGATTGTTGCCTTCACAGCCTGTAAATCAACAGCCTGCCGTTTTACTTGCTAACCTTGGATCTATCAGCAAGTAAAATGCCAAAGCCAGCAGCCTGCTCTATTGCCTGCCTATCTTGGGTTTGTCAGCCCTTGCATCTGTGTGAGTCAGCAGAAGATTCCGGCTTGACATTTGACCTATGGTCTTGGGACTTTCCAGACTCTACAACTGTGTGAGCCATTTCCTTGAAATAATTCTTTTCTTTCTCTCTTTAAGTTTCACTGTTTTCGCTTCTCTAGAGAACCCAGCCTAAAACAGCTGCTGAGCATTTAATCATTGTGCTACTAGGACTCCCATTTTAAGCACTTTAAAACAAAACAAACTCACTATCATCAAAATAATTCCAACTTATAGCGATACTCACTGGGTTTCCAAGGCTGTAAATTTTTACAGAAGCAGACTGTCTCATCTTTCTTCCACCAAGTGGCTGGTGGATTTGAACCGCTCACCTTCTGGTTACCAGTCAAATGCCTTAGGCACTGAGCCACCAGAGCTCCTTTCTAAGGATTTTACATGTATTAATTTACTTAATCCTCATAATAGTTCTATGAGGTTTTTAAGTTAAGACCCCAGCAAGAAATAGAAGCCACACAGAGATGGCATTCTGAAGAAAATTAAGGGAGACACAGTTTTCAGACAACTAAGTCAATTTAATGAAATCAACCAAAGATGTTGAAGCACTCAGCAAACTAGTAGCTATGGGAAGCTCTTCTAACCCCTACCCTGAAGGGCAAACAGAGGAAATGGTGTTACTAGAACCTGATGAAATCTGGGGTTTTAGAAGAGGAGCTGCTCTAAGAAGTTGTCAGCAGCTGTGAAAGGATGTTATCACTGCCAGAACACTAGTGATGTCAGGGGTGGAGGCAACAGGTGAAACGGACAGCTGGGAGATAGGTGAGATACCTGGGGGATAAATGCTCTAACTATCCTCTTTTCTTCTCCTCTGATTTCCCTTTAGCTGAAACAACCAAAAGCCTGAAGGCACAGGAGTCTGGGTGATATTTGCTCTAAGAGTCAGTAGGGAAGAAAGGTAAACAGAGAATAATAACCAGTACATAAGAAACTGAGGCATACAGAGGTTAATCAACATGCCCAAAGTTATACAATTAGAACCATGACCTGAACTGAGGTTGTCAAATCAGATGTTAACCACCATACCATATCCGCTCCAGTGTCAAAAAGTTCTTCCATACTTACACTGTGCCTTATGGTTTCCAAAAGTGCCTTTTCCAGAGACATTTTGGCAGGCTTCCAAGGGAGCTGTTTTGAAGCAGTTTCCCTAATCATAGGATTGCCATCCAATTGGGATAGTTTTTAGGATCAGGTATTTGGTGGCACAAATGGGTAGAACTGTTGGGATGAACTGTTACAATGCATAGAAGCCCATATGTGTCTGGTGACAGAGAAGAACCTAACAGATGAAAGGGCTCCTGTCATTGGTTGAAAGCATTCCTGTATATAAGACTCCTAGCAGAAATTAGAGGAGCTCTGGTGGTGTCGTGCCTAATGCATCTGACTGCTAACTAGAAGGCTGGTCCCACCAGCCACTCCTTGGAAGAAACATAGAGCAATCTACTTCTGTAGAGATACCACCTAGGAAACCCAAGGTGGAGTCACTATGGGTCCGATCTGACTACACTGCAGTGAGTTTCAGCAGAAATTATTTGTAACAGACACTGGTAGACTTTGGCCAATTCAATGGATTAATGACAACCAAAGTGGTCAAGTATATGAAACAGAAAAATCACAAAATAGTTCATAAGAAAATTTCTGATAAGATGGAATAATCATTTTGTCTCAAATTACTGATGAAAAGCAGAAACTTGTGGTTTCTCTGTGAGAGAAGTCAGTATGTGATTTGAACAAGTTCTGCAAAACAACTACCTGCCTGGGTTGAACCTGGTCAAGGCAGACTGATAGAAAATGCACACAACAAGTGTTATGTGGAGATGATGTTGTTGTCAGGTGCTGTTGAGTCGTTTCCAACTCATAGTGACCCTACATGCAGCAGAATGAAACATCACCCGGTCCTGTGCCAGCCTCACGATCCTTGCCATACCTGAACCCATCATTGCAGCCACTGTGTCAATCCATTTGGCTGAGGGCCTTCTCCTTTTTCATTGACCCTGCGCTTTACCAAACATGATATCCTTCTCCAGAGAATGGTCCCTTCTGACAACATGGCCAAAGTAGATGAGACAAAGTCTGGCTATTCCCGCTTCCAAGGAGCATTCTTGCTGCACTTCTTCTAGGACAGATTTGTTACTTCTTTTAGCAGTCCATGGTACTTTCAGTATTCTTCACCAACAACACCACTCAAAATCATCAACTCTTCTTTGGTCTTCCTTTTTCATTGTCCAGCTGTCACATGCATATGAGGCAATTGAAAATACCTTGGGTTAGGTACACTTTAGTCTTCAAGGATATATCTTTGCTCTTCAGCACTTGAAAGATGTCTTTTGCAGCAAATTTGCCTAGTGCAATACATCCTCTGATGTCTTGACTGCTGCTTCCATTGGTGTTGATTGTGGAGCTATGTAACATGAAATCTTTCACAACTTCAATCTTTTTTCCATTTATCATGATGCTGCTTATCAGTTGTGGGGATCTTTGTTTTCTTTATATTGAGGTGTAATCCATACTGCAGACTGTAGTCTTCAGTCTTCATCAGTAAGTGCTTAAAGTCATCCTCACTTTCAGCAAGCTAAGTTGTGCCGTCAGTGTATTGCAGGTTAATAAGCCTTCCTTCAATCCTGATGTCACATTCTTCTTCATATAGTCCAGCTTCTTGGATTATTTGCTCAACGTCGGATTGAATAAGTATGGTGGAAGGATACAACCCTGACATGCTCCCTTCTTGATTTTAAATCATACAGTATCCCCTTGTTCTGTTTGAATGACAGCCTCCTGGTCTATGTAGAGGTTCTTCATGAGTACAATTAAGTGTTCAGGAATTTTCATTCTTCTCAATTGTTGTCTGTTATGATCCACACAATGGATTGCTTTTGCATAGTAAATAAAAAATAAACAAACATCTTTCTGGTATTCTTTGCTTTCAGCCAAGACCATCTGACATCAGCAATGATATCCCTCATTCCCTGTTCTCTTCTGAATCCAGCTTGCATTTCTGGAAGTTCTCTGTCAATATACTACTGTAACTGTTTTTGAATTATCTTCAGTAAGATTTTACTTGTGTGTGATATTAATGATATTGTTCAATAATTTCCACATTCTGTGGTATCACCTTTCTTTGGAATGAGTACAAATATGGGTCTCTTTCAGTCAGTTGATCAGGTAGCTGTCTTCCAAATCTCTTGACATAGACAAGTGAGTGCCTCCAGAGCAGCATCAATTTGTTGAAACATCTCAGTGGGTATTCCATTGATTCCTGGAGCCTTGTTTTTTGCCACTTCCTTCAGTGCAGCCTCAACTTCTTCCTTCAATACCATTGGTTCTCGATCATATGCCACCTCCTGAAATGGATGAACATTGACCAATTCTTTTTGGTACAGTGACTGTGTGTATTCCTTCCTTGTTCTTTTAATGTTTCCTGCGTCATTCAAGATATTGCCCATAGAATCTTTCAGTGTTGCAACATGAAACTATTTTTTTCCCTCAGTTCTTCCAGCTTGAGAAATGCTGAGCATGTTCTTCCCTTTTGGGAAGACTTTGTCTTCTCGAGCTGCTTTTTGAAATCTTCTGTTCAGCTCTTTTATTGTCATTTCTTCCATTTGGTTTAGCTACTCTCTGTTCAAGGGCAAGTTTCAGAGTCTTTTCTGACATCCATTTTGGTCTTTTCTTCCTTTCCTGTCTTTTTAATGACCTTTTGCTTTCTTCATGGATGATGTTCTTGATGTCATTCAACAATTCCTCTGCTTTTTTCATTCATGTTCAACGCATCAAATTTATTCTTTAGATGGTCTCTAAATTCAAGAGGGATATATATATTCAAGGTCATATTTTGGCTCTTGTAGAGTTCTTTTAATGGTCTTCAGCTTCAACTTGAACTCACATATAAGCAGTTGATGGTCTGTTTCACAATCAGCTCCTGGCCTTGTTTTGGCTGAAGCTATTGAGCTTTTCCATTGCCTCTTGACACAGATGTGGTCAATCTGATCCCTGTGTACTCTGTCTGATGAAGTCTATGTGTATAGCCCTGGTTTGTGTTGTTGAAAAAAGGTATTTGCAATGAATAAGTCATTGATCTTGCAAAATTCTATCATGCAATCTCTAGCATTATTTCTATCACCAAGGCCATGTTTTCCTACTACCAGTGATTCTTCTTTGTTTCCAATTTTTGCGTTTTAATCACTAGTGATAATCAACACATCTTGATTGAATGGTCAATTTCAGACTGCAGAAGTTGGTAAAAATCTTCAAGTTCCTCATCTTTGGCTTTGGTGTTTGGTGCATAAATTTGAATAATAGTAGTATTAACGGCCTTCCTTGTAGGCATATGGATTTTATCCTGTCACTGACAGCATTGTACTTCAGGACAGATCATGAAACATTCTTTGTGATTATGAATGCCATGCCATTCCTCTTCAATTTGTCATTCCCAGCATAGTAGATCATATGGTTATCTGATTCAAAATGGTCAAAACCAGTGCATTTTGGCTCACTAATGCCTAGGATATTGATCTTTATGCATTCCATTTCATTTTTGACAACTTCCAGTTTTCCTAGATTTATACTTTGTACATTCCATGTTCTGATTATTAATGGATGTTTTCAGCTGTTTCTTCTCATCTTGAGTCATGCCACATCAGCAAATGGAGGTCTCAAAAGCTTTATTCCATCAACATCATTAAAGTCAGCTCTACTCTAAGGAGACAGCTTTTCCCCAGTCATATTTTGAGTGCCTTCTGACCTGAGGGGCTCACCTTCTGGCACTCTATCAGACAGTGTTTCAGAGCTATTTATGAAGTTTTCCAGTAATATATCAGTGTTTCACTGCTATTCACAAGGCTTTCACTGACCAATTCTTTGAGAAGTGGATGGCCCTTTCCTTCTTCCCTGTCTGTCTTAGTCTGGAAGCTCTGCTGAAACCTATCCACCATGGATAACCCTGCTGGCATTTGAAAGACTGGTGGCACAGCCTCCAGCCTCACAGCAACATGAAAGCCACCACAGTATGACAAAATGACAGACAAGTTTGTCTCTCTTAGCTGTTCCAAACCGGTTTGCTCACTCCCTGGTCTCCTTCAGCCATTCCAAATCCACTGCTGGCTCACTCCCTGGTGTCCTCAGCCATTCCAAGCCTGCTGTGCCAGCTCACCACTCTCCTCGCTTCCCTCAGCTGCTCCAAACCCACCGTGATGTCTCACCTCCCTCCTGGCCTGGCTCAGCCACTCCAAACCTCCATGCCAGCTTGCCTCCCTACTGGCCTCTCTATGAAATGAGAAAAGGAGGTGTATGAAAACCACGCTTTTGTGAAAAAGATTTAAACTTTAAGAGAAATGAAATGATTAGAATAAATTCTTTTTATATTAAAGGCATATAACTCTAACTAAAACTCACTGCTGTTGAGTAGGATCCGATTCATAGAGACTCCTCCTTGGTTTCCAAGGCGGTATCACTACAGAAGTAGATTGCCCGATCTTCCTTCTGAGGATTGGCTGGTGGGTTTGAACTACCAGCCTTCTGGTTAGCAGTCAAATACTTTAGGCACTAGGCTACCAGAGCTCCTATATAACTCTAGTGACAGCCTGTTATAGTTATTTTATTTTGAATTAAGATTTTTGTTTTCCTTGTGATATGATTAGCCAAGTTTATTAAAAAACAAAAACCAAACCGACTGCCATTGAATTGATTCTGACTCATAATGACCCTTTAGGACAGAGCAGAACTTCATCGTAAGGTTTCTAAGGCTGTAATTCTTTACAGAAGCAGGCTGCCTCATCTTTCTTCCATAGAGCAGCTAGCTGTTGGGTTCGAACTGCCAACCTTTTGGCTAACAGCCAAGTGCTTTAACCACTGTGCCATCAGAGTTCCTAGCTTATTAAAAATACACCTCTAATGTTGGTCAGGCAGTAACTTCAATGGAGAAAAACAGTGAAGCTAGGAAAGAGAAAAGAGACCCAAGACAAGAAGCATAACAGTGTAAGAAAGATACTAACATTTCTTATGTATACCTACTCTTCACTTACAGTCTTTTTTCTGACATTTCACATTTATGACAATTGTAAAAAAAACAACTGTTTTGTATATTAACAATATATGCCTGGCAGTAAGGAACTCTGAGGTGTGAGGCAAGAGTAACACTGGCTGTGTGATTAAGATTATGTGCACATTTGGCTGGAATATGATTCTCAGTGGCTTAGCAGTTATGTAATGATGTAATTGGCTGTTATATATTGATATAATTTGGCAGTTATATAACGATATAGTCATCCTCCATTTTGTGATCTGATGTGGTCACCTTGATTTTCATGTAGTGCTAATTTTCATATAACAACCTAGTCTTTGGAAGCTAACCCTGTGAATAAGTGAGGAGTAGATGTAATGTAGCAACAAAGGTGTGTAGCATATAAAAGGGTACCACAGTTTGGCATAATCTCAAAATAACAGAACACTGTGAAGAATAATATATCAGCTACAATTAAACTGAATGTTACAGGCCTAGAGAACACTCTTATGTACTTCTTTTTACTCCCAATAATTGTTCAAAAAGTGTTCTTTTAAAATTCTATCTTATTAAACTATTTGATATGAGGAAGTTGATTTTTAGGGAGTCTTCATTATTTATCATAAAGATGGGATATAATTACCTTCACATGCTCTCTGTTGTTATTAAGTGCCATCAAGTCAGTTCTGACTCCTACGACCCTATGGACAACAGAACAAAACACTGCTCCATCCTGACTATCCTCATAGTCATTGCTGTGTTTGAGCCTATTGTTACAGACACTGTGTCAGTCTTTCTCATTGAGGATCTTCCTCTTTTTCTCTGACCCTCTACTTTACTAAGCATGATATCCTTCTCTAGAGACTAGTCCCTCCTAATAACATGTCCAAAGTAAGACAAAGTCTTGTCATTTTTGCTTCTAAGGAACATTTCTGGCTATACTTTTTCCAAAACAGATTTGTTTGTTCTTTTGGAAGTCCATGATACATTCAATATTCTTCAAAAACACCTGGCTTGCATCAAGTGCCCCTTAGTCCTAAAAGTGACATCTTTGCTTTTTAATTTTAAAAAGGTCTTTTGCAACAGATTTGCCAAATGAAATACATTGTTTGATTTCTTGACTGCTGCTTTCATGGACGTTGATTGTGGATCCAAGTAAAATGGCATAGCTTCCAGCATCACAGCAACACACAAGCCACCACAATACAACAAACAGACAGACAAGTGATGGTGTTCTCCCTAGAAGTTAGTTATTTCTAGAAGTTGGTTATTAATAGTATTTAATATATAGAATGGTTTCAAATTACAGCTGGTTTATTTCAAACCATAAACATTGGAGGCATGTATATAAAAAGGAGCTCTGGTGGTGCAGTGCCTAAAGCATTTGACTGCTAACCAGAAATTTGGTGATTCCAACCCACCAGCCACTCCGTGGAAGGAAGATGGGGCAATCTGCTTCTGTGAAGTAGGTTTGACCACCTAGGAAACTCAATGGGGGTTGCTATGAGTTGGAATCGACTCAGGGAGCTCTGGTAGTGTAGTGCCTAAGGCACTGGACTGCTAACCAGAGGGCTGGTGGTTCAAACCCATCAGCAACTCCTCGGAAGGAAGATGGGGCAATCTACTTCCATAGTGATACTGCCTCGGAAACCCAAGGAGCTGTCGCTATGAGTCAGGTCTGATTTGATGGCACATAACAACAACATGAGTTGGAATCTACTCAGAGGCATGTATATAGATGTTGATAATTGCCATTGAGATTGCTGTGACTCATAGCAATCTTATGTATATCAGAATGCAGATATGTTATTTGATCATGCACAATCTTTGTGATGGATGTTTGAGTCCATTGTTTTGGCTACTGTGTTGATCAATCTCATTGAGAATTTCCTTCATTCTCACTGATCTTCTGCTTCTAACAATGAGGGCCTTTTCTAGTGATTGGTCTTTCTTGAAGATGTGTCCAAGGTAAGTGGGCTGAAGTCTTGTCATCCTTGCTTCTAAAGAGCATTCTGGATATATTTCTTCTAAGAATATATAGATAAAACCAAACCCAAACTCGCTGCCCTTGAGTTGGTTCTGACTCATAGCGACCCCTCCTTGGGTTTCTGAGGTGGTATCATAGGGAAGTAGATTGCCCAACCTTCCTTCTGAGAAGTGGCTGGTGGGTTTGAACTGCTAAATGTATTTAGCAGTCAAATGCCTTGGGCACTACACTACCAGAGCTCCCAAAGAGATAGCCAGGTAGTGAGGAATTAGCAGGTCAAGATCCAGGAGGGTGCAAAATTCAGATGTCACTTGAAGCATCTGAGAGTGAACTATACTTTTGGTCATATCACTCTGCTGGAGAACCTTAGTAAACCACACCCCACTTCAGGCTAAGACCCTGAATTAATGGTGCCTAAGGATTAAGGGTGAAATTGAACCATCCCTTACACAGAGAGCAGCTCAGTTTCACATCACTCAAACCAAACCAAACTCACTGCTGTTGAGTGGGGTCCAACTCATAGTGACCCCTCCTTGGGTTTCTGAAGTGGTGAGGCATATCACTATGGACGATTGCCCAACTTTCCTTTCTAGGAGTGGCTGGTGGGTTTGAACCACCAGCCTTCTAGTTACCCATCAAATGCCTTAGGCACTATGCCATCAGAACTCCCATACACATATACATGCTTGAAAAATTCATTCTCCATCTTCCTTTTCATGGAATTCCAGATTTCTAAGGATTCTGTAGGACTAGGCTTGGGAGCTCAGGTAGCATAGCGGCTAAGGCACTTGACTGCTAACCAGAAGGCTGGCGGTTCAAACCCACCAGCCACTCCTCGGAAGGAAGGTTGGGCAATCCTACTTCCGTAGTGATACTGCCTCGGAAACCCAAGGAGGGGTCACTATGAGTCAGGTGTGACTCGACGGTACACAACAAGACATAGGGCATTAGGGGCAAATAAGAGGTTGTCAGAAGAAGGTGCATTTGAACAATGATCCCAGGAAAGGAGAACAAAAAACTGTGTAATGTATATGCATCTAACTATTCTCAGGGCTAGGGGCTGACATGCATAATTAAAAGTAAATTTTAAGAATGAGATATAAGTAACATCATCCAATATATAAAATAGAAGGTAGGGTTGAGTGACGTCCTTGTGGATCCATGAAATGGTTTACATTTAAAATACTATTGAACTGTTTGTAATTGATACAAAAAAACCAAACCAAACTCATTGCAGTCGAGTCGGATCCGACTTATAGCGACCTCTCCTTGGGTTTCTGAGGCATTTTTATTACAGAAATAATTGCCCAATCTTCCTTCAGAGGAGTGGCTGGTGGCTTTGAACTATTAGCCTTCTGGTTAGCAGTGAAATGTCTCAGGCACTATGCCATTAGAAATAATCTTTATCTTCTAATTTTACCATTTAGAAATAAAATGTAGTCAACATTGTTTTCCAGTCAGGCTTGTATGATGATTTTGGCTAATAGCTTAGTGAAGCTAGAAAAAGGAGAATTAAAGTATACTTTGTTCCTACTCTCCCATACCTTCAGAGGGTGGGAAAGGAAAACATGTCTATGGAACTATGACAATACGTCATAACCATCTGCATGTTAGTTGTCCCTGAGGTAAACAAAAAGGCAAATTTATGTTTAATGCGGCCGGGTGTGGGGAGGGGGGATTAACATCCAGGCTGTAATTTAACAAGAGCGTTGCTGATAGCACTGGTGTGTCTACTAGTAAAGCAGGGCTTCCACCCTTTTCATTCACCCAAGTGCTCTTTTCTGGAATCTGGGTCCAGTCACTGGGCACCGCATGTCCTGGCACCAACCCACCCTTGGCAGATAGCTGAGCTGTCTTCCCACCTCTACAACCCATATTCCTTCCTGTTCTCTTGTTGCTCTAAATGCCTGGGCCCTTTCTGCCCTAGATAACCTCTGAGGAGAAGATGACACCCAGAACGTGGGGTGAATGTTTCCAAATATAAGAGACACTTAAGTAGACAATTTAAAGTAGGGGAGATTTTAGATGAGATAAGGGACACTAATATTACAAAATGAACATTTGAATTATATTAATGTCTCAATTACATCTGCATATCATGATATCACTGCAGGTAATTTCAACCAAATCAGTGTGATGGGAAACTGACATGTTTAACAGAGAATAATGTCATAGGCAGTTCCAGGCTATCTTGATATTGGATCACATCTATATAATGGAATTAATGTAATTATTTTGAGGAGCTTTGGTGGTGTAGTGCCTAAAGCATTTGACTGCTAACCAGAAGGCTGGTGGTTCAAACCCACCAGCCAGTCCTCAGAAGGAAGGTTGGGCAATCTACTTCAGTAGTGATACTGCCTCAGAAACTCAAGGGTCGCTATGACTTCAATCCCACTCGATGGCAGTGAGTTTTTTTTTTTTTTTTAGTAATTATTTTGTAAAGTTCATTGTATGTTGCATTATCTAGTCATTTTATTATGCTCATTGCTTTCCCCTCATCCCTGTCAAAGCCTTCAAAGATAACAGGGTGCTTTATTGAATCTTTGCTGTGGGTCAGGAACTATGTAAGTTCTTTACATTTATTGACTCATTTAATGCTCACAACAAATCTATGATATAATAACTCTTTTTTTCCCACTTTACAGATGAGAAAAATAAGACTCAGCTAGGTTAACTTACCCAGTGGCACATAACCAGTAAGAAAAGAACAGAAATTCGAACCCAGAGGGACAGTCTCCAAAGCTCAAGTGCTCAATTTCTAACTTCCACCATCTCTGAATAATTTTCAGTGGTTTATACTGGGGAAATGGTTTGACTGCTTCTCATCTTTGTACTTATGCATGCTGCCTTATTAATAGGATTGATGGTCTAAGGGTCCATACAAGAGTCATTTTCACTTTCCTGCTCTATGTCTTGATTCCTGTCTGTGTCCCTATGTTCTCTCTGTGGTGCCACCATCTGACACCACAGTTATTTTGAGCACTATGTGATGGTTAAGGAGCCCTGGTGGTGCAATGATTAAAGGCTTGGCTGCTAACTGTAAGGTCAGTAGTTCAAATCCACCAGCCACACTGAGGGAAAAAGATGTGGCAGTCTGCCTCCATAAAGATTAGAACCTTGAAAGCCTTATAAGGCAAGTCTACTCTGTCTTCATTTCTGGCTCTGTAAGAAATCTTGTGTCAACTAGAAATATAGGTAAAAGGAAAGACTGGATCTCCTGGGTCCAATTATTCCCTCCAGATGTTGGAAAAGGGAATAGTCTTCTTAGACAAGGCTGCTTTGATTTGTCTGTGAAGCTATGGCTTTTGAAATTCTTGACCATAACTTACAGTAAGAAATATATTTTAATCACAACTCAGAATACATGTATTTACAAATGTATTTCTGAAATAAAATGTCATAAAACAATACTTAACCTTGCCATGTGAAATGTATTTTGAAAGTTTCTGTACCATGCTAGTCTATTGTTTTCTATTTTTGTTTGTAAAAATATCAGTACAGACCAAGTAAATTGATTTTATACTCCACTAATGGGTCCTGACTGGCACATTGAAACGCCCTACTATAAAGTATTATTTCTAATTTAATATATAATTAATTTTCACTAATAATAGATATAGAGCAAAATATGATTAATCCCTTGCTCATCCATGAAAACTTTTGTGAATTATTTGTTGCTTTCTTCTGTTTCTTGTCCTTGCCTTGAAGACAGGATGTTAATAGGGGGCTATGAGTCGGGGCCGACTCGACAGCAAATAACAACAACAACAAGTGTCATGTCAGGAAGATGTTAAGATTAGACATATGGGGGTTGTGATTTTATTTGTACACGAAGGAGAATATGATCTTTTCTGAACACATGTCAGCTTGTCAGCTAAAATTACTTCTACAATGTTGTCATAATTTTTTTAAATGTTCAGATTCGGTCAGTTACACATCAAGGACAACAGAATAAATTTGAATACAGTCTGAGTTTTAAGGAATTATTGCTAATTTGGTTATGTGTAATGGTATTATGGCTATATAGAAAAATATCCATTTTTGATGTACTTATTGAAGTATTTAGGGGTGATATGTCATGATGCCTATAAAAAACCAAAACCAAACTCACTGCAGTTGAGTCTATTCTGACATATAGAGACCCCTCCTTGGGTTTCTGAGGCGGTATCTCTACAGAAGTAGATTGCCCAGTCTTCCTTCCAAGGAGTGGCTGGTGGGTTTGACCCGCCAGCCTTCTGGTTAGCAGTCAAATGTCTTGGGCACTATGCCACCAGAGCTCCTGTGATGTCTATAACATATTTTAAAATAAATTTGGGCAACAAAAAAAGATGGGGTGAGCAGGTGGAACAGGCAGTACCATTCCTCAGCAGATGCTGCTCGATTCTCCAGTCCCCTCTGTAATTAGAGCTTCATTTGCTGGAGATGAGTAAGAAAGAGGAGAAGGTGAGCCACTTCTGCTGATCCACTGAGAGTCAGATGTTAAAGAGTTGGTATCACAGTTCTTGTTCCTAGATATATGGAAAAACACACTACTTGTCACTCCCACTGAATGTGGTTATAAACCCGAAAAGAATGCGTGCAGCAGCTACTTGAGGACTCAGAAAAGTAAACAATACCAAGAATATCATAAAAGACCACCAGAATTTGAAGTAACATGAAAGTGGTATTGAATTTACCACCACCACCACCCCTGCTTCTTTTAAGTCCAGTAGTACCTGGCCTGGAATCATGGCTGTTTGGAACCCAGAATTAGGCAACCATGTAGACAGAGAGAGCCCTGAAGGAAGCCCTCTACTTCAGGCACGAGGAGCAGGAAAGGGGTTAGACAAAGAACTCTTAGATATCATAGCAAAAGTACAGTCCATAAAAGAGAAGTTTTGTTAATTGTTGTTAGTTGCCATCAAGTTGATTTCTGACTCATGGTGACCCTGAGTGTGCAGAGTAGACCTGTCCCTCATAGGGTTTTCAAGCCTGTGACCTTTTGGAAGCAGATCACTAGGCTTGTCCTCTGAGGTCCTCTGGTGGGTTCGAACTACCAACCTTTCAGCTAGTAGTCAAGTGCTTAACCATTTTGTGCCACCTAGGGACTCTATCAGAGTTAAAAACTTAAGTTAAAGTGGAGACATAGACATTTTGTAAATCACATATTTGACAAAGGATTTGTATTCATGGAATTATAAGTTTTCAAAATCAGTAAGAAAACAAACAGTCTGATAAAAAAAAGGGGGGGGAGGGAGAATTGAATAAATAGAAACTTCACTGAAGAAGATATATGAGGGCAAATAAGTACATAAAAAAGTCGCAACATCTTTAGCCATTAGGGAAATGCAAATTGAGGCTACCATGAGATAACACTATGCACTTACTCGAATGGCTAAGACTGGGGTGGTGGGGAGATAATACCAAGTGGTAGCAAAGATGTGGAACAATTGTTGTTGTTGTTGTTATGTGCCGTCTAGTCGGACCCGACTCATAGTGACCCCTCCTTGGGTTTCTGAGGCAGTATCACTACGGAAGTAGATTGCCCCATCATCCTTTCGAGGAATGGCTGGTGGGTTTGAACTGCCAGACTTCCGGTTAGCAGTCAAATGCCTTAGGCACTATGCTACCAGAGCTCCCATGGAACAATTAGAACTCTCTCAAACATAGTCCTGCCATTCTAGAAAATGGTTTCACAGTTTCTTATAAGGTTAAACATACAGTTACCATATGACACAGAAATATACTGGGTATATACAGTAGAGAAAATGAAAACTTATGTTCACAGAAAGACCTGCACATGAATGTTTATATCAACTCTGTTTATTATTGTGAAAAGCTGAAAACAGCACAAATGTCTTTCAATGGGTGAATGGATAACTAAACTGTGATATATATTGGAATACTAGTCATGCAACACGTTGATGAATTTCAGAGGCATTGTACTATGTAAAGAGGTCCTGGGCTGGTGCAAACAGTTTGCAATTGGCTGTTAAACAAAATGTTGACAATTTGAAACCCCTCACCCAGCCAGCAATGTTTCAAAAGAAAGGCCTGGCAATCTGCTTACAGAAGAGCACACACAGCCTTAACAACAATATGGTGCAGTTCTACTCTGTAACATGAGGGATTGGCATGAGTGGGAATCTATCCAGCAGCAACAGGTTTGGCTTGGGTTTGGTTTTACACTGTGTAAAAGATACTAGTCTAAATAGGCAACATGGTATATTATTACATTTATTTGATATTTTTGAAATGATGAATTTATACTAATGGAGAACAAATCAGTGGTTACCAGAAGTTACAGATGGTAGATGGAGTTTAAGGTGGGCAAGGTGTGACTACAAAAGAATACCACAAGGAAATTTTCATGGTGATGAAATTTTTCTATAACTTGATTGTGGTGGCTACACAAATCTATACAAGTGTTCAAATTCATGTAATTTCATGTAACATCTGAGTTTTACTGTATGCTGATTTAAAAATAAAAAAATATGACATAAATGTGGCAAAATGTAACAGTAGTTAAATCTAGGGGATAGGGAAAGATGTTCACCATACCACTGTCTCTTCTTCTCTGCATGCTGGAATTTTTTCAAAAGGAAAATAGATTTATTCAAAGAACTAGTTAAGCTTACAATGCAAAATGGCACATTGATTAAGCGATGAACTTCTGAGTTCAGATTCTTTAGGTTCAAGTTCTAGCTCTACAAGTAATTTGTGACCTTATGCAAGTTACTAAACCATCTGGGGCCTCATTTTCTTATTTTTCAAACAAGTATAATAGTAGTATCTATCTATTACAATTTTTTGAAGGATTGAGTGAGTCAATGAGCTTTTATATAGTGCCAATTATTCTTGTTTATTACTGTTATTATTTTATTAGCTCAAACTAGTAATGTAAATTGGATTTTTTATTGTGGTTACACATGTTTGCCAATTCAAAATTTTTTACATGAACACTTCAGAGGCATTAATGACATTTCTCATGTTGTGTAACCATCACCTGTATCCATTGCCAAATTTCCCATCACCATTAAAAGTTATTCACTACTTTCTAAAAGGAGCCCTGGTGGCTCAACTGTTAAGTGCTTGGCTGCTAACTGAAAGGGTGGAGATTCAAACCTACCCAGTGACTCTGCCTTGAAATCCTGATGAAACAGTTCTATATAGGAACACTATGAGTTGAAATTAACTTGATGGCGCCTAACAATAACAAACCTTCCTCCCCAAAAATAAAAGTCCACTGTCATCAAGTTGATTTCAACTCACAGTGACTCTATGGAGCAGAGTAGAAATGTCCCATAGGGTTTCCAAGGTTGTAAATCTTTCTCATCTTTCTCCCATGGAGCAGCTGGTGGGTTCAAACTGCCTACCTTTTGGTTAGTGGCCAGGTGCATTAATCACTGAGAATCTTAACAATAACAACATTTCAGAAACAATGAGTTTCCCTTCCACTCCCACCCCCTGGTAACCACTGATAAACTTTGGTCCCTATACATTTGCCTATTTTAGGTATTTCATGTAAGTTTCATTACACAGTATTTGTTCTTTTATGACTGATTTTACTCAGCAGAATCTTTTCAAGTTATATTTATGTTGTAGTATTTATCAGGACTTCATTGCTATTTATGGCTAAGAAATATTTCATTGTATGTATATACCAAATTTTGGTCAACTAGATTTTTCTGAACATTGACTTTAAAAAAATTTTTTTTTAATTGTTATTTGAGTGAAAGTTTATAGAGCAAATTCAATTTCCACACAGCAGTTGACATACACTTTGTCTCATGACATTGACTACAATTACAGCAGGTCCCTTCCCTCTTCCTACCCATGGTTCCCTCTTCCCTGTGTCTTTCCCTCCATGCACTCCTGTCCCCTGAGCTCTATGTCTCTGTGCATATACAGCCCTTCTATTCTCCCATGATTCGTTCCAAGGAGTGTATCTACCTAATGTAAATGTTCAACTCATATGCCTATCTTTTGTTTGGCTGGAAGCTACAGGTGTGGGTTCAATTCCAGACCTGAATGGCAGCTAGGGGCCATAGTCTCAGTGATTCCATCAGGCTCTATCAGACCAGCAAACTTGGTCCCCCCCCCTTTTTTTCCAAATAATTTTGAATTTTGTTCCACATTGTTCTCCCACTCTATCCAGGATCTCCTACATAGATCCCCCTCTGAGTGGTTGACAGTAGTAGCTGCACACCATCTGGTTCTTCTGGTCTCATAGTTGTATAGGCTGAGGATCGCATGGTGTACTAGTCGCTTGGACTAATTGTTTCCATGCATCTTTGGTTTTCTTCATTCTTCTTTGCTCTGAACAAGGAGAGACCCATCATTGTATCTAGATGGCCACTTGTAAGCTTTTAAGATCCCAGTCACTACTCACCAAAGTAGGAGGTGGAACAATGCTTTGTGTAATATGTTATGCCAGTTGAGCTTGATGTCCCCTGAAACTATAGTCCTGAGCTCACAGGTCCAACTACTAGCTCCCTCTGGGTAGCTGGCTGTGCCCAAGAAGTGACTACAAACTTGTCCCTTGTCAGCTCTGTATCATGAACGTTGAATTTTTGACAGACTTAATCGAAGTCTATGTCTCTGATCTTTTTGTTCTATCCAAGAACAAATCAAACAAAACACAGAACACAATGATATTTTCTACTATTGTAGAAGTTCTTTGGCTAATTTCTTTTCATTTTTTTTTGGGGGGGGGAGGTTTATTAAGAAAGTAAATGGATACCATTTTGGTAGCTGTTGTTTTGTAGGTCATTATAGGTCCATGGAAGCAGCAGTTAAGAAGTAAAACAACATATTGCATTGGGCAAATCTGTTGCAAAAGACCTCTGTAAAGTGTACAAAAGCAAAGATGTCACTTTTAGGACTAAGGTGCACCTGATCTCAGCCATGTTATTTTCAATTCCCTCATATACATTGAAAAGCTGGACAATGAATAAAGAAGACTAGAGAAGAACTGATACCTTTGAATTATGGTGTTAGCAAAGAATACTGAATGTCTCACAGACTGCCAGAAGAATGAACAAATCTATCTCGGAGAAAGTACAGCCAAAATGCTCCTTGGAAGCAAGGATGGTGAGACTTCATCTCACATACTTTGGACATGTTATCAGGAAATATCAGTCCTTGGAGAATGACATCATTCTTGGTAAAGTAGAGGGTTAGTGAAAAAGAGGAAGACCCTCAACAAGATGGATTGACACAAGAGTTACAACATGAGCTCAAATACAGCAAGGGTTGTGAGGATGGTATAGGACCAAGCAGTGTTTTGGTCTCTTATACAAGGGGTCACTATGAGTTAGAACAGACTCAATGGCACTTAACAACAACAGTATTCTAGAAAATCTGCAAAAGAAAGAAAAACAGAGTGAAATTAATTTTCCTACATATTTTAAAAGATAATGATGTGTAGATATTCTGATACTTTATGAATATTATACAGTCATTGTGTCTTTGAAAAGAAAACTTATTTATTCTTATGATATTGAAACTTATGAAAGGCTCTAGATCAGATTAATAGTGTTTTATGAGTATGTAGAAAGGAGAGCTGTGGTTACCAGAAACCAGCACAGATTCACAAAGAACAAGTTCCACTGGCTAAACTTCATGGCCTTCTTTAGAAGGATTAAACAAGTGGCCGTCGAGTTGAATGCTCCTCGTGTGACCCCAAGTGTGCCAGAGCAGAACTGTGCTGCTCTGTAGGCCTTTCAGCGGCTGATACTTTGGAGGCAAGCTCCAGGTCTTTCTTTTGAAGTGTCTTTGGGTGGACTCAAACTTCCAGACTTCTGGTTAGCAGCCACATGTGTTAACCATTCGCACCACCCAGGAATTTCTTGAAAGGATTATTATCAGGGACAAATGGACCAGCTCAAAACATTTGTGAAAGTCTTTTGATACTCTTTTGGATACAACTGAAAAATGTGTAGAATGAAATATGGCATGATAATGTAGTCACTGATAAGTGATGGTTTCCAAAATCTGGAGGGATATCTATCTTTTGATTTTCCCTTTGTCTTCCCTTATTCAACATTTTGATCCATGATTTGATTAATGATATAGAAACTCCTGCTTTTAAAAAAAATCATTAGATTCTGTAAGTCAGAAGGATTATGTACATTTAGATATAAGAATCAAATTTTAATGAACTCTTAGTATTTGAAGAGATGAGATGAAGCAAGCAAAATAGAATGAATGAGAACTGTTATGGTTTTGTTATTACAACCAGAAAATCAACTACATAAATACAATACAGAGTTTAGCTACACGATATATGAACAAGACTTATGTCAACTTAAGCTAAATATGAATGTATCTGTTTCCTATTGCTGCTATAACAAATCACCACCAATTTAGTGGCTTAAAGCAACACAGATTTATTCTCTTACAGTTTTAAAAGTCACAGGTCTAGAATGGGCAGGCAAGTCTGTGTACCTTCTGGATGTTCTCGGAGAGAATCTGTTTCCTCCTCTAGAGACTTTTTCTAACTTTTGGAGACTGCTCACATTCCTTGGCTTGTGGCCCCACATCACTCTAACCTCTGCTTCTGTTGTCACATTTCCTTCTCCGAATCTGACTCTCTTGCATCTTTCTTATAAGGACCTTGTGACACTCACCAAGATAATCCAGGATAATTTCCCCATATCAAGATTTTTAACTTAATCACATCTGCAAAATCCATTTTGCCATGAAAGGCAGCATATTCACAGTTTCTTAGAATTAGGATGTGGCATCTTTGGCAGCAGGCATCATTCAGTCTACTACAATGAGTTAACAATGTTATGTTGCCAAATTAGTTATGAAATACTTGGATGCATCAATAATATTTTGAATGAAACATTATTTTGGATAATATATAATAAGTATATTATTATACTTCATAACAAATAATAAACATGATATACAAGTGTAGTACTTCAAATAAAAGAGGATATAGTTTTACTCACTCTCCCTTATCAGATAAATGTGTTCAGTTTTGGGCACTACATTTTACAATATAACCAAATTGCATACAATCAAAGAAGAATTGTGAAAGGATGTAAGAGTGAGGATATAGAATAAAAAAACCAAACCCACTGCCATTGAGTTGATTCCGATTTATAGCAACTCCCGTTGGGTTTCCGAGGTGGTAAATCTTTATGCAAGTAGATTGCCCAGTCTTGCTTCCATGGAGTGGCTGGTAGATTTGAACCACCAACCTTCTGGTTAGTTGTCAGATGCCTTAGGCACTGTGCTACCAGAGCTCCTTAGGATATAGAATAAGAAATTGGAAATATCTATCTGGAAGAAAAAATCAGGGGGTAAAGGCCTTCTCTGAAAAGTTAGCATATGAAATCAACATTAGAGTTGTTGTGGAAAATTTTAAGGGGTCAAACTGAAAAGGACTGGAAACATTAGAGAAATGATTTCAGTTCAATGGAAAGAAGAGCTGTCTCACCTGGAATGTGGTCCCTTGAGCACTATTGAGTTCTCTGTCACTGGAGACTTTCCTTATGACATACTAAAACAAAGCATCTTGAGATTACTGAGTTGGATAAGTTCCAATGTGCCTCATGCATTTAAAGTTCTGTGATTTCAATGACTAAATGTGTGCTACTGCTTGAGGAAAGGAAAGAGAAATATCGAAGGCATAAGAGCCAACATGTAGATAAGCCCTTTGTAATGAACTGAATGGACTGTTTTTATGACTGACAGATTTACGATGGAAAAATTCCCTCTATTTGTCCGTAATGAGTGTTTGTACCTTGGGTTTGCAGCAAACTCCTTGTCCTGTGAACATTTCCAACTGCACATTTCAAAGAAAGGAAATGGCTTTGCTTAAGTGACAATTAACAGAATTCCTGCTGATTAATTTTTTTTTTCCCCATATTATTTTCATCACAGGCAATAGGTAGGTATTAGTTTCAGGCTCATAATCTAGTCTTACAATTTTACAATAAAGTTTACATTTATCTTATTTATACAGTATATTATTTTCTTAATGCTTAAACTTTACATGGATCCTTTTAACACAAAAGTATGTACTTTATTTCCACACAAGAACATCCTAACACCCTCTCATAGAAAGTGTTACTCTCTGAGAAAGTTGTCAATCTATTCATTTACTATACTTCTGTTTATCATTTCTTATGGTTATAGTCATATTAGAAGTGTGACATAATATTTCCCAGTTAGATGAGTCACATTGGCGTTCACACTCTAGTCCAGAGAGTAAATTAAAACCCATTGCCATGCAGTAGCAACCCTATAGGACAGAGTAAAATAATTTCATAGGGTTTCCAAGGTTGTGAATTTTTTCAGAAGGAGACTGTCACCTCTTTCTCCTGAAGAAAGCTGGTAGGTTTGTACTGATGGCTATTCAGTTTGCAGATGAGTGCTTAACCTCTGTGCCACCAAGTCTCCTTTAACATGGGTATTTCTTATTCGTTTACCAGTTGCCATCAAGTTTGTTCCAACTCATGGCATGTAAGAGTGGAACTATGCTCCTAAGGTTTTAATGGCTGATTTTTTGGGAAGTGGATTGCCAGACCTTTCTTCTGAGGTGCCTCTGGGTGTCTTTTGGTTAGCAGCCTAACTCATTAACCATTTGCACCATCCAGGGACTCATAGATATTGCTTACAAGTCCTTTACCTTGGGGAAAAACATGGCTATTTGAATGAGGGCCTTGAAAAAACTTTCAGCGTACTGATTTCAGCAAACAATCTATTAACTAAATTGGCTTTGAGTATAAGAAGGTGTTGGGAGAGCTAAGAGGAGTTTGGGAGAAAGACAAAACCCATTATAATGAGAGTGAACTATTTCATTTTTCTTTAAATAAAAACTGTAGGAAGTCATGGCTTAAAGCTCAGTATGTTTTATCTTCATTCATAAAGTTGAAATCTACAGAGAAGTGAAAGGGAATTCAGAGACAGTTCTAAATTACTTCATTGATTTATTCAGCAGATCCATGTTGAAGTGTCAGCCAGTGTGCTAGGTCTGGCTTTTAGCAGAGAATAAGACATAGCCACCATAAGAAGCTGTTCTGGTTACCTAGTGCTGCTCTGACAAGAAAATACCACAAATGGGATGGTCTGAACAAACAGGAGTTTGTCCTCTTACAGTTTGGAGGCTTTAAGTCCAAGTTCAAAGTGCCAGGCTCCTGGGGCTGGGTGAAAGCCCTTCAGCCTTGGGTTTCAGCTCTGCCTCCAGCTTCAGGCCCACTGAAGCTAGAGGCTTTTCTTCACTCAGACAGCTGCTGGCTGCTGAGGCTGCCAAGCCCAAGGTTGACAAGTAAAAAGGCACAGTCCCCGTGTTACCAAACCATATGGCAGGCCGCTAATTAAGTCCCTTGTAAGTCCCAAGGTCGGCGGAATATGGCAGGCTGCTGAACGACATGGCTACGTTCAGGGTCTATGCGTGCCATAAGCTGGAGACCATTACCAAAGCTGCTTCTTATATATGGTAAGCAGACCGCATACCCAGAGCAGCTACTCAGCTGCTTGTGGTAGATCCCATCATGGAGTTGATTGCCAGTCTCATCATGTGGGATAACTACCACCGGCTGCCCAGCCATAAACCAGGCCCAGCCAAGTTGACACATAAACATAACCACCACAGAAGCATACACTGCCTTGTCGAGGATGTGGAGAGTTTGGGACTCATACACTGCTGGTGGGACTGTCAAATGATACAACCATTGTGGAAAGCAGCATGGTGATTCCTTAAAAATGTGGGATTAGAGATACCATTTGACCCAGAAATCCCATTACTAGGTATATATTCTAAAGAAGTGAGAGCCAGGACAAGAACAGATATATGCACACCCATGTTCATTGCAGTACTATTTACAGTAGCAAAAAGAAGGAAACAACCTATGTGCCCATCAACAGAAAAAGAGATAACCAAACTATGGTACATTCACACAATGGAATACTATGCAACACTAAAGAACAATGTAGAATCTGCAAAGCACTGCATAACATGGATGAACTTAGAGGACATTATGCTGAGTGAAATAAGTCAATCACAGAAGGACAAATATAGTATTAGTTCATTATTGTAAAAGGTCAAGAAAAGGTTTATATATGGAAGGAAACTTTCTTTGTTTGTTACCATGGGGGGGGGGAACACTGCAAAAAAAAAAAAAAGCATTGATCCATGTCACTTTAGTTTTGTGTATTTCACTATACATAAATTATATTTCAATAAAATGTATTTTTTTTTTTAAAAAGCATACTCTGCCTTGTGTTTTGATTGTGTTTGCAAATCTCATCTCTGCTGTCAGTATTTACATTACTGATGTGCATGATTCCAGATTGTAGCTGTCTACTTATCCTTGATTTCCTAGATGTCTTTGAAGCAGAGAGCTTGACCCGATTGCTGAAATATTAATCATGAAACGTGTCTGTTTTCAATGCATTTAAACAGGATCGCCAGGTGATACTGAAGCTCACTGAAGTTTGAGAAGGGATATACTGAAATTAGAGAACTCCAGGGGAATGGTTTATTCCTAACCTCCCTCTCTTTTGATGGTTATGAAAAATCTCCTATGATCATTCCAGTCAGCAAGGGCAAGGGTTCACTCTAAAGGGTTCACTTCTTTGAAGGAAACCTGCTTTTGTTTTACAAGTAAAGATTTCTCTAAAAATGCCTCTCACCACTCTCCATGATTATTTCATATGTTTTCCTGTTTCTTTTAACCTTCCCACTTTCTCCCAAATCTCCCTCTCATTCTTTCCTAATTTATTGAGCTCCCTTCTCTTCCCATGAGCAATCCTATAAACATATCCATTTTCATACCCATCATCTCTCTCTTTCCTTCATTTCAGTGAAAGAAGTATCCCTCCTTCTTGAAAAGCCATCCCTTCATAAGTGTTCTGGATCCTCTTGTCTTCTCAAGGACTTCATTTCTTCATCGTTCACTCTCTCTTCAGGATCATTTCCTAGGGGAGCTTTCCCAATAGCATATAAACATTTTCTGATATCTCCCATCTTCACCTAATTAACTAAATAAATAACTAACGGATAAGCACACCAACCAAACTTCACACTTGACTCCCCCGTTCCCATCCAATACAACAATCTCATTTCTCTGATCTCCTTCAGAGTCAATCTACTTTTATCTCAATTCTTTATTTAAAAGAATTTCAAACCTACAGAAAAGTTGAAGGACTAGTACACAAACATCCATATTTCCTTCACTGAGATTCACCAATATAAACATTTTGCCATAGTCTCTTTCTTTGTGTGTGTGTGTGTTTTGATTGATACATTTGGAAGCTAGTTGCATACATTTGTTGATCCTTTATTCCTAAACACTTCAAGAGGGATTTCCCAAGAACAAGGCACACTCATACAGCCCACAATACAATTATCTGGTTCATGAAATCTAATATTGTTACAAATGCTATGATTTAACAGGCCATATTCAAATTTCCACAACTGTTTCAACAATGTCCTTTGTAACTGTTTTTCCTTAGTCCAGCCTCTAATCCAACAATCAATTATTTCATTTAATGGTCATGCCATTTGGTCATCTTTAATTTGAAACAGCTCCCAGCTACCCCCCTTTTGTTTTATTCTGTCATGTCTTTGGCCATGTTGAAGAATATCAGTTTTGAAAAAGGTCAGTTGATTTGCAGAATGTTGTCCAATTTAGATTTGTCTAATTGGTTCCTTACAGGAGCTCTGGTGGCATGGTGAGTAAGCCATTTGGCTGATAACCAGAAGATTGGTGGTTCAAACCCACCAAGTGCTCCATGGGAGGAAGATGAGGCAATCTATGTCTGTGAAGATTTACAGCCTTGGAAACCCAATGGGGTCACTATGAGTTGAAATTGACTCGATGGCAGTGGGTGGTGGATGAGAATTGGTTCCTTTTGATTAGATTCATGTCAACATATTTGGCAGTAATACCATGTAGGTGATATCGAGTCCTTTTCAGTATATCACATCAGGAAACACATTAAATGTATTTGTATCATCAGTTTGTTCCAATATTTGTGTTATAAAGTTATGATTATTTAATTAAGGTATCATTCATTGTGAAGATTCCTTATTCTTTTTTAATTAATAAATAATCTGTGGGGGATACTTTGAGACTGAATGAATATCTGCTACCATTCAATCAAATTACTAGAAGAGTCTAGACACATGATCTCTATTCCCTCAGCTCCTACTTCAGTGTGGCTTCTAGTACCATCACTCTACCAATACTGTTCTTGTTGAGCTTATTAATTACCTCCAAATTGTCTAATCCAAGGGAAGCTTTCAGTCCTTATCCTGTTTTATTGCTCAAAATTTTATATTTCTGACATAATTTAATATTTCTAACCCTGTCTTGTTTTGTGAAGTTCAGTTTTCTATATCCCAACCAATTTATTAACATTATTAATTGGAGGTATCTAAAGCAGCCAGCCCCACAATCTTTGCTATACCTGAGGCCATAGTCATAGCCACTGTGTCAATCCATCTTGTTGAGGGCCTTCCCCTTTTTCATTGACCTTCTACTTTATGCAGCATGATATCCTTCTCCAGGGAATGGTCCCTCCTTCCAACATGAACAAATTAGGTGAGATGAAGTCTGGCCATTCTTGCTTCCAAGGAGAATTCTGGCTGCATTTCTGCTGAAACAGATTTGCTACTTCTTTTAACAGTCCATGATACTTTCAGTGGTCTTCACCAACACCACAACTCAAAAGCATCAACTCTTCTTTGGTCTTCCTTATTAGTCGTCCAGCTCTCACATTCATATAAGGTGATTCAAAATACCATGGCTTATAGTCACAAGGGACAAGCTCAATTGGTATAACATACTACACAAAAACATTGTTCCACATCCTACTTTGGCCAGTAGTGATTGGGATCTTAAAAGCTTGCAAGCAGTCATGTAGATGCAATGATGGGTCTCTCTTCATCCAGAGCAAAGAAGAATGAGAAAACCAAAGATTCATAGAAATAATTAGTCCAAGTGACTGGTACACCATGTGATTCTCAGCCTATATGACTATGAGACCAGAACTAGATGGTGCCTGGCTACCACTGTCAACCATTCAGAGGGGGGTCTATGTAGGAGATCTATATAGAGTGGGAGAACAATGTAGAACAAAATTCAAATTCATTAAAAAAAAAAAAAAAAAGGAACCAGGTTTGCTGGTCTGATAGAGCCTGATGGAACCACTGAGACTATGACCCCTAGCTGCTGTTCAGGTCTGGAATCAAATCCATTCCCGTGGCTTCCAGCCAAACAAAGGACAGGTATATGAGCTGAACATTTATATTAGGTAGATATACTCCTTGAAGAGATCAATCATGGGAGAATAGATGGCCAGTGTATGCACAGGGAGGCAGCTGAGGGAGCAGGATTGCATGGGAGGGAAGGACACAGGGAAGAGGTAACTATGGGGAGGGCATGGGAGGAGAGCTTTTGCATTGTGGGAAATTACAGTTAATGTCATGAAACAAAGCACATATGAGCTGCTGAATGGAAAGTGAATTTGCTCTGTAAACATTTACCCAAATCACAATTAAAAAAAATAACACCATGGCTTGTGTCAGGTGCACATTAGTCTTCAAGGAAATATCTTTGCTCCTTAGCACTTGAAAGAGGTCTTTTGGAAGATTCACCCAATGCAATACATCTTTTGATGTCCTGACTGCTGCTTCCACTGGCGTTGATTGTAGAACCAAGTAATATGAAGTCTGACAACTGCAGTCTTCTCTTCATTTATTGTGATGCTGCATATTGGTCCAGTTGTGAGGATTTCTGTTTTCTTTATATTGAGATGTAATTCGTACTGTAGGCTGTAGTCTTCAATCTTCATCAGTAAGTGCTTCAAGTCATCCTCACTATCAGCAAGCAAAGTTGTGTTGTCAGCATATTGCAGGTTATTAATGAGTCTTCCTCCAACCCTGAAGCCACATTCCTCTTCATATAGTCCAGCTTCTCAAATTATTTGCTCAGCACTGAATAAGTATGATGAAAGGACACAACCCTGATGCACTCCCTTCCTGATTTTGAACCATGCAGTGTCCCCTTGTTCTGTTCAAATAGCAGCTTTTTGTTCTACATACAGGTTCCTCATGGGTATAACTAAGTGTTCTGGAATTCCCATTCTTCTCAATATTATCTATAACTTGTTATGATCCACACAATCGAACGCTTTTGCATTGTCACTAAAACACAAGCAAACATCGTTCTTTCAGACAAGATCCATCTGTATCAGCAGTTATATCCCTTGTTCTATGTCCTCTTCTGAATTCAGCTTGCATTCTGGAAGTTCTCTGTCAATATACTGCTGCAACTCTTTTTGAATTGTCTTCAGTAAGATTTTACCTGTGTGTGATATTGATGACATTGTTTGATAATTTCCATATTCTGCAGGATCACCTTTCTTTGGAATGAGTACAAATATGGATCTCTTCAGTCAGTTGGCCAGGTAGCTATCTTCCAAATCCCTTGGCATAGCCAAGTGAGTGCCTCCAGCATGACATTCGTTTGTTGAAACATCTCAATGATAACCATCCATCAGTTCCTGGTGGCTTGTTTTTCACCAATTCCTTCAGTGCAGCTTTGACTTCTTCCTTCAATATCATTGGTTCTTGGTCATATGCCACCTCTGAAATGGATGAACATTGAGCAATTCTTTTTGGTATAGTGACTCTCTGTGTATTCCTTCCATGTTCTTTTGATGTTTTCTGCATCTTTCAATATATTGCCCATACTAACTACTCACTGCTATCTAGTCGGATCCAACTCATAGAGACCCCTCCTTAGGTTTTTGAGGCAATATCACTATGCAAGTAGATTGCCTAATTTTCCTTCTGAGGAGTGACTGATGGGTTTGAACTGCAAGCCTTCTGGTTAGCAGTCAAATGCCTTTAGGCACTGAACCATCAGAGTTCCCATATTGTCCACAGAATATTTCAACATTGCAACTCAAGGCTTGAATTTTTTTCTTCAGTTATTTCATCTTGAGAAATGCCAAGCATATTTTTCCCTTTTGGTTTTCTATTTCCAGGTTTTTGCACATTTCATTATAATAATTGACTTTGTCTTCTGGAGCTGCTCTTTGAAATCTTTTCAGCTCTTTTATCTTGTCATTTCTTCCATTTGCTTTAGTTACTCTCCATTCAAGGGCAAGTTTCAGAGTCTCTTCTGACATCCATTTTGGTCTTTTCTTCCTTTCCTGTCTTTTTAATGTCCTGTTGCTTTCTTCATGGATGATGTTCTTGATGTCATCCCACAATTCCTCTAGTTTTTGGTCATTGGTGTGCAATTCCTCAAACCTATTCTTTAGTTGGTCTCTAAATTCAGAAGGGATATATTCAAGGTCATATTATGGCTCTTGTGGATTTCTTTTAATTGTCTTCAACTCCAAGTTGAACTTGCATATGAGCAGTTGATGGTCTGTTTCACAATCAGCTTCTGGCCTTGTTTTAGCTGAAGATATTGAGCTCCTCTATCACTTCTTGCCACAGATGTAGTCAATCTGATTCCTGTGTACTCCATCTGGTGAAGTCCACATGTATAGCTGCTGTTTTTGTTATTGAAAAAAGGTATTTGCAATGAATAAGTCATTGGTCCTACAAAATTCTATCATGCAATCTCCAGCATTATTTTTGTCACCAAGGCCAAATTTTCCAACTACTAGTGATTCTTGTTTCCAACTTTTGCATTCCAGTCACCAGTGATAATCAGCATGTCTTGATTGCATGTTTGGTCAATTTCAGACTGCAGAAGTTGATAAAAATCTTCAATTTCCTCATCTTTGGCTTTGGTGATTGGTGTGTAAATTTTAATAATAGTCGGACTAACTGGTCTTCCTTTAGGCATATGGATATAATCCTATCACTGACAGCATTGTACTTCAGGGTAGATCTTGAAACATTCTTCTGTGTTGATGAATGCCATGCCATTTCTTTTCAACTTGTCACCCCTGGCATAGTAGATCATATGGTTGTCTGATTCAAAATGGCCAAAACTGGTCCATTTCAGCTCACCAATGCCTAGAATATCAATCTTTATGCATTCCATTTCATTTTTGACAGCTTTCAATGTTCCTAGATTCATACTTCATACATTCCATGTTCCAATTATTGATGATGTTTGCAGCTGTTTCTTTTCATTTTGAGTCATGCCACATCAGCAAATGGAGATCTCAAAAGCTCTACTCTATCCACATCATTAAGGTCATCTCTACTCTGAGGAGAAAGCTCTTTCCCAGTCGTATTTTGAGTGTATTCTGACCTGAGGGGCTCATCTTCCAGCACTGTATGGACAATGTTTTAGGGTTGTTCATAAAGTGTTCCAGTAATATATCAGACAGTGTTTCACTGCTATTCATAAGATTTTCACTGGCCAATTCTTTGAGAAGTGAATGGCCTCTTCCTTCTCCTGAGTCTCTCTTAGTATGTAAGCTCTGCTGAAACTCGCCCACCATGGGTGACCCTGTTGATATTTGAAACACTGGTGGAATAGGTTCCAGCCTCACAGCAACAAGCAAGCCACCGCAGTATGACAAACCAACAGACAAGTTTATCTCCCTTATCTGTTCCAAATGGCTTTGCTTACTTCCTGGTCTCCCCGCTACCTGTTCTGGCCACCCGCTGGCTCCTGCTTCCTAGGCCTCTCCTCTTACCTGTTTTGGCTGTTCATCGGATAGGCCTCCCCCTTTATGCACATCATAGATATATGAAATCATGGGGGTTGAAAGCTGTTGGAGTATCTAGCTGTTGGTATCAACAGCTTTCAACCAGCACAATTAGAGGAAGCAAGGAGAAAGATAGGAAGTAGGTAATAGTGAGGAAGTAAACTGTTTGAAACTGATATTATGGGTTGTGATTATTTGTAACGATAGGATCAATGATATGCTCATGAGAGTGAGTGCCTAACACAGAGAGGAGGAATTGGGATTAACTGAGAGTCCTGAATGTGAGAAAGAACATTTATGTAGATATTGGTATTATTATGAATTGTGGCAAGAGGAGTGTTGACAAGAGTAACAGTGGGCCTGGAGGTAAATCTGCAGGAATTGAAAAAGAAGACTCAGAGGTCTATAGACGACTGAGATAAGAATGAATAATGTTTATTTATAGTATGATAACATATCAGATTCAAACCTGAGAGAAACAGTACAGTCAAACTAAAACACTTTGCTGGAATGTAATAGATCTCACAAGAGAGGAGCAAAATGCTATGACAATGGTTCTCAGGCTTTAGCAAGCATCAGAATCACTTGGAGAGTTTTTGAAATACAGATTGCTTGGCCTCACTTCCAGAATTTCTGATACCAAATTTATAACAAATTACAGGTGATGCTGGTACTGCACCCAGGGACCACCTTTGGAGAACTGTTGTGCTATGAAACTTCAGAAGAGGGAGGAATTTCTTCTGACTGGAGAGATCAAGGAAGGTTCATGGAGAATATTCTTTATTTCTCTATATATGCTTAGAAACACCAGTTTGATATAATCAAATACCATATATTGACTCAATAGAAAAGAATTTGTGTTGGGCCATACATTTACTCACTCTGCAAGTCAGAGGTACAGAAAAAATAATGTAGCTTCTTCATTTTGTCAGAAACTGATCTTGTCTTGTTTACAAGACCCACCTGCTAAATGGCCAGGAAGAAGCTGATGTTAGTCCATTTCATTTTAAAATTTGATATAGTTACAAAATTTTAAATAATCTCTTTAAGTAAATGTCTAACCTCTTTTGGGCAAAATGTTTGGTCTTTTAGATTTCACTTGGCAGGATGTGGTTTTTGTGACTTTGTGGCTTTGAGGGGGTGGGTACTCGGTTCCACGTGATGTCCTTGTGCTGTCCTCTGGCTTCTCAGTTTTCTTTGGCAACGTTTCTTGTCTGCCAGGTTGTTGGCTGAGGTCCACCACTGTCGTAACTCATGGTCTAGTCACTCTCTCAGCTTGATCTGAGCTTAGTGGCTCTCCTTGACTGACTTGGCATTACTTTGCTCACCCAAGCACTTGGTCCCCTCTGAGTTTCTGACCTGTTCTCTACTACTGGCCTACTTGATTATGGGGTCATCTCACCCTCTACCACATGATAGGGAGGGATTTACTAAAGTGGCCCCATAGCAGCCCCTTTAATTAAATCTCAGTCCACATGCACTCTCATTCTCTGCCAGTGCTTTTAGATCCCATCTGTACTACATAGGAACAGTGGCAAGCTTTAGGGACCTGGTCTCAAACCACTCTGCCCAATGACACTGGTTCACCACTTTTTTCTCTGATATGGCACCACACTGTTAGTTGCCTTCTTTCTCAAACTTAACTGACATCAGGGCAAAGTCCCTTCTGTCCTCAGCATTCCCCTTCAACTATTCCAAAGGCCTTCCTATCTCCTCATTATAGCCCCAGAGTGGGCAGGTGAGAGCATATCACCCTGTCTCCCTTACCTCCTTTTTTGTCCTTTCTTTTCTTATATTTCTGCCATTCTAAGATGCACTCTCCATATTTTAACATCTCTGAAATTGGGTTTTAGAATTCATCTCATATCCTAGTTTAATTAACAGAATCTTTTGTTTCTTGGTGGTTGGTATAATAGCACATCTTACAATCAATGATATGTTAGATGGTATAAAATAGAGCATTTCTATTACATCATACCCTCTCTCCTTCCTATTTTAGCCTCAAGGCTGAGTGCATTAATAGCACCAAAACCATTCTCCCTTTCTTCTGGCAGAAGTTCTCTGTTAAATGGGAGATAAAGAATTTAGCGCATTATTTCTCCACAATGCTTCTTCTAGCGTATTGTCTTGATCAAGAAGCTTGGAACAGTACATTCTAGTGCTAGTACAATAAACATTAAGGGCTTGGCCTCTCAGGTGGAGGCTGCATTGAAACCTGATGTAAGTGAGAATTAAATATATCTGTTTAATATGGGAGTACGGGGGTGCAGTAGTTAAGAGCTGAGCTGCTAATCAAAAGGTTATCAGTTCAAATCCACCAGCTGCTCCATGGGAAAAAGACATGGCAGTGTGCTTCATTAAAGATTATAGCCTTGGAAGTCCTATGCGCCTGTTCTACTCTGCCCTATAGGGTCACTATGATTTGCAATCTACGTGATGGCAGTGAGTTTGATTTTTTTTTTTTTGGTTTAATCTTTGCAAAATGAATATTATACCTGTTTACATATTAAAAATAAAAGCAACAAATATATTTTTTAAAATTTTTATTGTGATTTGGGTGAAAATTTACAGAGCACACATAGCAGCTCACATACACTTTGTCTCATGACCTTGACTACAATTTACCACAATGGAACAGCTCCTCTCCCACTTCTTCTCATAGTTACTTCTTCCCTGTGTCCTTCCCTCCCAGGCACTCCTGCCCCCCAAGCTGTCTCCTCTGCATACACAGTCCTTCTATTCTCCCATGATTGATCTCTCCAAGGAGTATATCTACCTATTATAAATGTTCAGCTCATATGCCTGTCTTTTGTTTGGCTGGAAACCAGAGGAGTGGGTTCAATTTCAGACCTGAATAGCAGCTAGGGGCCATAGTCTCAGTGGTTCCATCAGGCTCTATCAGACCAGCAAATCTGGTTCCTTTTTTTTTTTAATGAATTTGAGTTTTGTTCCACATTGCTCTCCCTTTCTATCCAGGATCTCCTACATAAATCCCCCTCCAGGTGGTTGACAGTGGTAGCCGGGCACCATCTAGTTCTTCTGGTCTCATAGTCATATAGGCTGAGGATCACCTGGTGTACCAGTCACTTGGACTAATTATTTCCATGTATCTTTGGTTTTCTTCATGCTTCTTTGCTCTGAAGGAGGAGAGACCCATTGTTGTGTTTAGATGGCTGCTTGCAAGCTTTTAAGATCCCAGTTGCTACCCGCCAAAGTAGGATGTGGAACAATGGTTTTGTGTAGTATGTTATGTCAATTGAGCCTGATGTCCCCTGCGAGTATGGTCCAGAGCACACATGTCCAACTACTCGCTCCCTCTGAGTAGCTGACTGTGGCCACGAAGTGACTACAACCATGTCCCTTGTTAGCTGTTCTATACACCTGGGAATTCCTACAGAATATACCAATAGGCTTGTAGAAACATTGTCTGCCAGCTCTATAAATGGTCATGGGCACAGTCCCCCCTGCATAGACATACCTAATAGTTCAGCCTGTCCACCCATCTATCCACCTGTAGATCAATGTTTACCATCACTGACAACACAGTACTGTATGTGCAAATGGGTTCATCTTTGTTATCTGTACTTCCTATGCACCTCTCTCTGTCTTCCTCTTCCTCAATACCATCATGTTGATCACTCGTATTTGGTACATTGCTCTTCTCTTCACCCAAATCAATACTTGTCTCTTCCTATCTAGCAGTGTTCCCTCCCCTCTGCTTCCACCTCTGGTAACCAACAAAGAAAATTTCCTTCCATATTTAAACCCTTCCTTGACTTTTTATAATAATGGACTAATATTTGTCCTTCTGTGATTGACATTTCATTCATCATAATGTCCTCCAAGATCATGCATGTTATGCAGTGTTTTGTAGATTCTAGGTTATTCTTTAGGGTTGCAAAGTATTCCATTATGTGTATGTACCATAGTTTGGTTATTGTGGTAGTTAAGTTTGTGTGTCAACTTGGCTGGGCCTGGTTGAGTGGCTGCGCAGCTGAATGTAATATTCCCCATGATGAGACTGGTAATCAGTTCCATGGTGGAATCTAACGTGAGCAGCTGAGTAGCTGCCTTAGGGATGCAGTCTGCTTCCCATACATAAAAAGCAGCTTCGGAAATGTTCTCTAGCTTATGGCTTGCTTGAACCCTGCGTGTAGCCATGTTGTTGTTCAGCAGCCTGCCATGCTCTGCTGACCTTGGGACTTTCAATGGACTTGAACTAATGGCCTGCCATATAGTTTGTTAACATCGGGACTGTGCCTTTTTACTTGTCAACCTTGGGCTTGTCAGCCTCATCAGCCAGCAGCTGTCTGAGTGAAGGAAAGCCTCTAGCTCCAGTGGGCTGGTAGCAGGAGGCAGAGCTGAAGCCCAAGGTTGAGAGGCTTTCACCCAGCCCCTAGAGCCTGGCACTTTGAACTCGGATTTAAAGCCTCCAAACTGTAAGAGAATAAACTCCTGTTTGTTCAAACTATCACATTTGTGGTATATTCCTGTCAGAGCACCACCAGTAACCACAACAGTATATGACCCCGAGAGTGGGGTGCTGCTCTGATGGATACCTAAAATGTGGAAACAGGAATAGAGTGCATTTTTGACTCAAGACCCCAACATATGGCATGAGATGGCAGGAGCAGAGCCGAGAGACCAGCACGAGAGATGGCAGTAGCAGAGCCCAGAGACTGGCATGAGACAGCGACAGCCTTACCAGCCACAGAAGAGAAAGCTGGATGCCTTTGGGTAGGTGGCTTCTTGGCAGAATGGGTTGCCTTCACGCGTTAATTGGTAGAAGAGACCAGCATGGAATGGAGTAGCAGGTTGGCTGGCCCACGGAGCAAGAAAGCTGAGTGCTTTGGGGGCATGAAGATTTCCAGCAGAGTGGGTTGCCTTTGGCATTAATCGGCAGAAGTGGAGATACCAAGGAAATGGGAAACAGAGCTGCCTCAGTCTCAAAAGGTAGGGGCATGGCCTCTGGGGGTAGAACCACATAGCCCCCTAGGTTTCAAAGAGTCAGACCTTCACCAGCTTGGTTCTGGAGCATGGGGCTGCTTGTTCATGTGGGCCAGTGGGAAGGAGCCATAGCCGCTGCCCAAGAGAGAGGGGCAGGCCTACCATGCCCAAGAAGTAGAGGAATGGGACCTGCCAGGCCAAGGGGGTGAGGTCGCCACTCAGAAACTAGGGGATCAGAGCCATTCAGTGAAGGAGATCTGTACAGATGTCAAGTTGACAAGGAGTGGAATTGTTGTAGTTAAGTTTGTGTGTTAACTTGGCTGGGCCTGGTTGAGTGGCTGGGCAGCTGGATGTAGTATTTCCCATGATGAGACTGGTAATCAACTCCATGGTGGAATCTACTGTGAGCAGCTGAGTAGCTGTCTTAGGGATGTGGTTTGCTTCCCACATATAAGAAGCAGCTTTGGAAATGGTCTCCAGCTTACAGCATGCTTGAACTCGAACTTAAAGCCTTCAAACTGTAGGAGAATAAACTCCTGTTTGTTCACACTATCTCATTTGTGGTATATTCCTGTCAGAGTAGCACCAGGTAACCAAAAACAGTTATCCATTCTTCTGTTGATGGACACCTAGGTTGTTTCCATTTTGGCTATTGTAAATAGTGCTGTGATGAACATAGGTGGGCATATATCTGTTCTTGTCCTGGCCCTCACGTATTTAGGCTATATACCTAGTAATGGAATTGCTGGGTCAAATACTATTTCTCATTCCAACTTTTTAAGGAATTGCCGTAGTGCTTTCCACAGTGGTGGTTGTATCATTTGACAGTCCCACTAGCAGTGTATGAGAGTCCCAATCTCTCCACATCCTCGCCAGCATGCAACAAATATTTTTAAAAAGGTGTTTATTGATAGGATGGCAACAGTTTCATGTATATAATAGTTTCAAGAAATTTTAATTGCTCATAACTATTTTCTAAAATTGATTTAAAAACACTAATACAGATTGAATCATGTTTGAATTCAAATATTTATCATTGAAATAAGCATTTCAAAAACAAGGCATGTAAAAATTTGTTCATAATGGAAATATGTTAATGATCTGACTAGGGAGAAAAGCTGATTCTCAAATCGCTTGTATAAGTTTATCACTTATACAGTGTAAAAATAGATCATTTATATAAATATGCATAGAAAATAAGTAAAAGGATGCATCAAGACAATGAATGATAGCACTTAATTCTATGAGTTTAATAGGAGGTTTTTAATTTTCCTTTTGGCAATCTTTATTTTTGTATTTTCTTCTATAAACAAGAAATCTTTGTATATAAAAAAATTAGGGATAGCCACTGTTACTGAGATTAACAAGTAAAAGATAGATTTGTATATCATACAATAATCTGAGAAGGGGGTGGGGCTATGACTTAATTCCTGATTTATGGATGAGTCAACTAATTTTTTTGGCCTTTGGTTTTTTATCTTTTTCTTTTTTATCTGTATAGGAAAAACTGACATTATCTTTTAATTGAGTATGAGGATGTTGTCAAGTCTGGAAGTGTTCCACATGCAAAATCAAGGAGAAAGTCGAGTTCAAAACCAACTTAAAAAATATAAAGCAAAACAGATACCTAAGCTTAAACTCAATATTCAGTTATTTCATTATGCTGTGAATCATTCAGAAAATTGCTTCTGTTCACCACCTCATTTTGCATAATTAGTAAATATCATCAGAAAAACTCACAAAATCAAACACCTTACCTGTAAATGTTAAGGAATTTTAAAAAGTTAATTGGAAAATATATAGAGAGTCACCTGGTGGTTGTTGTCATAGAGATATTAAGCATAATTAATACTGTTGTTTTAGTCATTTTCCATAATTGAAGTGAGTAATTCAAAGCTCATGATCATTAATTCCTTTTAGTTCTCTGGGGCACACCCTCTGCTCTTATAATACATTTTAGAGTATAAATTATGTTAAAAAAATTAATGAATAAGGAATTTCCTGTTAATCAGGAATATTCAAGTGCCTAAGGCATTTGACTGCTAACCAGAAGATTGGTGATTCAAACTCACCAATGCTATGTGGAGGGAAGATGAGACAATCTACTTCAATAGATTTACTGCCTTGGAAACCAAATGGGCTACACTATGAGTCAGAATATGTTTGATGGCAATGGTTTTTTTTTTTTTTGGTTTATAGTGAAATAAAAGAAAGTAAGTTTCATTTTAAGGTTAAGGGTGATATTGTAGGATATCTGTCGGGAATGAAAAACACATGATCCTTACATGGCTCTCCCAAATTTATGGAGTGATTTTCTTCAGATAACATAAATACGTTCTTTTTTAAAAAACAAAAATTAAATCTTCACAGTGTTCTCTCCTCTCCCCTCCCACCCCTGGTAACCAACAAAGAAAGTTTCCTTCCATATAAAAACTTTTCCTTGACTTTTTACAATAATGACCTAATACAATATGTGTCCTTCTGTGATTGACTTATTTCACTCAGCATAGTGTCCATTAGTTTATCCATGTTATGTGGTGTTTTGCAGAGTCTACGTTATTCTTTAGGTTTGCAGATTATTCCATTGTGTGTATGTGCCATGGAACAAAACTATCCATTCTTCTGTTTATCCATTCTTCTGTCGATGGGCACCTAGGTTGCTTCCATCTTTTTGCTATTGTGAATAATGCTGTGATGAACATGGCTGTGCACATATCTGTTCTCGTCCTGGCTCTCACTTCTTTAGGATATAAGGCTAGTAATGGGATTGCTGGGTCAAATGGTATTTCTAATTCCAACTTTTTAAGGAATCACCATACTGCTTTCCACAGTGGTTTTATCATTTGACAGCCCCACTAGCAGTGTTTGAGAGTTCGAGTCTCCCTACATTCTCACTAGCATTTGCTATTTTCTGTCTTGTTGAACTTTGCTACTAGTGCTGGGGTAAGATGGTATCTCTTTGCTGTTTTGATTGGCATCTCTCCAATAGCTAATGATGGTGAACATTTCTTCATGTGTTTGTTGGCTTCCTGAATATCCTCTGCCCATTTTCAAATTGGATTGTTTGTCTTTTTGTTGATGAGGTGTTGGAGTTTTCTATAAATTTTAGAGATAAGTCCCTTGTCAAGTATGTCATTGCCAAATATTTTTTCCCAATTTGTAAGTTGTCTTTTGCAGAAGTCATTTGAAGCATATAATAATTAAATTTTTAGAAGGTCTCATTCATGTAGTTTATCTTCTGCTGTTTGTGCATTTTGAGTTTTGCTTGATAGTCTATTTATGTCATAAATTATAGACCCTAAATTTGCCCCTATTTTTTCCTTGAGGAACTTTAGTTTTAGGTTTCACATTTAAGTCTTAGATCCATCTGGAGTCAGTTTTTGCAAATGGTGTGAGGTATTGATCTTGTTTCACTTTTATGCAAATGGATATCCTGTTTTGTCAGCATTATTTGTTAAAGAGACCATCTCTTCCCCATTTAATGAATTTTAGCCCTTTGTCAAAGATCAGCTGTGTATAGGTTGATGGATCTATTACTGGGTTCTCAATTCTGTTCCACTGGTCTATGTGTCTGTCATTGTACAATACCAGGCTGTTTCGGACACTTTGGCTGTGTAGTAGGTTTTGAGATCTGGGAGTGTGAGACCTACTACTTTGTTCATCTTCTTTAATAGTGTTTTGCTTATCTGAGGTCTCTTTCCTTTCCATACAAAATTAGTGTTTATTTTTTCCATATCCTTAAAGAATGTTGATAGGATCTGGGTTGGGATTTCATTGAATGTATAGATTGCTTTGGGTAGTATTGGCATTTCCACAATGTTTAAACTATGTATCTATGAGTATGCTATGTTCTTCCATTTATGTAGATCTTTTATGGTTTCTTGAAGTAGTGTTTTGTAGTTTTCTTTGTATAGGTCTTTTGTGTCCCTGGTAAGATTTATTCCCAAGTATTTTGTTTTTTTGGTAGCTGTTGTAAATTGTATTGATTTCCTTATTTCCTTTTCAGCAGTCTCTTTGCTGGTGTAGAGGAATCCAACTGATTTGTGTATGTTTGATATTGTATCCTGCCACTATACTAAATCTTTCAATTAGTTCCAGTAGTGTTTTTGTTGAGTCTCTTGGATTTTCTATGTATAGGATCATGTCATCAGTGAATAGGAATAGTTTGACTTCTTCCTTTCCAATCTGGATGCCTTTGATTTCCCTTTCTTGCCTTATTGCCCTGGCTAGGACTTCCAGTACAATGTTGAATAGAAGTGGTGATAGAGGGCATCCTTGTCTAGTTCCTGTTCGCAAAGGGAATGGTTTCATTTTCTCTCCATTGAGAATACTGTTGGCTGTTGGTTTTGCATATATGCCCTTTATTATGTTGAGGAATGTCCCTTCTATTCCTATTTTGCTGAAAGTTTTTATCAGGAATGGGTGTTGGATTTTATCAAATGCTTTTCTGCATCGATATGATCATGTGGTTCTTTTTCTTTGTTTTATTTATGTGATAGATGATGATTGTTTTTTTCTAATGTTGAACCATCCTTGCATACCTGGTATGAACCACAATTGGTCATATTGTATCATTTTTTGATAAGTCATTGGAGTTTATTGGCTAGTATATTGTTGAAGATTTTTGCATCTATATTCATGAGGAATATTGGTCTGTAGTTTTCCTTTTGAGTGATGTCTTTGCCTGGTTTTGGTAACAAGGTTATGCTTGCTTCATAAAATGCATTTGGGAGGATTCCATCCTTTTCTATGTTCTGGAATAGTTTGATTGGGATTGGTGTCAGTTTTTCTCTGAACATTCGGTAGAATTCTCCAGTGAAACCATTTGGGCCAGGGCTTTTTTTTTTTGGTAATTTTTTTATGACCTGTTCAATTTCTTATTTTGTTTTAGGTCTGTTCAAATTTTGCACTTCAGTCTGTGTTAGTGTAGGTAAGTAGTATGTTTCCAGAAATCTGTCCATTTCTTCTAGATTTTCAAATTTGTTATAGTTCTTCATAGTATCCTAATATTATCCCTTTATTTTCTTTTGGTTCTGTGTGGTATTGTCCAATTCATTTTTTATTTGTGTTATTTGTATTCACTCCTTCTTTTCCCTTGTTAAATTTGACAGTGGTTTGTCAATTTTATTAATCTTTTAAAAAATCCAACATCCAGTCTTGTTGATTTTTTTCTATTGTCTATTTTCTGTTTTATTTATTTCTGCTTGAATCTCTATGATTTCTTTTCTTCTGGTGACTATAGACTTTTTTTAGGTGTTCTTTTTCCAACTGTTGAAGATGTTGGGTTAAGGTGTTGATTTTGGCTCTTTCTTCTTTTTTGATGTGTACATTTATTGCTATAAATTTTCCTCTAATCCATAATCCATGCTTTTGCTGTGTCCCAAAGGTTTCAATATGTTGTGTTTTCATTCTTGAGTCAAGGAATTTTTAAATTTTATTTGTCATTTCTTCTATTACCCAGTCATTTTTAAGGAGGGTGTTGTTCATCTTCCATGTGTTTGCTCTTTTTCTGTTGATCTTCCTATTGTTGATTTCTAATTTTGTAGCATTGTGATCTGAGAAGATGCTTTGCAGTATTTCAATTATTTCAATATTTTTAAATTTATTAAGTCTTACTTTGTAGCCTAACATATGGTCTATCCTGAAGAATGTTCCATGTATACTGGAAAAAAATGTATATTGTGCTGTTGTTGGGTGTGTATATTGTGCTGTTGTTGGGTGAAGTGCTCTATATATGTCTATAAGGTCAAGTTGATGGATGTATTGTTTAGCTCCGTGTCTTTGTTGAGTTTCTTTCTGGTTGTTCTTCTTTGCTTGATACTGGTGTATTAAAGTCTCCTTTTATGACTGTGGGGAGCTCCAGTAGCATAGTGCCTAAGGCACTTGACTGCTAACCCGAAGGCTGGCAGTTCAAACCCACTAGCCACTCCTCAGAAAGAAGGTTGGGCAATCTACTTCCATAGTGGTACTGCCTCAGAAATCCAAGGAGAGGTCGCTATGAGTCAGGTCTGACTCAACGGCACATAAAAACAACACTATGACTGTGAAGTCATCTATTTGTCTTTTGAATTCTGTTAAAGTCTGATTTATGTATTTTGGGGCTCTTTCATTGGGTACATAGATATTTATTATGGTTATGTTCTCTTGTTCTATCAGTCTTTGAATCATTATGTAATGTCCTTCCTTGTCCCTTATGGTGGATTTTGTCTTAAAGTCAATTTTATCAGAAATTGATATTGACACTCCTGTTCTTTTATGGTTGCCATCTGTTTGATATATCTTTTTCCAACCTTTGATTTTTAGTCTATTTTTGTCTCTGTCTCTAAAGTGTGTCTCTTGTAGACAGCATATTGATGGTTTGTATTTTCTTATCCAGTCTGCAACTCTCTGTCTCTTGAGTGGTGCATTTAATCCATTGACATTCAGTGTACTTATTGACAAGTATGAATTTGTTGCTTTCATTTTTGTTATGTGTTTTTTTGTTTCATACAATTTTCTATGCTGAGCATGTTTTGCTTATGAATTGTGTTATCACTTTCTTCATTGCTATTGTTTTAGTATATGCTACATATTTGTGCTGGTTCTCTTTTTTATTTTGATGTGAAGGTTTATAATTTTTCTTTGAGGTTACCCTGTGATTTATAATTTTCTCCCTGAGTTTAGGACAGTCCTTTCTGTCTTGTAACTCTTTTGACTTCCTCACCATTTAGAAGTTCTATAACTACACTATTTTTTTTCCCCTCTTTTTTGTTTGTAGTTGTCCTCAATCAATTTACCAATTGATGTCTCTGGTTCCCTGTTTACATTTTTGTAAGCTTATTTACTCTGTATACTTCCATAACTGTGTTGGTTTCTGGCTTATGTCCTCAGGTGTGTTAATAGTCAGTTGTTTGCTATTGTTGATTCACTGTCCAGTGGACTCTCTTTAACATCTCTTGTAAGGTTGGTCTGGTTTTTACAAATTCCTTTAATTTCTGCTTAGCAGGAAATGTTCTGATTTCACCATTATATTTGAGGGACAGTTTTGCTGGGTGCATAATTCTTGGTTGGAAATTTTTCTCTTTCAGGGTTTTATATATACCATCCCATTGTCTTCTTGCCTGAGTGGTTTCTGCTGAGAAATCAGAGCTAGGTCTTATCGGGTTGCCCTTTGTAGGTAAATTTTCATTTCTCCCATGTTGCTTTTAGGATTCTTTCTTTGTCTTAGGTTTTGGTGAGTTTGATGATGATATATCTTGGTGGTTTTCTTTTGCTATCTATTCTGTTTGGACTTCTTGAATGGATATATTCTCATTTTTCATTGTATCAGGGAAATTCTCTTCCAACAAACTTCACCAATTTTCTCTTTGGTTTTGTTTGTCTCTTCCTGTTCTGGAATTCTGAGTACACCTAGGTTATTCCTCTTGATGGCATCCCACATGAACTTTAGGCTTTTTCATTTTGTTTTGGTCTTTTTTCTGATTGATCCCTTTCCAAAGAAATATTGAGGTATTTGTCTTCAATCTCACTAATTCTGTCTTCCATTGATTTGATTGTACTCCTTTGCCCATTCAATATGTTATCTATTTCTGAAAATTTAGTATTAATCTTCTGGATTTCTGTCTGTAGATTTTGTATCATGTTGAATTTTTCATTTATTTTGTCATTTTTGTTCTTGTACTGTTTTCTGACATTGTTCTAGGGTTTTGTCTGTGTTTTTGTCTCTCAATCCATTGAAGGTACCTATATAATTCTTTTGAATTCCTTATCAGGGAGTTCCAATGCTGCTTCATCCTCTGGGATGTTTTCTGGGTCTGTATCCTGGTCCCTTGTTTCTATTACTTTATCTTGCTTCTTTGTGTGGACTGTGATGGCCTGTTGTCTCTGAGATGAATAGACATTATTGTATTTATATTTAATTGGTGATTGTATGTTGGAGTGATTTGTCCAAGATTTTTGGTTTTTTTTGGATATCCAAGTAAGCAGGGTACTGTGCTCCTTTATTCACCAGTTGGCAGCACTTATGCACTCACCACCTGTCTCCTTTCCAGTTGTCAGCCTCCCATATGTCTGTGCTGTCCTTGAAAAGTGGGGCCTATTCTTATGTCCCTGGAATCTGAATGAGAATGCTGTCACTTTAAATATCCCAAATGGCCACCACTTGTAAACATTCAAATTGTTGTGCCCTCTAGACATCCGAAAGTCCACAGCTTAGTTTGTTGCCTTCTTTATTCTTTCCCCTTTTAGTCATCAGCCACCAGTGCAGTCGTCCATGCAGCCTTTGGTGAGCAGGGCTGATTTTTAGGTTAATTCTGTCTCTCTCTCTCTTTTTTTAATATCACTTGGAAATATTCAAACTGTTTATGCTGTCTGGATAGCTGACAGTCTGCAGCTCCATCTGCCTCCTTAATCACTGTTTTCATGCAGGTTTTTCCACTAGTTGGTGTTTAATCCACTTCTGTATCCTTCCTTTCAGAGCTCAGAGCTCCAGAATTATCTTCTGTATCTGTTTCAATTGGTTTCTCTTTTCTTTGTTGAAAGTGGTCTCTGTAGCTTGTCTGTCTATTCTGCCATCTTACTGGAAGTGCCATAACTACAGCCTTTTAATGAGAATGCATTTAACATCCCTCAATTATAATATAAACACCTAATTTTATTTTTTGTATCCTTGAGATTCTCTATAATTGACAATTATAACTTAACTATAATTATAATATAAATATATGGGGTTTTTTTTGGTATGTATGCACTGGAGGGCTTGTACAATTATATTTAGTGGCACATAACTATATAAGCATATTTTGGCACATAAGTTGATGGATCACATGACAGTGTATTTTTTGTTTTTTTCTCACAGTGCCAGTTTTCTAAATTCTCATTTTCTACCCTCCCACAAGTTCCTGTTCCAGGAATGTGATGGTCAAGAAATTCAGGAGTTTTATTTTTATTGTGAAGATGAAAGATGTTGTTGTTGTTATGTGCCATCGAGTCAGACCCAACTCATAGTGACCCCTCCTTGGTTTCCAAGGCAGTATTGCTATGGAAGTAGATTGTTCAACCTTCCTTCTGAGAAGTGGCTGGTGGGTTTGAACCGCCAGCCTTCTGGTTAGCAGTCAAGTGCCTTAGGCACTACACTACCAGAGCTCCTAAGATGAAAGATAGCTAAATTTAATATAAACATTTTCTTCAGAATATGAAGAAAAAATAAAAATTCTAGCAGTGCAGGAAAATTTCCCTGCCTTTTCCTGAATGTGGCTCTGGGAAAGAGTTTGAGATGGTGGTTGTTCATTCATTTACTTTCTTCTCAGTGTCAGTAGAACCATACTTTTAATGAGTAAGCATCATGGTGTGATTCTGATGTTTAAAGGATAAATTTTCATTTCTTTTTAACTTTATTCAACTTTTACCTCAATGCTAATTTGAGAACTTAATCATTAAGGAAGATCCAACTTTACTGTGTAATTCATAAAATATTCAGTATCTCTTTCCTTAATACTTGCCAATTTTTCAGATGGTGAACAAGATGGGTTCATGTTTTCAAAAGGATATTTAACTTCTTTTAGGCACAAATAGTTTATTTTTCACTAATGCCTACGGCACTTGACTGCTAACCAGAAGGCTGGTGGTTCAAACCCACCAGCTACTCCTCGGAAAGAAGGTTGGGCAATTTACTTCCATAGTGATACCGCCTTGGAAACCCAAGGAGGAGTTGCTATGAGTTGGGTCTGACTCGATAGCACATTAACGACAACAACAATATAGTTGCCACTTGGCATAGTGCTTGGCATGTAATAGGTGCTCAATAAATATTTACTGAGTTAATAAAATGACTACCAGTGTGGCCAATTAACTTTGAGTAGATGATTATATATTACAGCATTCATATCTGCTTGCTTTTAACAGTGACAACACAATTAGTTTCATGTTCCCAAATCCTATTCCTGATTAGACACATGTTGACAAAGTCATGGCTAAAACAGTTTGGGAGAAAAATAAAAGTTGATATTTCTATCAGTTTGGTGGAAGAAATGGATGAGTTCAGAAGTGGAGTCACTTGAAAGCATTTAATGAATCCCAGACTGTGGAACAGCTTTTGGGAAAGGACAAAAGCTTTATTGGAAATAGACATGATGGTAGGAGAGGGAGAGTAGGAGTTATTGCTTAAGGACACTGAGTCTCTGTTAAGAGTAATGAAAAAGTTGAAAATGGACAGTGGCAATGGTTGCACAACATGGTGCTTAATTAATGTCACTTAATCGTACACTAGAAAAGGTTGAAATGGCAAATGTTTTGTTAAATGTATTTTAATTGCAAAAAAAAAAAAAAAAAGAGAGAAAGAACTAGATATGAAGGGAGCCTGGTAGCTGATGTGTTTAAATTGGTGGGATAGGTTGCAGCATGTGATGAAAGAAAGATATTTATTCCCATGTTCCTGTCTTTTGTCTGAGAATAGGGCTGACAATGAGAAAAGCCATGAAGGAAAAAAAGGATTAAATAAATATTAAGTTGGATGTTAAGAAGGAAATGTTAATGACTAAAGAACATAGCATTTAAAAACTCTAAGTATGCAGAATAAATTTTATGTAGATTTATAACATAGCTGCCAAAAAACAATATGGACATGGATGTATTTACTCCTGGGTGTTGGAGACAATATGGAAGGACTCTAGGAGAGAATATTTCAGTGATGTAGGAATGGAGCAATTGTGACCCAATAACATGTTTATTAGAAACAAATAGAACACATCATGCTAGTAAATTTCCTTAAGCTACCACCACCCCCTACTCACCCTCTAATTCCATCCACTGGCATTAGCACGTTCTTTGAGAAATTCTAAAATGCAAAGACAGATTCTTAAATAGTCTACCAGGAAATGAGCACATATTGAAAACCTAGTTTGTTATCTTAGTTTGTACATAAACATGGGCAGGAAGTGATGGCTGAAGCAGGTGTCCCTCTTTTCAGAGAAATGAAAGTCTCTGTCAAGCAGCTGTGATGGGTGCAATCATTGAAGAAAAACATTTAAGTTTCTCTAGTGTAAACCTACATTGACAGGAAAACTACTGGATTAGATTTACACAATAGTTTTACAGCATTTTTAAGAATTGATGAAAGCTAATTTGGGATAGTTTTGGGGAATTGAATTTACATATATATTTGAATATCTGAAAATCTCCTATTGAAAAGACTTAACATTTTATCTCTCTATTGGTATTTTTATGTCATTTATTGTGAGGCTTATTCAATATGATGCCTGCTCCAGTTTGATAAGCAGGGATTATAATAGTGAGCATAGCCAAATCCTTATTTACCCTGATGCCCATAGCTAAGGCAAAAATGGTAACTAGTTTAATTGCAACATTTTTCCTGGAACATGGTACCCAGAAATAAGCAGACCTCAAACACTGATAAGGTTGTCATGGAGCACAACATTCCATTCTTAAATCTGTTTCTGCCAGGAAGGGTGTATTCAGATTCTACAGGCTTCTTGCATTTCCACATGGCCTTTTTTTCCACTAAGATGTGAAAAGATGCCAGGATATACTGGCCTGACAAAAATGAATCACTAAAATGCCATGAAGCTGTTTCACCTCTGATCATGATTTCACTACCAAGAACATAAAGAACACTTTCTTCCTTTCTTTTTTTAATTGTGATTTGGGTGAAAGTTTACAGAGCAAATTCACTTTCCATACAGCAGTTCACACACACATTGTCTCATGACATTGACAGTTTACCCCAATGCAACATCTCCCCTCCCACTTCCTCCTGATAGTTACTTCTTCCCTGTGTCCATCCCTCCATGCACTCCTGCCCTCTGAACTGTCTTCTTGTGCATAAACAGCCCTTCTTTCTCCCATGATAGTTCTCTCCAAGGAATGTATCTACCTCAGGTACATGTTCAACTCTTATGCCTGTCTTTTATTTGGCTGGAAGCCACAGGTGTGGGTTCATTTCCAGACCTAAAGGGCAGGTAGGGACCATAGTCTCAGTGGTTCCACCAGGCTCTATCAGACCAGCAAACCTGGTCTCCCTTTTTTTTTTTTTTTTTTTTCTTTTTTCCCCAAATGATTTTGAGTTTTAAGAACACTTTCTTTAAATCATGCATTGATATGAACAAATCAATTGAAACACCAAAAATCAAAAGACAGTCCAATACCATCTTCTGCACAACAAAATCTGATAATTCCATCTTCTACTACTTTGTCTTCACTCTATTGTGTTAACAGTAGGCTTTGTTTGAAAAAGTCTTTCTCATTTCTTTGGGGATTTTTCCTTTTAACAGCAAATGTCATTATTGCTTTATGTTTACATTTCTTCATTTTAAAAGTAATCTACACTATCTAAAACTTTAGGGAAGTCAAAAAAATCACCCATACTTTTTTCTTATTTATTTGTTGTGTTTGGGTGCAAATTTAGAAAACAAATTTGTTTCACGTTCAACAGTTCACACACATTTGATTTCATGGCCCCATTACCATCCTCAACCATGAAAAACTCTCCACCTCTCCCATCCCTGTGACTACGCCCTCCCTGTGCCCTTCTTAACTATGCATTCTGTCTGTCCAGCTATCCCTGTATGTGAATGCTACCCCTCTGATGTCTCATGGCTGATTGATCTAAAGGGTCCACCTCCCTAGAGTGGGTGGGTGCATAGTCCTGAGGTAGGTGTTCTGCATGTCTTTCTACTGTTGGGCTGAGAGCCAATCCATGGAAGTGAGTCCATTTCTAGGCCTGAAGGTAACGACTGTGGTCTCGGGGGTTTCACCAGTTTCTGTCCAACCAGTAATTCTGGTCATTTTTGTGTTTTTGAATTTTGTTCCACATTCTTCCTCCCACTGTATCCTGAATCTCCAGTTTTGACGCATTTCAGAGCTGTTGGCATTGGTAACCAGGCACCATCTAGTTCTTTTGCTCTTGAGGTCATGAAGGCTGAAGTCCTCATGGTCCATCTTATCCTTGGGCTACATTTTTCTTGCTTTTGTCTTCTTCATTGTTGTGACCACACTCAATATAGAATTTTTATGTTGCTTTCTGTCATTATATTATAAATAATTTTATATATTATTACATATTCTTCATAAGAACCATTAACCACATACAATGTTAACAACTACAAATTATATCACAAATTTTCTCTTTTTCAATATTTACTTTGTTTCCAATGCTTATTATTACTAATAATGCTGTGATAAACATAATTGTGAATAAAGTATTTTTCATATACAGGATTATTTCTATGTGACATATTGTATATTTTCATATTGCTGTTTAAAATGGTTGTACTTAGTATGAGATTGCCTATATCGCTTTTCCAGCATTGATTATGATCATTAAAATTTTTTTTTGTTAATCTGATACTTAGAAATGATACCTCACTATTACGTCACTTTTGCTTTCTTGCCTATATAGTCAGCCCTTCGCCCATAATATTTGTTGCAAAGTTTTCTCATTTTGTTGTTTGCTTTTTAATTTTGTTTGATTTTTGACATAAAAATTTAAAGTTGTATTGTGGTGGTTATGTTTGTGTGTCAACTTGGCCAGGCCTGGTTGAGTGGCTGGGCAGCTGGATATAGTTATTCCCCATGGTGACATTGGTAATTAACACCATGGTGGAATCTATTAGAGCAGCTGAGTAGCTGCCTTGGGTATGTGGTCTGCTTCCCATATATAAGAAACAGCTTTGAGAATGGTCTCTAGCTTATAGCATGGTTGAACCCTGCTGTGTCATTGTTCAGCAGTCTGCCATGCTCTGCTGGCCTTGAAACTTTGAATGGATTTGAATCAATGGCCTGCTGTGTTGTTTGGTAACATTGGGACTGTGCCATTTTATTTGTCTACCTTGGGCTTGTCAGCCTTAGCAGCCAGTAGCTGCCTGAGTGAAGAGATGCCTTTAGCTTCAGTGGGCCAGGAGCAAGAGGCAGAGCTGAAGCTCAAGGTCGAGGGCTTTCACACCCCCTAGAGCTTGGCACTTTGAACTCGCACTTCTAGCCTCCTGAACTGTAAGAGAATTAACTCCTGTTTGTTAAGGCCATCCCATTTGTGGTATATTCTTGTCAGACTAGCACTAGGTAACCAGAACATGTATGAATTAAACTTACATGATATTTTGCTTTATGTTTTTGTATTGTTGTTGTTGTTTTGTGCCATTGAGTTGTCTCTGACTCATAGTGACCCCTCCTTTGGTTTCTGAGGCAGTATCTCTATGGAAGTAGATTGCCCAATCTTCTTTCTGAGGAGTTTCTGTACTAATGCATATATATTTCTAAGCTAATATATTCCTCCTTCAGAGGGCATAAAATATTCTATATTGTTTCCTATATGCACATTTTTATATTGAATAACTTAATATATTTATCTGAATTCGTTTCTATTTTAGGATATCATGTGATAATCTAAACTGTGCTAAACTGATATTATCCATGTAGGTAACCAATCACCTCAACATCATTTCTTGAATAATTTTGCGCTTTTCCTTTGAATTTAGATGCTTCCATTTTTATATACCTCTTGCAAACAATCATGGCTGAAGACTCTTCAAGTGCTGACAGGTACAAGTAACAGAGAGTGAAGGTTCTGTTTCCTGGAGTATTTCTCAGCAGAACCAGGCTTCAGGCATCTCTGAGACTCACTTCTCTTTTCAAGTGTGCCTAGCGTTTAAATAAACCCATGCTTTTCTCAATCCGACTCTTCTCAGTCCTTTAGATATTAACTTGGTTTTTCATGATTATGGCCCACACCCCTCCAAATGACTTGAAAAGATACAAAAGCCCATCAGATGCCAGCCATTTCTTCCCTTCAGCAGAGCATAAAATGAAAGAACTATGACTAGGATTTATGAGCTAATGATTTTAGCACTGGGGTGTTCAGGGAGATGCAAGGGAAGTACAAGAACGAGTTCTTGTCTTGGACAAATTAATTTTTTTGGTTAGGTAATCAAGATGCATATGTCTGAAATAAAGTACAAGAAGAGGTTTTTGGGAGAATGTTTCAGGGAGCAAAAAAAGAAAAAAAAAAAAAAAAAACCAGTTTCAGAAAATTCTCCCTGAACTTACCCTCTCTGTTTTTGCTCTTTTCTGAGTTCTGGTGCTATTTCCCATCCCTCAACCACCAGTACTAGTTGGGTAAACTTGGATAGCGTTCTTAACTTCTGTAAATCTCAGTTTCATCTGTAAAATGGGTTTAATGATAGCAATTATTCCATAGATTAGATAATGTATGAATGTATGATAGTATACGAAGAATACTCAGCACAGAGGCTTGAACATTAAAGCCATTAGTAAAAGTTAGTTTCCTTCCCCACAGCCCATCTCTTTCCCTCTCCCAAAACTTGTACTAAAACATTTCATTCCCACTGGAATTTTCCAGATGGTGAGGATGGCCTTGGTACTCTATTTCTATTAATTAAAACAGGTTAAAATTCCTGAGGGATTTGGGGAACTGGACTACACTTTGAGAAATTTCTTTTTGCATTAGACTCCAAATTCAAACAGGTTTAATATAGACACTTTTATTAAGTCTTGGACAGAACGAAGACAAAACAAAGACAGTCATCCTGGATGAGGGAAACCATCAGCCTGAGAAAGCTGAATGGAGTCTGCTGAGTCATGGCCATGTTGCTAATTATATATGATTTTAAATCATCACAAAATTATAATTGGTGGTAGATAGATTTGTCACTGTTACAGGCAGGACTACAGATTGGATTTGAGGATAGGAAAGGATTACAGGATTGGTTCTGGGCCTTGACTACCTGCCTAGGTGGTGGTCTGGATAGTCTGTAACTCATGACCATGCAACCTGAGTCTTAGTTACAAGGTGGCTACTAAACAGTATCAAGACCCCAACATTAATTTAGATTAGAAAAGGACACTCTCAGGCAAGTTTCCTAGTTCTCTGTGAAGTATAATGTACTTCCAACCATACCTCTCCTGAAGGCAAACTGCCCCTCCCTAGGTTTGTCCTGGGACTTGTCTGTGCATAGCCACAATGCTGGTTTATGGTCAGAGAGAACCCAAATGACATCTGAAACTTATGTCAGGTTTCAAAATGGAGTTAGGACCCCACTGTAGACTACAGCCTTCTACAACCCCAATGATTTTAGAATTTATGCTTTCATACATTTTAATGGATTTTAGGATCTTAACTGACCCAGCTGCCTTTCTTCCGGGCAGCAGTGGTCTATAACAGGTAAGCGATGGTCAGTGTTCTGCTTGACATCTTCCCAATTACCATCCAGGGATCGCAAGCCTGGCAGCATTTTCTGGTGCTAGATGGCAGTTTTCTCTGTAGGTTTCATCTGTTCCCTCCCAGGCAGCCTTGGTGGTGGTGTTATTTGCCGTCGAGTCGGACCCGACTCATAGCGAACCTTCCTTGGGTTTCCAAGGCGGTATCGCTATGGAAGTAAATCGCCCAACCTTCCTTCCTAGGAGTGGGTGGTGGGTTTGAACCACCAGCCTTCTGGTTAGCAGTCAAGTGCCTTAGGCACTATGCCACCAGAGCTCCTGGGCAGCCTTGTGGAAAGTAGAAATCACCTGTGATATTTGCTGGTGGTTTTGTAGCATCACGCTGAACATTTTGCTACTTTTGTCTCAAAATACCTCCCTATAGTGTCTGAAATTTCCCTGTTAAAAATTCAATTTCTTTATCTTACACAAAAGAAAGTGGTGGTGCAGTGGTTAAAGAGCTAAGCTGCCAAGCAATAGGTCTAACTCAACAGCCAGTGTGGGAAAAAGACGTGGCAGTCTGCTTCTGTATAGATTAACAGATGGGGGCAATTCTACTCTGCCTCATAGTGTTACTATGAGTGGGAATCATGTCCACAGCAATGAGTTTGGGTTTCTCTTATACACGTTTTTTTTTTTTTTTTTAATGCAAATATCCCCAAGAGGGATAACGTTTTCCTGACTTACTAAGCATTTACTACTGTTTTCTGAAGATGCTGATGTGCAAATTAAAGAGGTGTGGATTTGGACCTGGAGACAGTTCTGGCGCTAGTTTGGTCCCTAATGTGCTTTCTTGCATAGGTCAAAACTTCTCTGATGCTTGGCTTTCTTATGACCTTTAGTATTGCTTTTAATAATAATGACAATCAAAATAATAGCTAATATTTATTGAGGATTTACTTTGTGCCTGGCAGCATGCCAATCTCTTTAAATACATTTTCTAATTTAAACATCATAAGCAGCATCTGAACTAGATACTACTATGGTCTTCCTTTTATATGTAACAAGGAAATCAGGCCCCAGGACTTAAGTATTTGCCATCAAGGCTACCAAAACCAAAAAACCAAATTCACTGCCATTGAGTCAGTTCTGACCCATAGTAACTCCCTTTGGGATTTTGGGGTGATAAATCTTTACAGAAGTAGACGGGCAGGTAATAAATTAGTGAATTAATAATTTAACACAAGTCTATGAGATATTAAGATTGTGTTCTTAACTACTCAGTTATACAGTTATGTGATTCATTTAAATGATTGATAGATTCTTTTCTGAGAATATAAAATTTTATCTGGGGAAGAATCATCGGAAATTAATTGAACAAGGCAAAATTTGAGATGTTTGTAAGTATTTCCTAAAAATTCCCATTTTTTTCCTATACCAAGAGTTGACTATTTTCTCCCTTCAGTATTTTGATGAATCCCACCTTTAATTGATTATGGTTCTTAAAGTCTCATTAACTTATATTGTGGATACATTTTGTTAGTTATTTATAAAATACTTTTGATTACAACATTTCTCTTCTACTTTTTATTTGGCAAATCCTTAGAGCTGTGACTCCAGAGTTAGACAAAGCCATGAGCGATTTAACAGCAGATTAAGTATCTCTAAGAGTTGAGACCATTTTCATAGGTTGGAAGAATATTTTAATACAGTGTTTGATTGTGAGTTTCAGTTGATACATCAAGATACATTAAATAA
>NW_006921841.1:2635909-2652073 GCF_000298275.1 Orycteropus afer afer | reverse complement strand
AGGTAGAAAAACACAGGAGACTGAGGTTAGACTCTGGGTTTGGAAGCTATAAGGTCAGGAGATGGGTTGGACCGCTCTTTCAGCAGGGGGCGTCAGACTTGACATTGTTTAGAGACTGTTCTACTTTTCCAGAGTTTTCCTAGGCTAAGAGATTATTTCTTGTGGACGAGATGTGGGCTACACCTTCAAAAGTGAGTTGATTTGGAATTGTTCTTAAGATCCTTTACACACTTTGAGAGGGATCAAAACTCATATCATCAGAGAGCTGGATTTTGTGTGCCTTAGGTGAGCTCTGCTGGCATAGTGCCTAGGGCATTTGACTGCTAACCAGAAGGCTGGCGGTTCAAACCCACAGCCACTCCTCAGAAGGAAGGTTGGGCAATCTACTTCTGTAGTGATACTGCCTTAGAAACCCAAGGAGGGGTTGCAATGAATGGACCCGACTTGATGGCAGTGAGTTTGGTTTTTTATTTGAGGTGAAGATACCCTGGGAAGGGGACAGTATCTGTCATTGTTCAGGATTCTGGCTGGAAATATTTAACCTAATCTAATTGTGTAGAAATGTCGGGCAAGCTCAAATTGAGGTGCATCCTATAAGGTAAATGGCCTGTATTCTTCAGAAATGTCAAAGTCATTAATGACAAAGGAAGGCTAAAGAATTGTTATAGACTAAAAGAGGTTAAAGAGAAATGACAACTAAAAGCTATGTGGATCCTGGTCTGAAGTCTGCATTGGAGGGAAAAAAAAATACTATGAAGAACATTATTGAGACAGTTGGCAACATTGGAACATGAACAGTAGATTAAAGTTTTATATACATGTTAAATTTCCTGAACTTGATAGCTATACTATAGCTACATAAAAGAATATCTTTATTTTTAAGAATACTTGAAATATTAAGAGGTAAATGGACATGATGTATGAAACCTATTCAAATGGTTCTGTGAAATAAATTTGTGTGTATGTATTTATGTGTACTGAATAAGTGAATGTTCAAACAAATGGGGCAAATGATAAAAATTGCTGAATCTGGGTCAAAGTTATGGAGGAGTTTCATGTATTCTTTCAGCAACTTTTTTTGCAAAATTTTGAAATTATTTCAAAATAAAAGTCATGTTCTCAATAGAGCCTTCCCCACTAGCCAAGGTTTGTTTCAATCCCCACCTCCCTGCTCCCCTACCCCAACAAACATCCCATTCAGAAACCTCACTCCAGATCTGTTAAATCAGAATTTCAGAAGATAGGACCCAGGGATTTCTGTTTTAACAAACCCTCCATATGGCTCTTATGGATGCCAAGAACTGAGAAGCAATGGTTTAGACTAGTCAGGACTCACATTTGGAGTTGGAGGCTGTTATACGATGGGGGAAATGTGGGTGGGTATAAGGGAGGTAACAACAGCGTGTCCCTCACAAGGGTGTTAAGGTAATAGTTGGTTGAGGAAGGGAATGAGATTCTTCTTTCAGCTTGGGCCTTGAGGCCTCAAGGGCACAGTATTTTTTTAGTTCAACATTTCACTTAAACACACACACACACACACAACCAAACCCACTGCCATCTACTCGATTCTGACTCATAGAAAACCCCATAGGGTTTTCAAGGCTGTAAATCTTTATGGAAGCAGACAGCCTCACCTTTCTCCTGCAGAGCTGCTGGTTAAGTTTGAACCACAGACCTTTTGGTTAGCAGCCGAATGCTTTAACTGTTACACCATCAGAGCTCATTAACATTTCACATTGAGGAGTATAAATCACTAATGTATATCTGTTAGGAAACAAATCCACACAACTCTCTATTGTGAATGCAGAGTGAATTGGCAGATTGGTCCAATTTTGGCCTAGTTTGGAGTGAGCTTTTCCCTTTTCTTTATAGAGGATATTTTGGAGGGAAATTTGTAAAGAGTGGTAGTGCTCACAAGAGGAGGAGACTTGCTTCCAATTTCCTAATTGGCAGGGGTTAGACTTGTTGGTCAGTCTGAGCAAGGAAAAAGGAATAGGAGAGAGATAGAAAGATAGATGGGATGAAAGGGACTGGTAGCAGCTTACACACCCACTCTTTGGTTTAGTAAGGATGTTTGAATCCAGGACGAACTGCGTAATTTGTGGGGCCCAGAGAAAAAAAAAAAACAAACCAAATCCACTGCAGTTGAGTCAGATTCCACTCATAGCGACCCCTGCTTGGGTTTCCAAGGTGGTATCACTACAGAAGTAGATTGCTCAACCTTTCTTCCCAGAATTGGCTGGTGGATTTGAACTGCCAGCCTTCTGGTTAGCAGTCAAATGCCTTAGGCAGGGCTTATTGTTGAAAAATGATCAAGAATTTCAAAATAGCATCAGCAAAATATCAAATCAAGCACAGGTTCTTCTAAGTAAACCACAGGTCACAAGCCCAAGAAACTTGAGTCTCCCATAGCTAAAAGGAGAGCAGGCTTGCTAGAACTCCATTCACAAGAATTGTCCATCTATGGAGAATTTTACAAGGGGTGGCACCGAGGGGATTTGGAAGATTCAAGGCCACAGCCTGATCTCCTACTTCAAAGAACTGTGCTGCACAGGTCTGGACCACCAAAAACCTCATCCATGTGCCCAACAGAGAACCAGTAATTGGCATCTACCCAACAAAATGTCCTCTGCAGTCAGTCATTTTTGACTAGACAAGCAGTGAGAGTCAAGAGAGTATTGAAATCACACACCCAATGAAGTAATGATATGTTTGCCTGAGTTTACCTCCCTAATCCAAACTTCCACCCCCTGTCCCAACACCCAAATAGCTAAAATGTAAAGATGTAGGGGTAGGAGTAACAAGGCAGACCATACCTCCTGTTCACTGCTGACTCTTGATCTAAGAGGGGTGAGAGGAGATGAGACCAAAGTTTTTAACTGGAATGGGCTGGAATGTGTTTAGCTTTTTACAACTAAAACTAACTATGAATCCAAGGGATCTCTTTGAAATATAATTAAGGGACAGAAAGTGTAGATTTGATAGAACATTGTTGAAAATGAATGATTAAGAAACTCAATTTTTATTTGTAGCCTATGAAGCAGACTGTTTAATAAACAAGTTAAATATTAAAAATTGTGTTTATTACAAGGCAGGCATAGACCTCAGAATTCTATGCCTCAATGGTCTTTTACATGCCTTCCCAAGTGTAGACTGTCTGCTAATGTGTGCAGCGGTGGCCCAAGGACTGGCCAAGTGATATGTGCTTAGGGGTTGTAGATAGAAATTGCAAGTATGGACCAACTCTCTTTGTACTGTCTTCAACAGTTTATTATTGATTAGCATCTTTTAATTTGTAGACTATGTTATGAGGGCCTCCTATTACCCTTGTCCTGAGCCTCTGCAAATGTTAGGAGAAGGTTGGCCTGGCTTTGGGAATTCAGGGGAGGAGAATTTGTCTTGGCAGTAGGAAAGCAATTCATGGTAGACTCAGCTGACAGGTAAAAGATTAAAAATCTTTTTATTTCTAATATTGATCTGAGGATATCCAAGTAAACATTGAATATAAATTACCCTGAAAACATTTTTGATGAAAGAAGTCTTTACTGGAATTTTATTTTTAATATATTCAATCCTTTGAGAGTAAACATTTCAAACATTCCACATTCCTCCCTTTATTACTGTTCCCTTTGGATTTTTTTAGGGCATGGTGACTGGGGCAGGAGATTCTTTGAATGCCTTTTGGTTGAAATGATGTTTATATCACCTACTGTTATCAGTAGGAGCTCTGGTAGCATAGTGCCTAATGCACTTGACTGCTAACCAGAATGCTAACCAGAATGCTGGTTGTTCAAACCCACCAGCCACTTCTCTGAAGGAAGGTTGGGCAATCTACTTCCTCAGTGATACTGCCTCAAAAACCCAAGGAGGGGTCGCTATGAGTCGGGGCCGACTCGACAGCACGTAACAACAACAACAACAACAACACTGTATCAGTGGTAATAAAAATATTTAATAATTCAAAGGTCCTGGATTATTTATTTTATTTATGTATCAAATAATTATTGAAGCCCCAGATGAGTACTACTAGACCTCATGAGGATAAAATATGAATTAGACACTGATTTTACTCCTATGATGCTTCTAGTTTGGTAAGCCTGAAAATGGACAGAAATAACAAGGCAAAGTGGAAAGTATTGAGATGTACCTTAAAAGGGATGTGCCTTAGATGCAGGCAGTGGGTTTGGTTTTGTTTTTGGTTTAGATGCAGGCAACTGGGCTCCAGCTTTGGCCTCTGAGTTTAGAGTCTAAGTGGACATGCCCACCAGGAGCCTGAGCTTTCTCTCCTTGTCTTCTATGTTGCGTAATCTGAGACCTCAGAACTCTATGCCTCAATGGTCTTTTACATGTCTTCCCAAGTGTAGACTGTCTGCTATCGTGTGCAGTGGTGGCCCAAGGAGTGGCCAAGTGATATGTACTTAGGGGTTGTATGTAGAAACTGTAAGTATGGACCAACTTTCCTTGCACTGTCTTTAACAATTTATTATTGATTAGCATCTTTTAATTTGTAGACTATGTTATGAGGGCCTCCTATTACCCTTGTCCTGAGCCTCTGCAAATGTTAGGAGAAGGTTGGCCTGGCTTTGGGAATTCAGGGGGAGGAGAATTTGTCTTGGCAGTACCTGGGAGACTTCACTAGGGAAGTGGAGGTTGAGCACGCAGAGCTGGGAGAAGTGGAGGACGAGAAATGCCTGGCAGAGTCAACTGTGTACTCAAAGACATGGAGACTAGAAGTGCCAGATTTATTTGTGGAAAGTCTGGCTTTTAATGAAGGTACTATGTTGTTGTTGTGTGCTGTCGAGTCAGACCCGACTCATAGCGGGGTTGGTAGAGAAGAGGCATATATGAGATAATAGAGAAAGGAATAGAAAGGTGCATTCTTAAGAGGCTGGTGATGCCATTTGATGAAAAAGGTGATTTTTGTTGGACAACAGGAAATTTTAGAGTTTGCATAGTCAGTAATGTGTTTTACCCCACAAACCCAAGGAGGGGTTGCTATGCATTGGACCCAACTCTATGGCAGTGAGTTAGTTAGTAGTTAGGTAGTTAGTTAAAGCCTGACTGAATTATTTTCAGTTCTGTTCTAACACCTTTACTCTACTCTTGGAAGCTAGACATGAGGCCTCCTTTGCCCAAAGAAGAAATTATCAAGTGAGACCAGAAAACACTGAGGTAAAACTCAAAGAAAAACAAATGTTGAGACACAGGCATAAGTTTGAAGAATACTTGCTGAGCTAGCATCTTCTAAACTAACCTTTTATTCCTCTTTGTCTTTCCAGCTCCAGACTTTTTTTTTCAGCTGATGTTTTTTTTTTTTTTTTTCTGTAATAGCTTTAGTAAGATAACCATACAATTCACCTATTTAAAATATGTAATTCATTCATTTTTAGTATATTCAGAGTTGTGCAACCATCACCATAGACAACTTTAGGACATTTTCATGACCCCCAAAAGAGATTCCATAACTTTTAGCTCATCCCCTAATCTCTCCATTTCCCCCCTCTCTAGCCCTAAACCAAACCCAAGCAAACCAAACCCATTGTTGTCTAGTCAGTTCCAACTCATAGCAACCCTATAGGACAGAGCAGACCTGTCCCATAGAGTTTCCAAGGCTGTAATCTTTCATGGAAGCTGATGATGGCCTCATCTTTCTCCCACAAAGCGGCTGATGGGTTCTAACTGCTCTACTTCCGGTTAGTAGCCGAGCATTTTACCACTATGCCACCTTTCTAGGCAACCAGTCATAAATCTACTTTCTGTCTCTATAGATTTGCCTATTTTGGATATTTTGTATAAATAGAATCATGTTAAATGTGGTCTTCTCTCCTGCAGCATGTTTTTAAGGTTCATCCATGTACAGCATGTCAGTAGTTCATTTCTTTTTAGGCCAAATAATATTCCATTTTATGGATACACATTTTGTTTATCCATTCATCAGTTAATGGACATTTGAGTTATTTTCACTTTGAGCTATTATGAATAATGCTGCTATGAACATTTGTGTACAAGTTTTTGTGTGCATATATGTTTTAATTTCTCTTTGGTATATACTTTGAAGTGGAATTGCTAGGTTAAATGGTAACTCTGTTTAAATTTTTGAGGAACTTCCAGACTGTTTTCCAAAGTGACTGCACCCATTTTACATTCCCAACTACCATGCATGATGGTTCCAATTTCTTCACATACTTACCAATGCTTTGATTATAGCCATCTTAGTTTTCATGTACCTATTGGCTATTTATATATCTTCTTAGGAAATATGTCTATTCAGATTCATTCCCTATTTTTTAAAGCGGTGTTATTTGTCTTTTTATTGTGGATTTATAAGAGATTTTAAAAATATTTTCTGGATACTAGACCCTTAGCAAATACATAATTTACAAATATTTTCTCCCATTCTATGAACTGTCTTTTCTCTCTCTTGATAGTGTCCTTGAAGTGCAAAGTTTTTCATTTTGATTATGTCCAATTTATCTATTTTTTTTCCCTTTTGTTGCTTGTGTCATATCTAAGAAATCATTGCCAAAGCCAAGGTTATAAAGATTTACTCATATTATTATTTTTTTTCCCAACAGTTTTCTAGTTTTAGCTCTTAGGTTTAGGTCCTTGATCCATATTGAGTTAATTTTTGTGTATGGTATAAAACCAGACTATATTTTGATAATTTAACTGCCAGTTCTACTGATGGCAAACAATCTAGTCAATTATGAATACATTCAATAGCTTCTAATTTTCTCTGTCACTGCATGTTTAATCCCAGTAAATTCAGGATTTCCCCCTTTTCTTTTTTTCTCATTTCATTTGGGATTTAGCTAAATTCCAGGAGGTTAATGGAACATGTTGGTATACAGAGTGGAATGGGTTGAATTATGGTTAAGATTAAGTAGGGATCTCTGTCCCAGGATTAGTTTCAAAAAGAGGACAATAGAACCTCAGAAAAGTTTTGAGATCTTGGATTAGGATGGGTCTGCACCCCAATTCAAGCATGGTTGCTCTTATAGACAGCAAGCTTCTCTGATATCCTTGTGTCTTTGTAAAGGTAATTCAATTGGGTAGGTTTTATTCTCACTCATTCAATATATATTTCTTGATTGTCTTTCACATGCCAAGAACCATTCCACAGTAGGGAGATAAAGAAGTAAAGGAGGAGTTGGAGGAGACAGGACAATAAGTAAACAAATGTATAATATCTTAAGGAGCTCTGGTGGCATAGTGCCTAAGGCACTTGACTGCTAACCAGAAGATTGGTGGTTCAAACCCACCAGCCACTCTGAGGAAGGAAAGTTGGGTGATCCACTTCTGTAGTGATACTGTCTTGGAAACCCAAGCAGGGGTCTCTATGGGTTGTTTCTGACTCAATGGCAGTGAGTTTGGTTTTGGTTTATAACATCTTATGTGACAAAAAATACTAAGAAAAAGAACTTAAATAGAGGAAGGAGAGTAAATGGGGCTGGGAATGGTATTTTATATGGGACAGTCAGGGAAGAACCCTTCTGATAAGGTGACACTGGAGCAGAGACCCAAAAGAGGAGGGAAAGTGAGCCTTGTAGATATATGTGGGAAGAGCACGCATGGGGAAGGAATAACAAATGAAGTGTCCTCAACAATTAGTAGGCTTGGCATATGCAAGGGTGAGCAAGGCCAACTAGGTCATAAAAAACAGACTAGACACAAATGGTGAGAGATGATGTCAGAGAGGTAGCTCTTGTGGTAGTGGGCTAGATCTGGCTGGCTGTTGTCCAGAATGGTTGTGCAAGTACGTACTACATACTGCAGGTAGTACTGTTCATATACATGAACCTGCACAACAGAATTATATGGTGGTGCAGGAGGCAGATCAGATAGGCCTTGGTAATGACTTTAGAATTTACTCTGAAATGGGAAGCCATTCAAGCTATTATTACCTTCCACTTAATAGCAACAGCCTGGCTTCTTGGTTGCAAAGAGATCATAAAGGGGCAAAGGTAGGAAAAGAGAGGAGTCTACTGTAATCCAGAAGAGAGGTGACAGAAGCATGAACCAGGGTTGTAGGAGTGTTGAGAAATACTTGGCTTTGGTTGGTAGTATGAAGGTAGAAGGGAGTTCTGGTAGGATATTGCCTAAAGCACTTGACTGCTACCAGAAGGGTGGAGGTTCAAACTCACCAGGCACTCCTCAGAAGGAAGGTTGGGCAATCTACGTCCATAGTGATACTGCCTTGGAAACGCAAGGAGGGGTCGCTATGAGTCGGGGCCTACTCAATGGCACATAACAACAACATGAAGGTAGAACTGACAGGATTTGCTGGTGGCCTGAGTGTGATATATGAGAGAAAGAGAAGACACAAAAAATGATCCCAAGGTATTTGAACTGGGCAAATGAAAGGATGAAGTTGCTGTAATAGCTGAGGTTGGGAAGATCCCCCTTAAGAAGTCCTCACTGCAATGGAAAGAGAGCCTAAATCTTTGGTGGCTGTTCTACTATTGCCATACCAATACAGAAGGACGAGCAGAGGTAGCTCCCAGACAATATTGGACACCTTAGTGAATGGTGGGGGGTGGGGGGTGGGTTGAGGAGGAAGAAAGACATTGGACGTGGGTACATGGCTAAAAGTTTGTACTTTTCATCAGCATAGACAAGACAACCACCCACTCATTTTGTAATGTGTTTCTTACAGATCATTTGTGCTTAGAGGAAACAAAGACCATTCAGGCCTTCGACCAGTACTTGTTGAACATCCATTGGCTGCATGGCACAGATCTGTGCAACGTGAGGAGCCATAAGATGAAATGCACCGATCCCTTAGAGAAACAGAAACCTTCCTGTCCAGAGTCATCATTCTTGTTTCATCTCAAGCTTTTCAATAGCTCATATATATGTCTTAGAGGTTCTAAACATTAATATCATGTATATAGACAGAGGGGGGCTTCTGTCATAAAACAGGCATTTCTAAGTTGTTTTGTAACCCTTTCTAAAAGAGAACTCAGATGTAAAGGGAAGATCAGTTGCATGGTAAGACAATGGGCTGGATCCAATTTATCTTAACACATACTGGTTTTGTGCTGGCATTTCTGGGATTCTGTGTGTAACACTCTATTTTCTCCTATCCTGTGTGCTTTCCAGTCACATAGGAGCTCTGGTAGCCTAGCAGGAGCTCTGGTAGCTTAGTGCCAAAGGCATTTAACTGCTAACCAGAAGGCTGGTGGTTCAAGCCCACCAGCCACTCCTAGGAAGGATGATTGGGTGATCTACTTCCATGGTGACACCACCTCAGAAATCCATGGAGCGGTTGCTATGAGTCTGATCTGACTTGACAACAGTGAGTTTCCAGTCACTGACATTTAAATATTAAGCGTATTATTCTTTCACATTCCATTATTTGAATATAAATCTCAAGGAGAAATCCACGTGAGTCGATTTCCATCTTTGAATTGTAAGGTTTAAGACATCTTTGAACTGTAAATTAAAATTTTAGTCAGTTGCCTAATTTGGCACACACCACTTTGCACGCCCAGAATCCCTCTCCCTTTCTACAAATTTTGCTCTGGGGGATTACATACTTAGATGACAATTTTTTGATTGGGTGGCCAGTGTCATAACTGCGGACAGTTTGGCTCCTCCATGTTTCAGAAGAGTAGGAATAAGGCTTTTAATATGATGATATCAGATAAGGGCCACAAAAGCAAAGGGCTCGAAACGTGTCCTGTCCCGTTTCCTTTATAATCGCTGGAGTTTTATAAGAGTCAGCAGACTGAAATGTAAACAAAGGAGAACTGTCAGTGAGACTGTGGCAGTGGCGCTCCTGGGTTGGAGTTAAGGAAGCGCAGAAGCTGCGGCCTTGGAGGCTAAGAGAAGGCTCAGCTCCATAAAGCCTAAGGGCCAACGGTTGACTCCAAAAATTGCTGAGTCGGCCAAGTAACGCATACCTCGGTGGAGGCTCGCGTCACCCGGCTATCTGCTGACGGATCAAGTTTCGTGAACCCCGTATACTTGAGAAAATGCAAAAGTATATGCTACAAATCGAGATTTTTCCCTTCTGTTTATATTACTTATTTATTTTTCTTCAATACCTTCCCCTCCCTCGGTGAGCAAATGACACACCTCCCCTTCCCACTCCAGCTCCACCTCTTCATCTCCAGATGTCTCACTGGCTCATTTCACTGCTCAAGTCCTCCCTTGCGCCCCAACCAGTCGCCAATTCTCACCATCCTCCCAGCAGTCTCTCGCTTTCCCGGGGCGGGGACTGTCCTGCCCCAGGTGGCTTCCTCAGAGTGGTTGTAGAGCGCCCCCTCCCCAGCTTGGGGCCCTTAGGGCCCCTCTAGCGCCTCCCAGCGTTCTGTCCCCGCGCGAGCGGTCCCGCAAGGCCATCACTGCGGCTTCCCGGGTGGCCGGCCTCCCCAGAGTCGCCCCGCCCCAGCCCAGCTCCGCCCCCCGGCCGTAGCTCCCCGATTGGCTGCCTGCCCTCTCCTCCCCGAGCTTCTCTCCTCCCCCTCGCCCAATGGGCACCACCACCTGGTCCAAAAATTCCCTCGAGGGGACCAAGGGGCTCTGCAATCTCCTGGTCCCTCCCGGGGAAGGTGACGGCCGCGGTGGGGCGCAGAACTGGGAGTGGAGGCGGAGGGGGCAGCCGAGGCAGGAGGAGCAGGAGGAGGAGCAAAGGTGTTGGAGAGAAAACTTCTGAAAGGAACAGGAAACCTGCCCGGGAGGCGGCGGCTGCAGCCAGTCTGCGCGGTCTGGCTGCGCACGTCCCAGCGTGCGGGCAGCTCAGGCTTCGCTCCCGCGGGGCTCCCCGGCTTCGGGGCAGGGCTGAGCCAGACACTCCGTTTCTCTAGCTGTGCCCTCTGCTGCGGCTCACGGCCTCTGCTGTTCTGCGCTCTACTCCGCTTCTGCTTCCGCGGCTCCCGGAGAAGGGCGCAGGGAAGAGGACAGACGTTGATTCTGGAACATGAAGCAGCATGTCTGATAAAATGTCCAGCTTCCTCTACATAGGGGACATTGTGTCCCTGTACGCGGAAGGCTCGGTCAACGGCTTCATCAGCACCCTGGGGTAAGCGGGGGCGCGGGCTGGGCAGCTCATGCCCTGTCTCCTAATCCATCCTCATCCCTCCTCTTGCCTTCTAGTTCCTCGGCTCCTGCCCGAGGGTGGCCAGGCCGGGCAGGGTTGCGCCGGCAAACAGTGCCTTGCGCTTGGCTCACTCGCAGGAAGCTGCCCTGAGAGGCAAGACTTTCTCAGCAACTTCTTAATCTCAAATTCAGAGACACATCGGAAAAGGAGGAAGTGATTCAAAAGTCCTGAGACAGGCCCTGCGAAGAAGTCTTCCCTGGCTTCCCCAAGAGTTGTTTTGATTAAAATATGGGTTTTCCCTTAAAGGTGAGACAAAGCAACACCTCATCTTTTCTGGATACTTCCCCCAGCCCGGGTTTCTCAGTCACTGGTTTGAAAGAGCAGTCGATAAAAGTTCGTGGCCTTGGACATGAAACTCAAGCTATGTGGTGAACTAAAGTGTGGCTTTGTCCTGCGAGAGGAGCTCACTGTCCCCTCTTCGCTGAAGTAATTTCCTTTTAGCCTTGCCAAAGCGAGACTCACCCTATGGTCAAGAGCAGCCTGGGGACGTCCGCAGCACTTGGACCTTCAAAGGTCTTTGATCGCCTCCTGGGTTCTAGAACTCAGACCTGTTTTCTACCCTTCCCCGGCTTTGCCTACTGAAATGCTGAACTTCCCCTGGAAGTCAGCCAAGTGCAAGGTTCTTGAGATTCAAAGTTGGTTTATGAATGGGATATATCGTTAAATAGGACTTACTTGATTGCTAGTATTTTTTTGTCTGTTCTGATTGTGAATACCAGCTCACAGTTTAAATGCACCCTGAACTATATTTCGATGCACAGGTTTTTTCTTTTCTCCCTCTCTTTTTTTTTTTCTATTAGATTATGGTTTCAGCACTTACACATCCCCATTTTAGAGATTTCAAGCTTTGGAACTGGTGTTTCCGACTCCTGGCTGATTACTGTTTTCTTCTGTAAGGTTTTGGGGCACATGACTTAACAAGCAGTACCTCTGACCATGACTGCAAGCCATGTTATAATTCAGTGCTGCCTACTCAGCACTGGGGTGTGAAGTCACCAGTACTTACTTCCACAACGCTTGTTATTTGTGCATTTCCTCTAATGTGTGAAAGAACCAAGGTAGATTTAATTTAATCCCTGTACAGTCAATATTATTTACCTATGAAACTGAAGCATGCAAGAAAAAAAATATGGGTGGCAAGTAATTATGCTTGGTTTGTAAATCATAAAGTACCATTGCTTCTGAAAGAATTAATAGCACAAGTTTAGTTTTAGGCCCCCAACAACATTTTGCAGATGAACTATGCTACATGTCACCCTCCGCCTTCACATACTCTCTTGTATGTATGTGAAGTGGTAGTTAGGTACATGGGGCTTCAGGGCCAGAATGCTTGGGGTTTGAATCCCAGCTTCACTACTTGTAAGCCTTTTGACCCCAGGCAAGTTACTCAAATCACTAAAAGCCTCAGTTTCCTCAGGTCTGAAATGGAAATTATAATGGTTTGTACCTCCATAGGGTTGTGGTGAGGAACAAGTGAGTTAATACACATAAAGTGGTTAGCACAGTGCCTGGTACATAATGAACAATTACATGATTAGCTGTTATAGTAATTATCATAACTTTGATGACTGTGAGTAGTAGTTACTTTTGTGCACAAAATAATAAAAAGGATTGGAAACAGAATACAAAACTTAAAAGACCATATATTTCTTTAAGATCTTGTTCTGCAAAGTTATGGGTAAACATAATATAAAACATATACTAGAAGGGTTATAGATGGTAAATCAGGAAACTACAACTTTACCAATTGTGGAATCTGCCCTATTCATTTTATAGATCAAGAAACCGAGACTTAGAGAAATAAAGTGATTTGCTCAAGAAACCAAAACCCATTGCAGGTGAATTGATTCCAATAGAGGGCGTTAATGCCAAAAGCTAGAACCCTAGCCTTGGCTCCAGATTCCCAGCTAAGTGTGCTTTTCTTTGGCTACCTATGTTGTTGTTGTTGTTTTTATGTGCCATCGAGTGGGACCTGACTCATAGTGACCCCTCTTGGGTTTCCGAGGCAGTATCACTACGGAAGTAGATTGCCCCATCTTCCTTCCGAGGAGTGGCTGGTGGGTTTGAACCACCAGCCTCTGGTTAGCAGTCAAGTGCCTTAGGCACTAGGTTACCAGAGCTCCTATATTAATCTTAAAATCTTATGAAGTATAAGCTTGAATAATACATATAGCATATACATTAGTATAAATAATTTTATTGACTTTCAATATTTCTTATTAGTTATTTCAAAGTTGAGTTTCCTTATAATGTTTGTACAGGATGTTATTTTGCTGTTAATGGGCTGAGTCTTGTTGCAGATAATGTGACAAGAACTTCATGCAAATTCTGAGGTGAGGAGGGATCTTTAGAAATGTTGCCATTGGTGAAGCTTGGTGCTTTGATTGGATATTTTTTTTCTGAGATAGACTCCCCAGAGGTTCAGGTAACTTTATAGTCCTTCCTATACTTACTTCTTTTCATAGGATATGGTTGGAAGTAATTGCTGATGTGTCCTGATAATTTCTAGCCTTCACTGAATAATGTCTAGAGGGTATTTGGGGGTTGCATGATGGTAGCCCAGTAGTTAGAATGCTCCTGGGTTGAGAAAGTCCAGATAGAATAATCAAGGGAAACTATGAAATTAAAAGTTTTGTGATATCTCACTTGACAAAGTAATAACATCATTACATCTATGGTACATAAAAATATAGCACTTTTCTGCTTTAAAAACAGGACAGCTCTGATAACGTACTTTTTCAAAAATTTGGAACATTAAATAGAAATATCATTGAATTTACTAATCATCTTGTTAATGAACATTTTCAATCTTTGCTGTATATAAGATATGCAAATAATGTTGGAAAAAAAATACAAACCCAAAACAGCAACAACAAAAAACCTATCCTAAGTTGCTTTAAGAAAGCATCTTCTTTACAAAAGGCTCATTTAATTCTTACAGGCAGTGATCTGTGTATTTCCTATTCTAAATAGTAAATTAAATAGTCATACAAGAGAGAAAAAGAAACTTGGGAAAAAAGAAGATAATTTGTCCTGATCTTAAGCCTTATATGTGGATAGAGCTACCTGGGTTCTTGTGCAAATCATGAAGTTTTGCCCATTGCCCCTTGTGGTCCTGGAGTTCTCTGCCTCCGGCCATCAGGGTGTATATTTCCATGGGAGATGTTAGATAAGATGCTAAAATTGAGTTTTGACCTTAGTTACCAAACAAAGGTATTTTATCCTAACTTAAAACAAAAATATTCAGTGAGTACTCTTAGCACATTGATTTTTATTAATAGGTACTCAGTTTAAAAATAGATTTTGGATCTAAAATAATTTTCTAAAATTTGCAGAGGTAAAATTTAAACATTTGAGAAAATATCCTATTTAATTTCTTAATGGCTTAATTAAGGTCATGGCTATAATCATCAAATACGGTTATCCTGAGAAATCGAAACATCACAACCTCTTTGAACATGATTAATATGTTCAATCTGCTTTTTATTTATGTTTACTTTTTTAACAGCTATGGTTCATTTTGGGAGCTCTGGTAGCATAGTGGCTAAGACACTTGCCTGCTAACCAGACGGCTGGCGGTTCAAACCCACCAGCCACTCCTTGGAAGGAATGTTGGGCAATCCTACTTCCGTAGTGATACTGCCTCGGAAAGCCAAGGAGGGGTCGCTATGAGTCAGGTTTGACTCGACAGCACATAACAACAACAACAATGGTTCATTTTAATGCTTAGGATCTTCTGTAACTTGTAGAACCACACTGTTGTCAGATTTTTAGGCATTATGATGCTATGGGAACATATGCCCTTATTACAGGGAGTGGTATTTAGGTAATATTTTAAGATAACAAAGTAGCATCACCTACTTTGTTACCTTAAAATATAGTTGGTCAATATTTCATTTTGTAAGTTAGTTTTAGTGGTATGAAACTGAAAAACTGAAGCAGCACGTTGTTACCTTTTTTAAGTATGTTGTTGTAGGGTTATTATATAGACATATTCTGCATCAAAAACAGTGCCTATTTCTTGTCGAATTTCTTTGCTCTTCTGTTATTTAGAGATCTGCTGTTCTTGGTCTGATGTCCTAGGTTTGCTGCTAATTGTTCATATCATTTATTCTCTTTTCATGTCAGTTTGTCTTTGTGGAGAGTAAAAGGAGAGTATATGTTGTTTCTTTTCCACCATCCACCACCCCACTGGTGGGGTATTATAAAAGTGAATGAAAGACAGAAATAAAAGAGCCTGACTTTTTTTAAATTAGAAATTTGCTAGGAAAATTCAGATTATTCTTATATTTTTGTGGCCCTTGAAGTTCTTCAAAGACTCTGAATTGTAAAGGTAAATCAGAGAGGAGGGTTGAAGGTATTGACATCTATTCAACAAAATAATTTATTCTACTGTAATATAAAAAACTCAATGGAAGGGCTAAAAATTAAATTTAATCTTAGCTTTTCATTCATTTGAAACTTTAGTAGCATGATTGTATTTTACACAGCATTTCAAGGTAATGAATAGATGTTTATTTGTATAATAGTACTCTGCATAAGTGAGTTTTAGAGTATATATATTGTTATTGTTTAGCTTTGGGGAATCTTTTCAATAAGGTATTAAACTTTTCAGAGGACAAAGTCATACAGTTTCCCTGTATTTGTGTTTAGGAGACCTTCCTGGGAGTCCCTTCTGACTGGCGATGTGGTGAATTTTCTTAGACTCTGTGACCCAACTTTTCAGTTTGTGTTCTCAGTCTGTTTCTTCCATCTTTAGAATCAGGGAAGCTTTGTTTGTATAAAATTTGAATGCCCCAGTTGCAAAGATTTGTGTTTCTCCTTCTTGCTGCAGTTATCCTTTAACTAGTATTATCTGATATTTCTTAGTCCTGAATTGTTGCAGACTGAGGAATATTATTGTTCTTCTCCACCGTGTGAAGGTGCAAGAGGCCTGGTTTGTATTTTTTACCTTCGTTTTTCATCTAAAGATCTGTTTTGGAACTATCCATATTGACTTATGAAAAAGATTGCCTTAAATTAAATTCCATTGGATGATGATGGTGAATATATATATATAT
>NW_006921841.1:2628311-2635369 GCF_000298275.1 Orycteropus afer afer | reverse complement strand
CTCCCATGATTGATTGCTTCAAGGAGTGTATCTACCTGATGTAATTGTTCACCCTATAGGCCTGTCTGTTGTTTGGCTGGAAGCCACAGGAATGAGTTCAATTCTAGACCTGAAGGGTAACTAGGGGCCATAGTCACAGAGGTCTCACCAGGCTCTATCAGACCAGCAAACCTGTTTTTTTTGTTTTTTTTTTAATGATTTTGAGTTTTGTTCCACATTGTTTTCCCATTCTATCTAGGATCTCCTGCACCGATCCCCCTCCGAGTGGTTGACAGTGGTAGCCAGGCACCATCTAGTTCTTCTGGTCTCATGGTTATATGGGATGAAGATCATGTGGTCTACTAGATAGTGAATATATTTTAAATAAACTGATTTTTTGCTAATGGTATATTTTAGCATTATAGTTTGTTATTTTTTTGTTTTAGAATGGAAGGAGAGAATTTTGAGATATGCTGTATATTTGAAATGCAGTATTAATGCCCCTCTTTCATTTTCACTATACTGTCACTTTGTCATGGGACACTTCATATTTCTGGGTGTATTCACTCGACCACTGATCAGATACCATGGAGTGAGGAGGGAGCCTAACAGAATTTCTGGGATGCATGGGATTGTAGAATCAGTGAAAAGTGAATCATTCCTTCACTGACTACATTCTGCATGATTGAGACATTAGTAAAGGAAAAGTGTGCATTTATGTATTTTTGTGTGTAATAAGTGATTGCTGTCTTTGGCTTGAAGTTTCTTTTCAGGATCTACCAAGAATCAACATTTACTAGTTAAGGTCTTAGAAAGTGTCAAATGACCACCAATTGCTAAAGTGATCTCAAAGCATCATAATAGCCTCTTAGCCAGGGTGACAAAAGCTGGGACCCTTATATTTAATTACTGTTTGATTTTGTCCAATTTGATTAACTTTTCGTATCTTTTGTTTTCATCTTCAATGATGGATGTCAGGTGGGGTGTTAGTGGATAACACAGTTTATAATTCTGACTTAATTCTTTAGATGAACACGATTGTATAAATGCTTAAATTTTATTTCTGCCAATTACACTCCCTTGAATTTTCCCTGCTGATATTTTTTTCTGCTTAATATTTTTAATGTTTAAATGTTAGCAGACATGACATTATATTTTCTTCTTTTATGTATTTGATTATGCTATATTAATTATAGCTTAAAAATCTTTCCCTTAATTGGATTGTTTGGCCAATATTTTATTGTATATTAGTTGTATATGAAGCAAGGAGTGGTTATGGTTAACTTTCATTTTTGCATAATTTGCAATTTATGTTTAATATCGTCCAAATATAGCCCTTTCAATTCACCATTAGTTCCTTCCATAATTAGGCATATAAGCTTATCTTTGCCTTGGTTCAAGCACATGATAATGTGATAAAATGATCCAAAAAACCATTGGACATTTGCATGTGTGCTTGGTGGAGAAGAAGAACACAATATAGTCTTCGGTTCTGAATTGGTTCTGAAATTTTAAGGGTTAGAAGTGGAATGTTAAGGAATTTGAGATCAGCTTGAGTACAAAGACAGTTTCTGAAGTGATAAACGTAAAGTCTATTTTAAGCTGAAAGGTAGACTATTTCTTAAGCCTAGAAGTGATTCCAAATAAAATTGCAGCTTTTATATGAGGGTTTCAACCAGTTTGAACTGGTTCAGTCATGGCTGTTGAAGCGAAGTCAGAACAAACCTGAATTTTAAAAATTTAGGTAAGGCAGAATGATAACTGGAACAGGAAAAATTATGCGTCACAACCTTGGAATGGGAGACCCAGAAGAGGTACAGTGAGCCCTTGGAGGAATCTGATGCAGGAGATTGGGTTATTGGCAGGACAATTATTGGCAGGAGAACAACACACATTCAAAGTGGTGTGGTTGGCTGCTGTCTTTGTGCAAGCACCATTGTTTTCACCTCTGCCAATCAAGAGATTTGGTTGTTATGCAACACACATGGTGCACTTGTTTTCTAAGAGGGACATTAAGTTTCTAGCAGGGTGTCAACTCATGATTTTTCCCATTCCAGTAACCATTCTGGTTCACTGACATTTTACAAATTCAGGTCCATTCTGCTTTTGCTCCTTCAGCTATGACTGAACTGGGAAGAATCAGTTTGAATTCCTGTTTTAGACCCTTTCTAACAGAGAGCTCCGTCAGGTAAATAACCACCACTCATCAAGTGCCCTTGATTGCTTGGCTTTGATGGATTGGAATTTAGAGGCAACTGCTTTGGCTTCATTCTAGACTCAGCAGAAGTTTCTTTTCCTTTTCTTCTTTTGCATGGTAGATTTCCAAAATCACATTTTTCTTCTGAAATTGCTCTTGTACAGATAGTATGTAGAAAAATTAAAGAATATAAACAGAATACTATAGACTCAATTTATAACTTAAATTTCAGAAACAGTATCATTTATAAATGTAAAAGAACAGCAGACTTTTATGACAAATTCATAGCATAATAACAGGATGAATCTTGTACCCTTTTGTACATCAGACCTTGGTTATAGATCATGAAATTATAATCAGGAAAGTGAAACTTAATGACCTTTTACTCATCCATTTATTTAACAGGTAAAACTGTACCTTTGCAAATGTATTCATGATTTTTTTTTTTTATTGTAGCAATCTCTCTACTCCATGTTGACTTAAGTGGGAAAGTTTACAATATATACTTCAGAAAACCATAATTTTAATAAAAATATATAAAATATCCATAGAAAGTAGTGAAAACAGAACAGCATATTAATAGTGGTTATCTCTGCATGGTGAAAGTATGGGTGGTTTTAATTTTTATCTTTGTATCTTCTATATTACTCAGATTTTATATATTGTCTTTAACTGAACATCTATTACTTTTATAGATGTTTTTAAAAATGAAAATGATTGTTTTAAAGATTTTTCATTTTCCTATTACTTTTACTCAAAATGCAAGCTCTAGTGGCATAGTGCCCAAGGCATTTGACTGCTGACCAGAAGGCTGGAGGTTCAAACCCACCAGCCGCTCCTGGGAAGGAAGTTTGGGCAATCTACTTTTGTAGTGATACCGCCTTTGAAACCCAAGGGGGGGTCGCTATGAGTAGGATCCGACTTGACGGTAGTGCATTGTGTTTTATTTTAGAAGTCCTTTTGGACATATAAGAAGTATATTCTTTAGCATGGCTGAATTGTTCATTTTCATAATCTCTGCACTTACTATAAAATCTTTTTTGTCTGAATATTTAGCCAGCTTCTTCCATAGGCATAAGTTTGTTGCAAACCAAAACCAAACTCACTGCTGTGGAATCAAATGCCTTAGGCGCTAGGAGAGTTGAGATCAATTAATGGAATTGATGGAATACCCATTGAGATGTTTCAACAAATGCATACAGTGCTGGAGGTTCTTACTTGTTTATGGTAAGAAAATTGGAAGGTAGCTACCTGGCCAATTGATTGGAAGAGGTTGATATTTGTGCCCATTCCAAAGAGAGGTGATCCAACAGAATGTGGAAATTGTCAGACAATATGATTAATATCACATGCAAGTAAAATCTTGCTGAAGATAATTAAAAAATGATGGCAGCAATATATTGACAGGGAACTTCCAGAAATGCAAGCTGGATTCAGAGGAGGATATAGAATGAAGGATATCATTGCTGATGTCAGAGGGATCTTGGCTGAAAGCAAAGAATACCAGAAAGATGTCTGTCTATATTTTATTAACTATGCAAAGACATTCAGCTGTGTGGATCATAACAAATTATGGATAATGCTGTGGAGAATATGAATTCCAGAACACTTAATTGTTCTCATGAGGAACATGTATAGACCAAGAGACTGTTGTTCGAACAGAACAAGGGGATACTGCATGGTTTAAAATCAGGAAGTGTGTGCGTCAGGGTTGTATCCTTTCACCTTCTTTATTCAATCCGTATGCTGAACATATAATGCGAAAAGGTGGACTATGTGAAGAAGAATGTGGCATCAGGATTGGAGGAAGAACCATTAGCAACCTGCAATATGTAGGTGACACAACCTTGCTTGCTGAAAGTGAAGAAGAGTTGAAGCACTTACTGAGGAAGATCAAAGACTATAATGCTCAGTATTCAGAATCTCAACATAAAGAAAACAAAAATCCTCACAACTGACCAATAAACAATGTCATGATAAATGGAGAAAAGATTGAAGTTGTTAGGAATTTTATTTTACTTGGATCCACCATCAACACCCAGGGAAGCAGCAGTCAGGAAATCATATGTCATATTGCACTGGGAAAATCTGCTGCAAAAGACCTCTTTAAAGTGTTGAAGAGCAGCGATATCACTTTGAAGACTAAAGTGTGCCACCCAAGCCATGGTATTTTCGATCGCCTTATATACATCTGAAAGCTGGACAATGAATAAGTAAAACCGAAGAAGAGTTGATGCCTTTGAATTGTGGTGTTTGTGAAGAATACTGAAGGTACCATGGACTGCCACAAGAATGAACAAATCTGTTCCTGGATGATGTGCAGCCAGAATGCTCCTTGGAAAAGAGAATGACCAGACTTTGTCTTAGCTAATTTGGTCGTGTTGTCAGAAGGGACCATTCCCTGGGGAAGAATATCATGCTTGGTAAAGTAGAAGGTCAGTGAAGAAGGGCAAGGCCCTCAATGAGATGGATTGACACAGTGGCTGCAATGATGGACTCAACCATAGCAAGGATTGTGAGGATGGCGCAGGACTGGGCAGTGTTTAGTTCTATTGTATGTAGAATTGCTATGAGTTGGTGCTGACTAGACCTAACAACAATTATTATATGCTGGGGACACAAGTGTGAAGAGATACCGGGTGTTAACTTGTTTTTTATTATTCTCTCAAAAAACTTCCTTTGAGAATTTGTAGTACGGTACTTGTCTAGGATCTGGGGAGACATAAAGGCATTGAACATCTTCTCTGCTCTTTGTATTGTAAGTGCCCCCAAGAACAGGAAGTGAATCTTTTAAACATTGTATACTGCGTCACTTGGGTTGCTAAGTTAGAATCAACTCCACAGCATACAACAGCAACAACAGTAGCAACAATAATATTCTTAGGAATTCACACAGTTCCTGGTACATAGAAGTGTTTAATACATATTTGTAAAATCGATGAAATGATTATTTAGTGATGGAGATAAGACTGGCATTGAATAACTACAGCATAAACAAAACAAAACAAAACCCCAAAACCAAACTCACTGCCATCTAGTTGATTTCAACGCATAGCGACCCCTTTGGGTTTCCAAGGCAGTAACTATCTTTATGGAAGTAGATTTCCGAGTTTTCCTTCTGCAACTACAACATAAGGCTTTTTAAATATCGATCTTTTTAAATGCCATTAAGGTAATTCAAAACAGTATCATAGGAAGTCAAAGAGGATTCCTTCTCCTCTGTCTGGGAAGACCTGTGAAGGACTTCAAGGAGAAGATGGTATTTAAGCCCAACTTTGAAGGATGGCTAGGAAATGCATTTTTGAACCCCCAGCCCTTTTTTTTTACTTAGTGAAATTTTAATGTCCATTTTAATAGCTTCAAAAAACTGTAACAATTTGATATGATTGAGACATACAAAAACAGAAGAAATAATCTAAGAACATATCTTATTTATCAAATGTGAGAGGTTTAAGTTTAGTTCAAGTCCTCTTTGTTTACTTAGGCTGTCTTCAATCCTTGTCATGTATGCTGTCCTGTATGAGACATGGGATACAATGAGGCTGGCTCAGTCAAAAAGAAAGTTGGCTGTTATTTGGAGGAATTAGTGTAATGTGACCAGCCCCTTTGGGTTTGATATTGTTTATTCCCTTTCTTTTCAGTTCTCCCCATCCTTGGGATTACATTGTTTTTCTTTATGAATAATGCACATAATTAGAGTATTACAGACTATGATCTGACAAAAGATCCCTGAAGTTTTGTTAATAAGGACATCTTCACATCTAAAATATTTCTTAAATTTTTACCTCATACTACATAAGGATGTTCAGAACACACACACACATTCTAACTTGGTATAGTACACCCATCTGGTATGTATGTAGTCCACCATATCCTCGCTATGCAAGTGCATTCAACTGTTTGGATCACAACAAATAAATAGATAACATTGTGAAGATTAGTAGTTTTAGAACACTTAATTGTGCTCATGAAGAACCTGTACATAGACCAAGAGGCAGTTGTTTGAATAGAACAAGGGGATACTGCATGGTTTAAAATCAAGAAAAGCGTGTTAGGGTTGTATCTTTTCATAATACTTATTAAATTTGTATGCTGAGCAAATAATCTGAGAAGCTGGACTATATGAAGAAGAAAAAGCAATAAGATTGGAGGAAGATTCATTAACAACCTGCGATATGCAGATGACAGTCTTGCTTGCTGAAAGTGAAGAACTCTTGAAGCACTTACTGATGAAGGTGAAAGCCTTTAGGATGGATTACACTTCAACATAAAGAAAACAAAAATCTACTCAATGGGACCAATAAGCAACATCATGATAAATGGAGAAAAGATTGAAGTTGTCAAAGATTTCATTTGAGTTGAATCTCTAATCAACAGTACTGGAAGCAGTTGTCCGGAAATCAAACAACATATGGCATTGGGCAAATCTCCTGCAGAAGACTTTTTTTAAGTGTTCCAAAAGTAAAAATGTCTCTTTGAAGACTAAGGTGCGCCTGAGCTAAGCTATATTTTCAATCACCTCATGTGCATATTAAAGCTGGACAATGAATAAGGAAGACCTCAGAAGAGTTGGTGCATTGGATTGTGGTGTGGGCAAAGAATATTGAATATATACCAATATTGAATATATACCATTGTGGTATAATAAATTACTTTGTGTGGCTTTTCTACCCATAAGTCTTTGTAAACTCCAAGGTGGGATTTGCTATGAGCAACTGAGGTGCTCCTGATTGCTGAAGGTGTCCACCTGGAGTATTTCTGTTGGGAGTGGCACAAAACAATGCTCTGGGAGGTGCCCACTCTCTCTCAGGTGCTTAGAGTTCTGATGCTATAATTGGCTAGTTTGATCACCCTCCCGGGCTCAAAAGGAGGCCTCCTAGAG
>NW_006921841.1:2611291-2628097 GCF_000298275.1 Orycteropus afer afer | reverse complement strand
GAACCCAGAGGAGAGGTGGTGGGTGCTTTGGGAGGAACGGTTGGTGAAAGGGCTGGAGGGAGGCAGCATGTCTGGCCTTGTAGGAATAGGCCTTGGGTTACTGCTGGTAATCCTGTCTTCCCCTTGTAGGGTTAGAGGAAGTCGGAACATGGGGCCTCCTTGTCCTTTTAGTAGTTGGTGTCAGAAGTGGGATTCGTTGCAGTGGCTCCAGACTTTGTCTCACCTACTTTGGTCATATTGTCAGAAGGGACCAGTTCCTGGAGAAGGATATCATGCTTGGTAAAGTAGAGGGTCAGTGAAAAAGAGGCAGACCCTCAACGAGAAAGAGTGACACAGTGGCTGTGATAGGCTTAAGCATAGCAGTGATTGTGAGGATGACATAGGACAAGGCAGTGTCATGTTTTATTGTACATAGAGTCACTAAGAGTTGGAACTAACTCAGTGACATCTAACAATATATCCTCTTTTCCTTTTTGTGTTTTAACATGTAATGAATGTTACATAGACCATAGATGAATTCCTATGAATACAGAGAAAGACTTAGGATGTGACCAATGTATAATCTAAATTCATATATAAATTTTTAGAATTCAAACATGTACTATTGAGGTCTTACCTGTTATGGCAGTGGTTTAGCCAGTGTTGCAATATCATCATAAAAGTCTCTCTGTGCAGATCATAAAAAAGCTAGACTTTTACTAAATATCAGTTATCCAAGAGAATTCCTCAAAAGAGTTCTAGAGAAAAACTTAGGTTTCAAATGAACTAATTCTTAGTTTTCTCAGCCCTTTGAGATCTTGTTTTACTTCTTTGTGGTGGCAATAACTACTTATGAGAAAAGTAATCACTAAGGGCAGACTCCACATATTATCTCCTGTTGAAAACAGGATTTTTTAAATTATGTAGGGATTGTATATGGCTTATCAGAGCTAAACATACGATGTTGGTTCAAATGACAAAAAAACAAACAAAAGAGAACTGGATTAAAAGGTGTTGATTTACTTTTCCAATGGTAAATCAAGCTGTATTATTTGTAAGAATGTCAGAGAATAAAGTGTTCTCCAACTTACATTCAAATTCACATTTAGTTAATTATTAGCAAACCTAATGCATTTTGTTGGAACTCTTGAAAAACAATCAATAGGTATCCCTTGCTAACTTAGCTCTTTCTCTCTGATCTCAAGCCAAAAAGATCTGGAAAATGAAGGATATTTGTGAATCATTTTGCCCACCTGGAGAAAGATTAAGAATTGAGAGACTACAGTATATTAAAAAAAAAAAAAAAAAAACCACCACCAGTTGCTATCAAGTCAAGGGCCCTAGGGGATGGTCTCAGGCCTCAGGCAGTCACCTGCCACACCTAAGGCTGGCAGTTCAAACCCACCAGCCACTCCTCAGAAGGAAGGTTGAGCAATCTACTTCCATAGTGATACCACCTGGAAACCTAAGGAGGGGTCGCTATGAGTTGGGGCCGACTAGATGGCACATAACAACAACAACAACAGCATCAAGTCAAGTCTAATTCATGGTGACCCATGTGTCAGAGTAGAACTGTGCTCTGTAAGATTTTCAGTGACTAATTTACTAGAGGGAAATTACCAGGACTTTCTTCTGAGGCATCTCTGAGTGGATGCAAACCTCCAACCTTTTGGTTAGTAGCTGAGTGTGCTTACCATTTGCACTACGCAAGGACTCCATATTATATTAGAAATAAGATTTTGTTGTTATTTGCAAGGAATAGAAACCATCTTTGGCTAGCTTTAGCAAAGAAGAAAATTTATTATAAGGCTATTGGAGGAACTCCAAGAAATTGAATGCTGAATTGAATACTCACACCTAGGTAAAGACAGAAACCTAGATGCTGCTGCAGTCTCATTAGGAGGGCCTTCTCTCTGATCCCCAGGACTGACATGACTTGGCGTCAGTGATTCCTATACTTCGTGTCTCTCATCTTTAGTGTCAGATTACAAACTGATAGAATTTGGCCTCACCTAGACTGGAGTTCTGGTAGCATAGTGGCTAAGGCACTTGACTGCTCACCAGAAGGCTGGCGGTTCAAACCCACCAGCCACTCCTCGGAAGGAAGGTTGGGCAATCCTACTTCCGTAGTGATACTGCCTCGGAAACCCAAGGAGGGGTCGCTATGAGTCGGGGCCGACTCGACGGCAAATAACAACAACAACAACAAGACTGGAGTTCATCACTTATGTCCATGAAGGCAAGTCATAATGGTCAGATCTGGCTACTAGGGCAATCACTGTGAACAGTGCTCCAGTCTCTCTAGTACTGTCTATTTCAGAGCAGTTTCCTATGGAAGACAGAGAGTAAAGAAGAACTGGGCTTCAGCTTAGATGTCACCAATTAGAAGAAAATTTAATAATAATTTATTAGTGTCTTTAAAAAAAAACAAACCTGTAGAATGGGGACTCATACTTGTAGCAACCCTATGAGACAGAGTAGAACTGCCCCATAGGATTTCCAAGGCTGTAAATCTTTGCAGAAACAGAGCTTCATCTTTCTCTCATCCAGCAGTCCGTGGGTTTGAACTGCTGACCTTTTGGTTAGTGGCTGAATGCCTTAACCACTGTACCACCAGAGCTCCTCAGTGGTGGTGGCCAGTAGCTTTTTTTTTTTTTTTTTTAATAGAATGGGCATAATAATTATACCAACTGTTTCATAAGGTATTTTTATAAATCTATAATAGTATAGGAAAAGTTTTTATAAATAATAAAACATTTATATACAAACTGTTGCTTCAGCATTATATTTTTGAAGAGCTTTACTGAGGTATAATTCACGTATCATAAAATTCACCATTTTAAAGTGTACAGTTCATTATTTCATTTTATTTTTTTAGTATGTTCGTAGAGCTATACAAACATCACCACAAAGAATTTTAGAACATTTTCATCACCCCCAAAAGACACCCTGTACTCGTTAGCAGTTACCCCTTATTCTTTCCCCCTCTCTAGGTGAATTCCAATCTACTTTCTATCTCTGTGGATTTGCCTATTTTGGACATTCTATATATATAGAATCATACAATATATGGTCTATTGTGACTGGCTTCTTTGACTTAACATAATATTCTCATTCAAGGCTCATCCGTGTTGTAGCACATACTAGCATGTATCACTATTTCATACGTTTTTTAGAGTCAAATAATATTACATTGCAAATATATAACACATTATATTTATCCATTCATCTGTTGATGGACATTTGGGTTATTTCTGCTTTTGGCTATTATGAATAATGCTGCTATGAATATTCATATACACTTTTCTGTACCGACATGTTTTCACTTCTCTTTGATATATACATAGGAGGCTTGCTAAATTGTATGGGAACTTTGTTTAAAATTTCCTTCACCATTCACTGTTACCATTCCTCTGCTCTATCTTTTTTTCCCCACATCATCTTATTGCATGCAATATAATTTGCCAATTTTTTTTTATCATCTTCTCCCTGATAGAATGTAAACTCTTTGTTTTGTTCAGTGAATATTCAAAGTGCTTGTCTCCATAATATTTATTGAACGAATACTTGTTTAATTAGTACATATATGCATATTTCAAATCTCTAAGTCCCTTTTAATATTTTCCCTCTCTGGACAAAAAGGCAATGTAATTGTTCTTAGTTATTAAATATCTGAAATCCATGTAGGTAATTCTTCTAATATGTATGGAAGTTATCCCTGGAGTTTAGTGCCATTAAATCTTGCTATAATGGGTACTCTAACAGTCTCTTGGATCATAACTCTGTGTATGACCAGGCTAACATGTGATAAAACTTAGTTGCACTCTGGAAAAAAGTAATGCACATGGCCTTACTTAATGGTTTACATGTTACAGTCACATTAAAGAAAACTTGGTATTTCCGAAAGTTCAGTTTTAATTTTATGTGTGCAAAGAGTCAATTTGTAAGTGCTTTGTAAGATCATTTCTTAATTTAGGTCAGCCCTTTATCTTAGCGGATAGTATATAATACATTTAGAAAGACATTTTATATTTTAGCTGCTATTGGCAGGAAAGTGTAGTTAGAAATAATTTGCTTATATCAAATCCAGAGAGTAGCTGAGAAATTGATAGAAGAGGGCATATGACAACTAGTAATTTTTAGTTTTAAAGCTCAGGAATAAATGTCTAGAAAAGAATAGTCACTTAGTAACTACAGACTGAGGAGAACAAATGGTCAGTATATTTGTATTAATTATTAATTTATATATTTTGACCAAGTCTGTTATAAGGAGTGCTGGTGGTGCACTGGTTAAGTGCTCGGCCGCTAACTGAAAGGTTGACAGTTTGAACCCACCCAGCAGCTCTGTGGGAGAAAGACATAGTAATCTGCTTCCATAAAGATTATAGCCAAGAAAACCCTATGGGGCAGTTCTACTCTGTCACAGGGAGCTCTGGTAGCGTAGTGGCTAAGGCACTTGACTGCTAACCAGAAGGCCGGCGGTTCAAACCCACCAGCCACTCCCCGGAAGGAAAATGGGGCAATCTACTTCCGTAGTGATACTGCCCTGGAAACCCAAGGAGGGGTCGCTATGGGTCAGGTCTGACTCAACGGCACATAACAACAACAACAACTCTGTCACATGGGGTCATTATGAATCCTAAGTAGGTTAATGATTTAAGGACTAGTGACTTGTGTTTGGCTAAAGTAAAGGTCATTGGGAGTATCAGGGACATAACTACTTAAACATTTGCATTTCAAGGGATAATTGGCTTCAACCATTACCCAAGGAGGGTAATTTCAGTCCTGGTTCATTATAATAGTTGAGGAAGGTAGAGAAAGTAATTTTATTATACTCAAGGCCTAATAGTTATGGTTAGGAATGGTAGATATTATGTGATATATTAAGTAAAATCAAAACTCACTGTAAATGAATGTTAGTTACTAAAAACTTCACTAGATCCATCTTCACTAATCCAGCTCTAGGATTAATAACAAGTGATTAATAACTTGGCTTTCTTCTTTTATTTATCTGACCTGTTATGATTTAATAGTTGAGTTCCAATTCTAGAGCCCTGAGAAGAATGAGTCTTCTCTTCTGATAAATACAAATAAAGTCATTGTTATCTGTTAGGGGAGAAACCAAGTGCTTGCTTCCAAAGTTGTTAACAATTGGAGAATCTCTCTGAAGGTATTTTAAATTATTATCAAATTGCAAGTATAAGAGTACTTTGCTAATAATTAGAGAATAAGAATATATAATTATTAGGTAAATTTTTATGTAGAAATTTTTAGAGGCAGTAATTAATTACTTTGGCAATGATACTCAAGTTTATACTGTAAGTATTTTCTAAAGAATAGGTTAATGTTCGTATTATACATATTTTTTCAAAGTGGAAATTATAATTAAATAAATCTAAAGAATATCAACTGCATAATTTAGTTTGAACGCTATTTAATTTTTAAAAAATGCATGTTAATTTCAATTTCTGTATCAGAGACTGCTAGTTATTCCTCAAAATTCATTTTTCCTTTCTGTACTGGTAGAAGTATTTGAGTTTCTTGGTGCTTAGCATAAAGACTACATTTGTCTCCCTTGCATCTAGGTGTGGAACTACACTTTGTAGTCAGTCTCTTAAAGAAGAAGGCATTTACTATCCGGTCTTCCACCACCAATCTAGCTGCTTGATATATGGGCATTATGGGAAAAAGCCATCTTGGACCGTGCAGATGAGGCCAATGTAGTAGGAATAGTAGAGAATCAAGAAATGAACCTGTTCGATGGACAGCCTCAAATCCTGTCTCTATATATTGTAATAAGAGATGAAACTAGACGGTCAGATTAGGGCCTGATGATGTATTCCATATTAGGCAAATGGAGAGCAACTGAAGGATTTTAATCAGGAGAATAAAATCCTTAAAAGTTACTCTAGGATGATCAGGCCATGCTAAAGGGAAAGAGTGGAAGAAGACTGAAAATGGCAAGCGTAGGAGGAATGAGGGGGATTTATGGTAGCCTGAACCCAGGCAACTATAATGGGGATGAAAAGTAGCTTGTCCGCAGAATCATCGAAGAGACAACGTGTTTAGTGTTTTACTTTAGACCTGGAAAACATTTATGAGTTAAAACATTCACCATTGCTTTTGAGGTTCTATTATTTTCAGGAATCAAACAGTTTGTTTTTCAGTTGCTCACATTGGGATAAATTGTCATTAAGCTCAACATAACTTTAGGCTTTCCAGGTTTCTGAGGTGCTGTGTCCTCTCCAGCCTCATCTTGTACCAATCTCCCTTCCTCTAGCTCTCTGTTTTATGCACTCTGACTTGTTTTCACTTCTGTAGTCCTTTTGAGCCCCCTCTTGCCATCTCACCACAGGGCCTTTTTACATGCTTTTCCCCCTCTGCCTGGTGGGTTTCCCTTCTTACCCCCACAGCTTTTATCTAGTTGATACCTACCTATAATTTAGATTTCAGGTCCATGTCTCTTCTTCAGAGAACTTTCCCTGATCCTCCAAACCATGTAAATCCCTTTGTTAACCAAATATTTTTCTTTTGGGAAAATTTATCACATTAGTAATTTTAATTTTATTTCTAATTCTATGATTATTTGATTATGTTTGATTCTCCCTGTAGACTTTAAACCTGTATGGTTTTGTTCACAAATATGTTCTTAGTACCTTGAACAGTATCTGTCACATAGTGGGTACTTAAGAAGTATGTGTTGAACAAATGATTAACATTTTAGCATCACATTTAAGATAATAATGGGCTTTTAATTCAAACAAACCTGGTTTCAAGTTATGGCTGCTGTACCATTTCTTGTGATGTGATCTCTGGATGAAACTAAATACTGGAAAGTCATTTTCCTTGTTTGTGAAGTGGGATTATTATCTAGTTTCTAGTATTACCATGAGGATTAATGAGACCTATGTAAAGCACAAAGCATAGAGTTTTTGGATGATGCAGACAGTTAGTGTGCTTACCAAAGGGTTGGAGGCTTGAGTTCACCTAGAGATGCCTCAGAGGAAACACTTGGTTGTCTACTTCTGAAAAAGCAGCCATTAAAAAAACTTAAGGAGCACAGTTATACTCTGACTCACATGGGATTACCATGAGCCTGAATCAACTCCACAGCAACTGGCTTATGTAAAGCACTTGGCAGAGCATCAGGGACATAAAACCAAAACCCCCCAAATTGTTGCTGTCAAGTCAATTCCAACTCATGGCCAGCTTACAGGACAGAGTAGAACTGGTTCATAGGGTTTCAAGGTTGTAAATCTTTGTGGAAGCAGACTGCTTCCATCTTTCTCCCACAGAGTGGCTGGTGGGTTGTTTGAACTGCAAACAACAGTAGTTTTGGTTAGCACCTGAGCAGTTAACCCTGTCCCACACCATCAGGCACATAGTAAATGTTAAATACTTGGAAGCCATTACTATTTTTATATGTAAAAACTCATCATAAGTCTCTTTGGTAGTTTAGCTGAGTTCATATTGCATTGATGCTAAAAGTTCTGCTGTATTGTGTTTAAAAGCTTTTGAGGCACACCAGTTTTTAAGCTGGCATTTGTTTAGTAGGCTGTTCAAAGGCACACTGTTTTATCTATTATTTGCTTATTTATTTGTTAATTCCTTACTTTGATAATGTGTGTTTGTGAATTACAGTTGCTTATATTTATCTTTTATTACTGGATTGATGCATGGTGTCCTTTTAAGGTAATGAAAACATGTGCAGTGTGTTAACATTAGTAATAACTTAGAATATGGTGTAAATATACCATACCTTCCTTGACTAGAATTTCCAAGTTTTGCTATATTTTAAAACTGGCATGTTATTTTAGTAGCTAACATTTCTTCCTCACTGGAACACAGTGATAAGAGGAAGCAATTTTGTTTTATTTAAGGAGATAAAACAAATGTTTGTTTTGGGACCATTAGAATAAAGTTTTGTACAAGTTTCCACTGAATAACTGGTGCTACTGTCCCCTCTCTGAGGTTCCAAAAGGTTTCAATAGTCCAAAAACTCCTATTGAACTTCTGGTACTGGCAGAGGGATTAGCAAGACCATTTATAGAATTTAGATAATTAATCAATTAACCAGTAAAAACATCTAGTTAGGAAATTTTGTTAAGTTTTAGGCAGAGACTAATGAAATAATGATGCTTGTTTCTCTTAGAAACATTATTTTTTAGATAAAATCTAAAAAGACATAGAGAATATATCAAATTTTTAGCTATAAAAACCAAACTCATCATCAAGTCACTTCTGACTCATAGTGACCCCCATTGGGTTTCCAAGGCTGTCAATCTTTATGGAAGCATACTGCCCCATCGCTGTTCCACATAGCAGCTGGTGTGTTCAAACCACCAACCTTTTGGTTAGCAAGAAAACGCCTTAACCACTACCTACCAGAGCTCCTTCTTAATAAAAATTATTGACTTTTTGTTCATTTTTATTTTTATTTTTGCAGTATTCCCTCCCCTCCCACCCCTGGTAACCAACAAAGTTTCCTTCCACATATAAACCTTTCCTTGACTTTTTACAATAATGAACTAATTCAATATTTGTCCTTCTGTAATTGACTTATTTCACTCAGCATAATGTCCTGCAAGTTCATCTACATTATGCAGTGTTTCACAGAGTCTACGTTATTCTTTAGTGTTGCATGGTATTCCATTGTGTGCATGTAGCATAGTTTGCTTATTCATTCTTCTGTTGATGGACACTTAGGTTGTTTCCATCTTTTTGCTATTGTGAATAGTGGTGTGATGAACATGGATGTGCATGTATCTGTTCATGTCCTGACTCTCCACTTCTTTAGGATATATACCTGGTAATGGAATTGCTGGATCAAATGATATTTCTAATTCCAACTTTTTAGGCAATTGCCATACTGCTTTCCACAGTGGTTTCTAGCATTCTTTTTAAGGCACTCTGGTGGTGCAGTACCTAAGGCATTTGACTGCTAAACAGAAGGTTGGTAGTTCAAACCCACCAGCTACTCCATGGAAGGAAGATGGGGCAATCTACTTCCATAAAGATTTACTGCCTTGGAAACGTAGTGGGGTCACTATGAGTTGGAGTCATCTCGATGGCAGTGGGTTTTTTGGGTTTAGGCTTCTTTCAGTTATGTCATTTTACTGTGTTATAATATACTTGCATACTAAGTATTGAAGAACATTTTAAAAATTAAAAATGTGGAAATGTACTTTTTGTTTTTGTTATTAGTTGCTGTCTAGTTAGCCCTCATTCATGGCATCCTTATGTATGACAGTTTGAAACGTTGTCTGATTCTTTGTCATCGTCATGATCATTGGCTTGTTTGAGCCCGTTGTTGTGGCTGTTGTGCGGTGCATTCCACTTTAAGGGCCTCATTTTCCAGCACTATATTGCACAATATTCAATTGTGAATCCATAAGGTTTTCATTGGCATAATTTTGGAAGTACATTGTCAGGCCCTTCTTCTTTCTCTTTTTAGTCTGGAGGCTCCATTGAAACCTGTCCACCATTGGTGATCCTGATGATATTTGACACAGTTGTGGCATAGCATTCCAGCTTCACAGCAACACAAAACCACTGCAGTATTACACACCGATAGTATTACCAGTTGCTTTTGAGCTGATTCTGACTCATGGTGACCCCATGTATGTCAGAGTAGAACTCTGCTCCATAGGGTTTTCAGTGACCATTTTTTTGAAGTAGATTCCTAACGACAGTATGTTAGGTGCCATTGAGTCGGTTCTGACTCTTAGCAACCCTGTATAACAGAAAGAAACATTGCCTGTTCCTGTGCTCATTGTTGTAGCCCCATCTATCTTGTTGAGGGTCTTCCTCTCTTTCACTGACGCTCTACCAGGCATGATGTCCTTCTCCAGGGACTGGTTTCTCCTGATAGCATGTCCAAAGTAAATGAGATGTACTATTATTAATTCCTTATGGAACTGCTTAAGCTATTTTGCTATTTCTAGTCATCTTGGAGTAGCTGGAGATAGAGAAGCACTTGATAAGGGCCACAGTAATTTACATGATAGAGAACTAGTGTATTGGAAGATTAGTTTACTGTTTTTAGGTGCTGTCATTGGTCAGTGTTTTTTCCCAGTTGCAAGAAACAGAAAACCCAATTTAAATAATTTCTAGCAAAGATGACTTTGTGGTCAAGGTGAGCGAAAGGTCTAGGCATAATAAACATTGTTACAGGACTCTCAATGTCTTTATCTCTTGATTCTGTTTTATAATTGATGGTACTTCCATCCCAACATAGATCTTTTACCTAGGGTGGCAGTATGGCTGCCAGCAGCTCATCCTTCATCCTAATCTCTTAGTACCAGAGTTTGTAAAAAAAAAAGAAAAGAAAAGAAAAAAGTAAAAGAAAAGACAAGGATGCCACACTTCCTTAAACTCTAGAAAAAGTACTGAAGTTATCTGTGTTGGAATGACATGGATAATGGGCTCTTCTTTCAGCTAGACACTCCATCCAGGGGATGAGATGTTCTGATAACAGAAGTGACATCATTACACACTGAGCATTCTCCACTCCTCAGTCAGGGCTCTCTTGCCAGAAGGAAGAGCAGTAGATGCTGGGTAGCAAAAAAGTATGGGTCTACAGCGACCAAATAGGATCACCCATCAGCTTTCATGAAATCAGATTTCCTAAGTCCTTGCAAATTTTTTTTTTTTTTAATTGTGATTTGGGTGAAAGTTTACACAGCAAATTCATTTTCCATTCAACACTTCTTATACATTTTGTTTTCATGACATTGACCACGATGCCATAATATAATAGCTCTCTTCCTAGTTCTTCCCTGTGGTTACCTTTTCCCTGTGTCCTTCTTTCCTATGCATTCCCGCTCTCTGAGTTGTCTCCCTGTAGAAATGCTGCCCTTCTGATCTCTCATGCTTGATTGTTCTAAGGAGTGTACCTACCTGGTATAAATCTTCACCTTATAGGCCTGTCCATTGTCTGTCTGGAAGCCACGAGAGTGAGTTAAATTCAAGGCTCCAAGGGTGACTATGGGCCGTAGTCTCAGAGGTTTTACCACTCTCTGCCAGATAAGTAAGCCTGTTTTTTTTTTTATGATTTTGAGTTTTGTTCCACATTTTTTTCCTTCTCTAAACAGGATCTCCTATTCTAGTCACTTTCAGAGTAGTTGATAGTGATAGCCAGGAGCCATCTAGTTCTGGTCTCAGGGTCTTGTAGGCTGAGGTTCATATGGTCCACTAGTCCCTTGGACTAATTGTTTCCATGCATCTTTTCTTCATTCTTCTTTGCTGTGGATGAAGAGAGACCAAATGTTGCATTTTAGATGGCTGCTCACAAAGTTTTAAAACTCCAGTCGCTACTCATCAAAGTAAGATGTAGAACAATGTTTTTGTATAGTGTGTTATGCCAGTGGAGCTTGATATCCCCTGCAGCCGTGGTCTTGAGCCTGTGGGCCCAGCAACTAACTTCCTCAAGATGTTTGGCTGTGGCTAAGAAGTTATCATAACGTTGCCCCATTAGCTCTATTATATATATGGACATTCTTTTAGTGCATACGAATATGTATGTAGAAATATCATCTGCCACACTTATATAAGATCATGGATAGATTACCTTTTGCCTAGCCATATCTGGTCATTTTTCCTGTCTACCTATGTATCCACCCATAGATTAATGTTGCTCATTGCTGACTGTGCATTAAAGTGTATGTAAAAGTATCTAACTTTGTTGCCTATACCTCTTGTGTCCTTCTCCATGTGTTCCAGTTATTTAAAAAATTTGAAGTCTTTAATTATTTTTGATCAGACTGTCAAATAGTTTTGTTAAAAATTTGAAGTCCTTATTAATTTTTGGTGTTTATACCAGAATATTTTCTTTCGGATTTATTATTCATGAGCTTTAATACGAAGGTTGTTTCAGGTGGAATCTACTTCCTGATGAAAAGGAGAATGATCTGAGTACTGTTACACATGTGGTAGTAAAGTCTCATTAGTCTGGTCTGGTTTAAACTTTGCCTTGCTATTAGCTAATGAAGAAAAGGATTATGAGGAATTGGAAGATAGGGATAATAGTAAGGGGTCAAAAGGAAAAGCATCAGTTAGTTTATTGTACATAAATTATATATCAATAACATTGATACAAAATAAAAAAAAGGAGAGGAGTTTATGGAACAAATTTTTTCATATAAGCACATTATTCATAAGCACAGAAAGATAAATGAATCTCATCCATGAAAGCATATGCATTTAAATACCCATTTCATTATTTTTTTATAGTTTTATATGTACTTGAAAGTCAGTGAATGGTGTGGCTCCCAATTACTCTCTTCTATTTTTTCCATAGCCCTTTAACACCTTCCTGTGTATTGTATAATTTATTATATTTATTTATTGTTTATTGTTTGTCTCTCCTCACTAAAATGTAAGATCCTTAAAGACAGGGATTTTGATCTAATTTATTCACTTTTTGTATCTCTAGTGCCTGGCACATAGCAGGGCTCTTAATATATATTTATTGAATAAATAAGTGATTAAACAAAACTACAATTGTAGAGGATAACTCTTACATTTAGGTGGCAGATCTCAAAATATTGGCAAAGTTTAGTAAAATCTGCTCTGATTATCTGGAATTTCTTGTACAGAGCTAGAAGTGAGAGGATTGGGCAAATATTGAGTATTAACATTATGTTATTTTTCTGGTACCAATACTTGAGTAAAACAAAACCAGTTGCTATTGAGTCAGATTTGACTCATGGCAACCCCCTGTGTATCAGGGTAGAATTGTGTCCCATAGAATTTTCAATGGTTGATTTTTCGGAATTAGATAGGCCTTTCTTTAGAGATGGCTCTGGGTGAATTTGAACCTCGAACCACCTGTTGAGCAGCCAAGTGCTGTTAACCCTTTGTACCACCCAGGAACAACTGTAATCTAAAGTGTGTCCACTATGGTTTATGAATGTGGAAAAGGGATTATGATGACATTCAACTTTCTCATATTAATGATAAAAATTGTTTTTTTCAGTTAAAAATTTTCTATTTTTGTGGCAAGACTTTCTTGTGTCACTAAAGTATCCCTTTTTTTTAAACTGGAGACATGAGAAAGGAAATAAGACATGGATTTAAAAGTTCATTGATTGTTGCAAAAAAGAACTGATCTAGTGGAGTTGTTTGTAGAAACTCCAGCATTTGGCGAAGATTAAAAGGGAAAATACTAAGCATAGTTATGGGTCTAAATCAAGAGATCCATACATTAACGGAAATGGAACAGTAAACAAGGAAAAATAAAACATTTCCCACCATATCCTTTCTTTTCCTGTTTTTAAATTCTAAGTCCTTTTAAAAAAATGTTTACTCCTTAGCAATTCATTAGGCAAAGCTTGGAATGCTTATGCTGGGAGTCTGGCCTACTGACAGCTCCCAAGCTGTCAAATTCTTGGAATTTAGATTTTAGGCAGTCGGAGAAGAGGCTTTTACTTGGTGTGTGAAAAGAAGGGAGGACTAGATTTCCCAGTGGTGCTGTGCTGGGGAGGAGGGAAGATGAAACAAGGGTAGACACAGGGCAAGTAGCAAGTCCCTACTTTATGACTTTTTTCACCTTGAGGGAGAATCCAGTGGTTAAGAATATTGAATAAAGAAGGCAACAAAAGAGATACTGTTAATTAATTTTACACTTAAATATAGGAAATACGGGGGAGGGGGGACTGTAATGATTTCTGAGGACCAGTTAATGTAGGCACTATCCATAACATTATTTTGAAAGAGAAAATGCTGAAAAGGGAATGGGGTGGTTCTCTTGGTGTGATACTAAATCTCAGGCTAGAGTACATCTTTGAATCCTGTGCCTTTTACAGACCTGTCAGACAGGACAAAAGCAAGGGTAAGGTTAGATTATGAAGACTTTACATTCTTTATGATGTAAGATAATCCCTACTTATCCTGACAGGAGATGCCATCATCCTGCCTTGATGTGTGGCCTTTTGGTGACAAAGCCCTTAGTGTATAATCCAGAGACAACACACAGTTGGGGAATTGTTTATCTCCTAACAGGTGTAATTTTCCCATGCAATTTATAATCACGACTGGCGTTATGATGCAATGTGCAAAGCTAAACAAACAAGAAGCTGAAAGTTGTTTTGGTTTTTGAGAAAGAATAAATATATTACTCAATTCTAAAATGAGATTTATGACTTCAGGAGAAGCTTCTATAATGTTTTATAATATCCTTTATGGCTTTCCAGAGTTATTGACACTTTGCTTGTTGCAACGTGATTGCTTTTTAGCTGTGTTAAATTTTAACTTTAAGACTTTAAAATTCAAATTAAGTTGTGAAGGGGAAAGAAAGAAAATTGGCTGTTGATGATAATAGCAGTATTTTTAAACAAGGCCTGTTAAGACTTAATGAAGGTCCTCCTTTTGAAGAGATACATACAGTTCTTTTGTTCTCTACCAGTTGTTTAATATTATTGAGCTATATATCCACTGCAAACAGCATTGTAGAAAGATGAGACTATGTGAGATAGGAGAGGATCTATTTTATCCAGTTTTCTTTGTTGTTGTTGTTATGTGCCGTTGAGTCGGCCCTGACTCATAGCGACCCCTCCTTGGGTTTCTGAGGCAGTATCACTATGGAAGTAGATTGCCCAACCTTCCTTCCGAGGAGTGGCTGATGGATTTGAACTTGACTGGTTAGCAGTCAAGTGCCTTAGGCACTATGCTTCTGTATAGCCCTTAATTAAAGCACTAGTAAACGAGATGCTCTGCTCTCCAGCTTATGTGGAGCTAAGGTAAGAAAAGGGATTATTAAAGGAGTTAGCCTCCTAGTATATTTTAAAGGAGAATGGTATTATCTATGAAATGCCTGTTAATAGAGTTTATCTTCTTTGAACAAAACTCTGTGTTAACGGTAAGAGATTAGGATTTCTAAGAACAACTTTGAGACATGCTTGAAATATGCTTATACTCTTGAGTTTTTCTTCATGCACTTGGAGCTCAGATTTCTCTTTGAGAATGTGAGAAAATTTATGTTGTAACTTTTCATAAATATGCACAAACAAAAAATTTTACATGCATTTGAGGGTCTTCAAGAAATCCCTGAAGTCTTCCGTTTAGACCCAAGGTTGGCACTACTTGTGTTAACATGCAATAATGGCTTTTATATTAAAATGTAAGCTCATAAGGGCAAGAATTTGGTCTATCTTATTACATTGCTGGATCCCCTGTACCTAGAACAGCCTGGCTCATGATATGAACTTATTCACTGAATGAATGAATCAGTCACTAAGTGAGCAAATGCATATTTGGTTTTTGGTATGAAGCGAGTCTGGATTTTTTGGTTCCTTGTACTCCATCAGTTATTTACTAGCTATGTGACTTTCATGGCTACATTTACTTCTGTTGTAAGGAACAGAAACTAAACTAGTTTAAACAAAATAGTAAGTTCTTGGCTTGCATAACTGGGAAATCCAAGAGGAGTTTCTGCCTTCAGGTACATCAGTTGATGACATCAGAATGTTGTTCTCTTTCTTCACTTCTTTCCTTTTTGAAGGAAAAATGTTTGGCAGACTTTTTCCACTCATGATAGGTAAAAATACTCCTGCCTGCTCCAGGCCTATACTTTTCCTCATAATGCTTGGTCTTAGAAGGAGGTAGTATCTGCATCCCTACTTTTTCTTTCATTGATCACATCTGCTTTTGTAAAGGCGTGTTGACCATGCTTGGTAAGAACTCTTCTTTGGGTCAAGCACAGTGTGTGGGACCATGGGAGAGAGAGGGACTGGGTTGAGTCACATACTCTCCCTTGTAGGGTGGAGGGATCCCCTTGGTTCTTAGTCGTGCCATGTTAAGGGTTAAAATGGGGAAGGGTACTTTCTAAAAGGATGTTGGACAGACTAAAAAGTAACAGATGTCCATGGCACTTTTTGAATACAACTGATTTAGCTTAGAGTGGTACTGGTCTTAAAATGTCAGGAGGTTGATTGAATGACCTTTACTGGGCAACTGCATTTCTGGGTGATAGCACTAAAAGCCCTTATATCCTTAGAAGGAAGACTCTTATCTTTCTTGCAGAATTCTTGATAAAACACAGGTAAACATCTTTCTAATATGCTCTGCTTTTGGCCAAGATCCATTTGACATCAGCAATGATATCTCTTGTTTCAAGTCCTCCTCTGAATCTGGCTTGAACTTCTGATAGCTCCTTGTTGATGTACAGCTGCAGTTTTTGAATTATCTTCAGCAAAATTTTGCTAGCATATGATATTAATGATATTGTTAGATAATTTATGCATTCTGTTGGATCACTATTCTTTGGAATGGACAGTAATATGGATCTCTTCAGTTGGTTGGCTGTGTAGCTGTCTTCCAAATTTCTTGGCATAGATGAGTAAGTGTTTCCAGTGTTGCATCCATTTGCTGAAACATCTCAACTGGTATTCTGTCAATTCCTGGAGCCTTGTTTTATGCCAATGCCTTCAGTACCTTTAGTACTAGAAGTTCTTGATTACATGGTACCTCCTGAAATGGTTGAATGTTGACCAATTCTTTTTGTTACAGTGACACTAGGTATTTCTTCCATCTAATTATGATGCTTCCAGCATCATTCAAATTTTTTGCTGGTAGAATCCATCAGTAATGCAACTTGAGGATTGAATTTTCTCTTCAGATCTTTCAGCTTGAGAAATGCCAACCATGTTCTTCATTTTTGGTTTTCTAACTCTAAGTGTTAACAACAACAACAACAACTCTAAGTCTAGGAGCTCTGGTAGCATAGTGCCTAAGGCACTTGACTGCTCACCAGAAGGCTGGCGGTTCAAACCCACCAGTCACTCCTCGGAAGGAAGGTTGGGCAATCCTACTTCCGTAGTGATACTGCCT
>NW_006921841.1:2593536-2611191 GCF_000298275.1 Orycteropus afer afer | reverse complement strand
GTAGTGATACTGCCTCGGAAACCCAAGGAGGGGTCGCTATGAGTCGGGGCCGACTTGACGGCAAACAGCAACAACAACAACTGTAAGTCTTTGTACATTTTGTCCTAATACTTCAGCTTGGCTTCTCGAGCCACCCTTTGCAATCTTCTGTTCAGCTCTTTTACTTCCTTTCTTCCATTTGCTTTAGCTGCACTGCACGTAAGAGCAAGTTTCAGGGTCTCTTCTGACATCCATTTTTTGTCTTTTCCTTTTTTTCCACTCTTTTTGGTGACCTTTAACTTTCTTCATGTATATCTCCCCACAACTCTTCTTGTCTTCAGTCATTAGTGTTCAAGTGCATTAAATCTATTCTTGAGGTGGTCTCTAAATTTATATGGACCATATTTGAGGTTGTACTTTGGCTCTTGTGAACTTCTTTGATTTTCTTCAACTTGAACTTGCATGAGGCAATTGGTCATCTGTTCAGCAGTTGTGGTCTATGGCTTTGCCTTTGTCTTGACTGATGATTTTGACCTTCTTTATTGTCTCTTTCCACAGATGTAGTTGATTTTAATTCTATGTAATCCTTCCAGCAAGGTCCATGTGTAGGTTGTTGTTGTTAGGTGCTCTCAAGTCATCTCCGACTCATAACGACCCTATGCACAACAGAATGAAACACTGCCCGGTCCTGTGGCAGCCCCAAGATCCCCGCTATACCTGAAACCATTGTTGCAGCCATTGTGTCAGTCCATCTCATTGAGGGCCTTCCTCTTTTTTGTTGACCCTGCACTTTATCAAGTGTGATATCCTTCTGCAGAGAATGGTCCCTTCTGACAACATGATTATGTTGTTGAAAAAGGTATTTCTGATGAATAAGTCATTGGTCTTGCAGAATTCTATCATACATTCTCTGGCATCATTTCTATCACCAGTATGTTATTTTCTAACTACTGATGCTTCTTCTTTGTTTCCTACTTTTGCATTTCAGTTACCAGTAATTGTCAGTGTATTTGATTGCTTGTTTGATCAGTTCAGACTGCAGCAGGTCATAAACATCTTTAATTTCTTCATCTTTGGCATTTGTAATTGATGTGTAAATTTAGATAATAATTGTATTAACTGGTCTTCCTTGTAGGCTTATGGATATTAACCTATCACTGAGAGCATTGTAGTTCAGGATAGATTTCAAAGTGTTCTTTTCAATGGTAATTGCAACCCAATTTCCTCTTTAATTTGCCCTTTCTGGAACAGTAGAGCACATGATTACCAGATTTAGAACAGCCAACAACTGTCCATTTCAGCTCATTAATGCTGAGGATAGGTGTCCTGGTGGTGCAGTGGTTAAGTGCTTGGCTGCTATCCCAAAGGTTGGAGGTTCCAACTCACACAGGGCTCTGTGGGAGAAAGAGCTGGTCATCTGCTTTTATAATGATTACAGCCTAGAAGACCCTATTGGGCAATTCTGCTTTGTCAGTGGAGTTGCTATGAATCGATATTGACTCAACAGCACCTGACAACAACAGTGCCTAGGAAGTCGGTCTTCAAGCATTCCATTCCATTTTTGATGACCTCCAGTTCTTTGATTCATGCGTTGTATGATCTGTTTTTTGACTACTAGTGGATGTTTGCAGCTGTTTCTTCTCATTTTGAGTTTGGGCTCCATCAGCAAATGAAGGACCTGAAGCCTTTATTTCATCTGTGTCATTAAGGTTGACTCTACTTTGAGGAAGCAGCTTTTCCCCAGTTATATTTTGAGGGCCTTGCAACCTGAAGGGCTGTCTCCCAGCACTATTTAGACAATGTTCTGTTGTGATCCATAAGTATTTCATTGGCTGATTTTTGGGAGTAGATTGCCAGGCCTTTATTCTTAGTCTATCTTAGTCTGGCAGCTCTTCTGAAACCTTTCCACCATGGATGACCTTGTGCCATCCTCAATCTTGCTATACCTAAGCCTATCGTTGCAGCCACTGTGTCAATCCACCTAATTGAGGGTCTTCCCCTTTTTCGCTGACCCTCCACTTTACCAAGCATGATATCCTTTTCCAGAGAATGGTCCCTTCTGACAATGTGACCAAAGTAGGTAAGATGAAGGCTGGCCATTCTCGCTTCCAAGGAGCATTCTGGCTACACTTCAGGACAGATTTGTTTGTTCTTCTGGCAGCCCATGGTCCTTCTAGTATTCTTTGCCAACACCACAACTCAAAAGCATTTTTGAAAACTGTTCTTTGGTCTCCCTTATTCATTGTCCAGCTTTTATATGCACATGAGGCTATTGAAAATACCATGGCTTGGGTTAGGCTCACCTTAGTCTTCAAAGAGATGTTTTTGTTCTTCAGCACTTTAAAAAGGTCTTTTGCAGCAGCAGATTTGCCCAATGTGGTATGATGTCTGATTTCTTGACTGCTGCTTCCATTTGTGTTGATTATGGATTCAAGTAATTTGAAATCTTTGACAACTTCAATCATTTCTCCATTTATCATGATGCTGCTTATTGGTCCAATTGTGAAGATTTTCAATTTATGTTCAAGTGTAATTTGTACTGCAGACTGTAGTCTTTAATCTCCTCTGTAAGTGCTTCAAGCCATCTTCACTTTCAGCAAGCAAGGTTGTATCATCTGCATATCACAGGTTGTTAATGGAGGACATTATGCTGAGTGAAATAAATCAATCACAGAAGGATAAATATTATATTAGTCCACTATTGTAAAAAGTCAAGGAAAGGTTTATATATGGAAGGAAACTTTCTTTGTTGGTGTAGTCTGCTTCCAGTATGTAAGAAGAAGCTTTGAGCAAGGTCTCTGCAGCTTCTCGGCACTCTTGAACCCTGCATGTAGGTGAGTCTTCATTCAGCAGCCTGACATGTTTCCTGCCAATCTTGGGACTGTCTGTGGACTTGAACTGTAGTGGCCTGCCATGTAGTTAGGTAATTTTGGGACTGTGCCATTTTATTTATTGATCTTGGGTTTGTCAGCCTCAGAAGCTGGCTACTGCCTGAGTTAAGAGAAGCCTCCAGCTTGACCCAAGGTCAAGGGGCTTTTACCTAGCCCCTGTTGTTGCTGTTGTTGTTATGTGCCGTTGAGTCGGCCCCGACTCATAGCGACCTCTCCTTGGGTTTCCGAGGTGGTAGCACTACAGAAGTAGGATTGCCCAACCTTCCTTCTGAGGAGTGGATGGTGGGTTTGAACCCCCAGCCTTCTGGTTAGCAGTCAAGTGCCTTAGGCACTATGCTACCAGAGCTCCTTTATCTAGCCCCTAGATCTTGGCATTTTGAACTCAGATTTCTAGCTTCCAAAACTGTAAGAGAATGAATCCCTGTTTGTTAAATCCACCCATTTGTGATATCTTCTCTTAGAGTGGCACTAGGTAACCAAAACAGCTGGTTACCAGGGACAGGAGGGGAGGGAGGGAAAATTGCTAGATAGATAAGAGACAAGTATTGATTTGGGTGAAGGGAAAGACAATCTACCAAAAGTGAGCGATCCACACAATAACACTAAGGAAAAAGAAGACAGAGAAGTGCACAAGAGGGACAGATAGCAAAAATAAACCCTGTTACATATATAGTATTGCATTATCAGTAATAACAAACATTAATCTACACTTAGATACATAGGTAGACAGGCTGAATGATCAATTTTCTAGGCAAAAGGGAATATACCCATGACCACATATAAGTTTGGCAGACAGTATTCCTACATACGTATTTTCATGTGCTGTAAGAATTGTCCATATAAATAGAATGAACATGACAAAGTTATGGTGACTTCTTAGCCACAGCCAACCACCCTGAGAGAGTGCATTTTTGGACTTGTGGACTCAGGACCATGCTTGTGGGGGACATCAAGTTCAGTTAGCATAACATACTACACAGAAACATTGTTTTACATTCTACATTGGTGAGTAGCAACTAGGGTCTTCAAAGCTTACAGGAGACCATCTAGATGTAGCAATTGGTTTCTTTTCATCTAGAGCAAAGAAACATGAAGAAAACCAAAGGCATGTGAAAATGATTAGTGCAAGGGACTAGTGGACCATGCAAATCTCAGCCTATATGACCATGAGACAAGAAGAACTAGATGGTGCCTGGCTACCACTGTCAACCATTCAGAAAGGGATCAAATAGAAAGTCCTGGATAGAGTAGGAGAAAAATGTGGAACAAAACTCAAAAATCCTAAAAAAGACTAAGCTTACTGGTCTTATAGAAATTGGTGAAACCCCCAAGACTATGACCCCTACTCATCCCTAAGGCCTGGAATTGAACTCACTCCTGTGGCTTCCAGCCAAACAATAGACAGGGGTATAAGGTGAAGATTTACTGCCCAACCTTCCTCAGAAGGAAGGTTGGACAATCTACTTCTATAGTGATACCACCTCGGAAACCTAAGGAGGGGTCACTATGAGTTGGATCCTACTCGATGGCAGTGTGTTATGTTGTTGTAGTTACACTCCTCAGAACAGTCTACCATGGGAGATCAGAAGGGCAGCATTTTCACAGGGAGATAGCTCAGAGGGCAGGAATGTATAGGAAAGAAGGACACAGGGAAAAGGTACCACAGAGAGGAACGGGGAGGACAGCTATTACGTTATGAAGATTGCAATCAGTGTCATGAAACAAAATGTGTAAGAACTGCTGCATGGAAAATATATTTGTTCTGTAAATTTTCACTCAAATCACAATGAAAAACAGAAACAAAAACACCTTATGGAGCACAGTCCTACTCTGACACACATAGGTTATCCATGAGTTGGAATCAGCAAACACAGTTTTTACTTGGGTTACTGTACTAGCCTCCCTGTTTCCAGCTCCCCAACTCCCACCAGTCTATATTCTCAATTCAGCAGCTAGAGGTATCTTTTTTAGAAAAGAATTATATCATGCTGGCCTTTCTCTACTCCAAACCCTTCAAAGACTCCCAACTCACTCAAAGTGAAAACTAGAGTCTTTTACTATGAGGTAGGAGGCCCTGTAGTATCTGGCCTCCCACAATATGATCTTTCTGACTTCATTTCTTGTCGCTCATCTTCCTACTCTCTGTCAGCCATGCTAATCTCCTTGCCAGTCCTTAAATGTCCCCAATGTATTTCCTTCTGTACAGTGGTTGCGTTGTCTTTTCCTTCTGCCTGGATTGCACTTCTCCTACAAATCTCCCTCACCTTCTTTCTTTCTTTATTTTTTTAATCATGTTTTATGCCATAACATGTAGCTCTTAGCACACTATATAGCTTACAGGTTTATTATGCTCATTGCTTGTTGTTTGTCTTCTCTGCACTCTTTCATACAAGAATGTTGGTTCTGTTTGCTCTCAGACGACTGCTTGGCACATATTAGCTGCTCAGTAAATATATGTGGAATGAATGAATTTATTTATGAAGAGATTTAAATGTATTTTTTTCCCTTGAAATTATTATCTTACTGGTGAACTTATTTTAACAATTAAGTGATAATAATAACTCATGGTAATGAAAATGATGAAGCTAATCATAACTGAGTATGTAATTTATATTGGATATTTATAATAATAATAATAAATATCCAATATAAATAATAATGTTATTTATTATTATAAATACCCAATATAAATTACATATACAGTAATGATAGCTTCCATAAAAATATTCAAAATGATTAATCATTTTAATTATCATTATTATTATATTTATTTATTAATTATATTTAGGCTAGAGAAATAATTCCCAACATCACTCATTCAGTATAGGATAGATACTGTGGTGTAGTAAATTACTTAGTGTGGCTTTTCTACCCATAAGTCTTTGTAAACTACAAGGTGGGATTTGCTATGAGCAACTGAGAAGCTCCTGATTGTAAATGTTATCCATCTGGGTTATTTCTGTTGGGAGTGGCACAACACAATGTTATGAAGGCTCACTCTCAGGTGCTTAGAATTCTGTTGTTATGATTGGTTGGCCACTCTGCCAAGCTCAAAAGGAGGCCTCATAGAGGCAGAACTCTCTCTGACTGCTGGTTGAGGAAGATGTGCTGCTGAAAGAGACACGTGCTGCTGGGAAAGAGACGTAAGAGGCACACTGCTGAGACACCAAGGGACATGCACTGCTGGGGGAGAGACTGTGAGAGACTTGGCTGAGAGACGGTGGACTGGGAGAGAGACTGAGCGTTTTTCCTGAACTTGAATTGTAACCTGGTGCTTCCCTAATAAACCTCATAATCTGTGAGTTCTGTGTGGCCACTGCAGCGAATTATCGAACCCAGGAGAGAGGTGGAGTGTGCTTTGGGAGGAACGGTTGGAGAAAGGGCTGGAAGGAGGCAGCATGTCTGGCCTCACAGGAATAGGCCTTGGGCTATTGATGGTGATTCTGTTTTCCTCTTGTGGGATTAGAGGAGGTCAGAACATGTGGCCTCCTTGCCCTTTTTGCAGATACAATTGGATTAAACTATTCAAAAGAAATCTATATTGTTACGTTTATGTTAGCCCTGTTCTAGTAGAAAGGAGCTCAGGTGGTGCAGTGCTTAAGGCATTTAACTGCTAACCAGAAGGTTGGCAGTTCAAACTCACTTGCCACTCTGCAGAAGGAGGTTGGTCAATCTAGTTCCATACAGATTTACCACCTCGGAAAACCAGTGGTGGTCGTTATGAATCCGAATTGACTCAATGGAAGCGAGTTTGGTTTTGGTTTGGTTATTCTAGTAGAAGGAGCCCTGGAGGCAAAGTGGTTACGTGCTTAGCTGCTAACCCAAAGGTTTGTGGTTGAAACCCATCAGTGGCTCCATGGGAGAAAGATGTGGCAGTCTACTTCCATAAAAATTTACAGCCTTGGAAATCTTATAGTGCAGTTCTACCCTGTCCTGTAGGGTCTCTGTGAGTCAGAATCGAGTCAATGGCAAAGTTCATTGTAGTAGAAGCCAGTATTTCTCTTCAGGAACTTTTATTTGTAGTTTATGATCACTGTATGAAAGATTATGGATTAAGATTAAAGATACACTTTAATTTAGAGAGAAATTCATTACCTCAGATGGATTATAAATTTTAACTTTTGCCTCCAGGATGCAGAAAGCATAAATTTTGTTAAACATGGAAGAAGCTAATCATTCTATAAATATGTTGTTGTTGTTGTTGTTGTTATGTGCCGTCAAGTCGGCCCTGACTCACAGCGACCCCTCCTTGGGTTTCCGAGGCAGTATCACTACGGAAGTAGGATTGCCCAACCTTCCTTCCGAGGAGTGGCTGGTGGGTTTGAACCGCCAGCCTTCTGGTTAGCAGTCAAGTGCTTTAGCCACTATGCTACCAGAGCTCCTTATATAAATATACATATATATATATTTAAATATAAATAAAAGTGTGTGTGTATCTTTTTAACCACCAGACTGTTCTGCTTGTTTTAGTTTTCTTTGATTTTCACTTTCACTTGGCTCTGCTTTCAGAGGTCATGTGATTACTTCATTATTTCAGGTAAGGATTCATTCATGCCATCCCAGAAAAGAACACTTTCTTCTCTTTAATTAAAACTCTTCAGAAAAGGGAATATCTGCCTTTTCCACTGCAGGGAAACTCTTGGTAGCAACACTGATAGATCTGGGATTATTTTCTTTGTGCACAGAAATGACTTAAAAATGCACTTAATGTTTATCCAGATCTGTGTTATTTTTAACCCATATTTACTCACTTTTAGCCTTTGTTAATTAAATCTTGGAAGCTGTGCCTGTGAAAAAATTATGTAGGAGAATGGGAAACAGTTTTGTTTTTTGCTCTTCCCTTTTCTGGTAGTTCTTAGAAATATCCTGGTTACTGGTTGAATCAGAAATAAGAGTCATTTGCTTGTAGCTTTAACAAGGTAACTTTTATGACCTCCAACTTTCTGGAAAAATGAATCTAGTTTCTCATGATGTAATGATTGTGGGAATTGGTCTATAGTTGCCAGTTTTTTTGGACAGGAAACTTCTCTTGCCAATTATTTCCTCCTAGGTATATTTCTCTTTTTATGTATGATTAGCACGGAAGTGGTAGTTTGTTCTCATATTCATCTCATTTTGAAGAAGGTAGCAAACTTAAAGGAACATGATAGAAGCAGTTCCTTATAGCTATAGAACTAATCGCCAGTTGCACTCTGAAGATTTCAAAGGAAAGAAATGTTTACTGATTAATAGTCTGTTCTGCCTGGGAGTTTTAACTGACTGGATTATTTTATGAGGTCTTTTAGCTATCCCCTTCTAGAATATGTAATTAAATGTTACCTTATAATTTGCTGAGGAGCTCTGGTGGTGCAGAGGTTAAGGCATTTGGCTGCTAACCAATAAAAGTTGGGGGTTCAAACCCAGCAGCTGCTCTGAGAGAAAGATGAGGCAGTCTGCTTCCATAAAGATTTACAGCCTTGCAAACTCTATTGGGTAGTTCCACTGTCGTGTAGGGTCGCTATGAGTCAGAATTGACTCAGTGGTATTTTTTAATAATTTGCTGAGGGGATGAACTAAAGATGGGGAGTTGTATAATTATTATATACTTAATTCATTTTTCTTTCCTATGATCTTCCTGCTACATCTTCGTCAACCTGTCTCATTTTCTCGTTTTGCAATTTGTTTAACTTTGTGGTCCATTTAAGTATCAACTCCTTCATTAAACAAGTATTTTTTGTATGCTTACTATATGCCAGTCACTGTGCAGGGTATTGGGAATGCAAAGATTAAAAAATACACTGCTGCTGTCCTCAAGGAGCTCACTATTTATTGGAGATATGCAACTGTAAATATAATATAATAAGGTGGCAACTTGAATGGATGCATGTAAAATATGGGATCATAGAAGGAGACCCTAAGTCTTTGCAGGATGAATGACTGTGCGGTTTTTAGCTAAACGTGAGTTCAGTGTGAGCCACCAGAATAATATTTTTTAAAAAATCTAAATTTAGGCTATATTCTAAAAATATAGTGGAGATATGAAAAACATACCATCTCAAAAGAGTTGTGGGAATTGGTGTATTAATGTGACACATATATGTTCAAATAGAAAATGTTTTCTATACTTGTTGAATTTCACATATTTGCATTAAAAGTTAATAGGTTTCACATATTCCATTAGCTCAGACTTGTTCATTGTGGGTTTCAAAGCTTATACCTTTACTTATTTTCATCTGCTTGCCCTATTAGTAATTGAGAGGTTTGTTGAAATTTCCCACTGTGATGATGTGTTTGTTAATATCTCCTAGCAAAAAAACCACTGCCATCGAATTGAGTCCGACTAATAGTGACCTCCATTGGGTTTCCAAGGCAGTAAATCTGTAACGGAAGTAAATTGCCCCATCTGTCTTCTGTGGAGTGGCTGATGGATTTGAACCGCCAATCTACTCATTAGCAGTCAAATGCCTTAGGCATTGTGCCACCAGAGCTTCTTGTATCTCCTGGTAGTTCGATAAATTTTGTTTTATATGTTTTGAGTCATTTACATAAAATTTTAGAGTCGTTCCATCTTCCTAGAGGACTGAAACACTTCTCAGTATGTAATAGCCCTCTTTTCCCTGATAAATGCCCTTCTTTTGTCTTGAAGTCTGTTTCCCTGACATTTTCATTGCTACCATACCTTTCTTTTGATTAGTATTTTCCTAATATGCCTTTTTCCATCATTATGTTTTAAGTATGACTCTTGTAAATAGTATATGGCTAGATTTTTAAAAATTCAATCTGAAAATCTGTCTTTTAAGTGACAAGTTAAATATTTTAAATTTATTATGATTATTATAATTATATTAATTGCTATACTTTCACTTTATGCTTTTTATTTGCTATGACTTTTTCCCCTGATCTTTTTTTCTCTTTTTAGATCGAGTTCCCCCCCCCCCTTCTTATTCCATTCATTCCCCCTGTAGTGGTTTTGTATTTATACACTCTGTTTCTATTGCATCAGTGGTTACTTTTGAAATTTTACTATACAAAGTATAATATAAAGGTAACGTATATTTTATCTTCCTCCCTGTATAATTCAGAACCATGAAACTTTTTAACTCTGATCATTCCCTCTCAATTTTAGGCTGCTGTTATTTGATGTTTTAGTGCTTTTTTAACTCGACATTAGTAATTATTATTATTTTATCCTGACAATTTTTAGATTAATTCATACATTTACCAGTTTTTTTTTTTTTTTGTCCCCATCTCATCTCATTCCTTCTTATAACTTAGACTTTCCTGCTAAGATTATTTACCTTCTACGTGAAGTGTACCACATGGAAGGTCTTTTAGTGAAATTTGTTTGCTGGTAAGTTCTTAGTTTTTATTTACCTAAAAATGTCTTCATATTACTCATGCTCTTAAAACTTAGTTTGCTGGGCACTCATTAGCATTAGTGTGCTAATTTTTTCTCAACACTTGAAGAAATGATTTCACTATCTTCTGGGTTGTATTATAGTTGCTGAGAAGTTTGCTGTCGTTCTAGTTGTTTTGTAAGTGATTGTTTCACTTGGACTACTTTAAAATCTTACCTGTCTTTGCTGTTCTGTATTTTCCTTCAGTGTTTCTGATGCTTATATATATATACACACACACACTATGTTGTACTTTCTATATTTGTGGGTTCATGTATTTCATCAGCTCTGGAAATTCTCAACCATTATCTCTTCAAATATTTCATCTCCCTATTCTCTCTGTTCTGTCCTTCCAGGATCCTAGTTACATATGCATGATAACCTTCTTATCCTACCCCTTTTCACCTCTTTAATGTTTCTCTTTGTTTCTCTCTAACTAATTTCTTAACTTCTTTCTTCCAGATTATTAATTAATAAAACCCACTGCTGTCGAGTTGATTCTGACTCATAGTGACCCTTTAGTTGGAGTAGAACTGGCCCATAGGGTTTCTTTATATTGTGTAGATGATAATTATTGTAATGTCTGAAGCTCCTAGAAATCAAAATCTGTTATTATATTATTGCTGTTTTTTGTAGATTCCCATGCACAGTGGCTTGTTTCCTTGTATTATTAATTTTTTTTTTAAAAAACTTGAGTCATATATCTTTGAATTTAATGTGCAGTGTAACAAGTATAAACGCTGGACAAAATATCAAAAACTAGTATCTGAAGGTGCTGGAAAGTGAACAACAGCAGGAAGAAACCAGAGGTGAAGAGTAAGGGTGGAGATGGGATTGGGTGAACTTCCAAGAAAGCACACCTAAAATGGTGCCAAGCAGGTGGCTAAAACTCAAATGCAAACCACAGTCTGGTAGTTGTAAACACCTGGCCTGAACTTTGTCTGTTGAGTCACTTTTACCAGTGCCAATGATTTTCCAGCCTTTGCAGATAATTGAGAACTAACAGTAGTTCAGGTCAACTCGGTCATCACTGAAGAGTTGATCTCAACTTGTATTTATTGTTGCTGTTGCTGTCCAGTTGGCTCTGACTCACAGAGAACTTATGTTTAGAAGAATGAAATATTACTTGACTCTGCAACATCTTCTGCAGGTATATAAAAAGAAAATAAAACCACACTTGTTGCTGAGTTACTTCTGATTCACAGAGACCCTTTATATTACAGAGTGGAACAATTCCATAGGGTTTCCTTGGCTGTAATCTTTATGGAAGCAGATTGCCAGACATTTCTTCTGCAGCACCACTGGGAGGATTTGAACTGTCAATCTTTAGGTTAGTAGTTGTATGCAATCCCTTTATGCTAACACCTTCAACTGGTATGTTGTTGCTGTTGTTATGTGCCGTGGAGTGAGACCCGACTCATAGCAACCCCTCCTTGGGTTTGTGAGGCGGTATCACTATGGAAGTAGATTGCCCAACCTTAACTGGTATAGGTGCCCATTAATGTTCTGAGAAAGGTACTTTGAAAATGCTTTGGATTTTCATGAGAACTGTGATGGACATGTTATGGAAAAAAAACCCTTCACAAACTGACTTGCAATTATTTTGGGTTCAGTGAGGTCTTAGAGGCAGATTAGTGAAGATCAAGAAAAGGATGTTATTAGATAGAGAAGGGAAATCCCAGGAGAAAAAGGCATGGTTGCTTTCTTTGGCTGCATTGGGACTTCAAGATTCAAAATATACAGGTCAAATCCTTTTGGCAATCATGTCAGATGTATGTGTTATTCTTTGAAAGGGTATGTGTAGCTCTTTTAATTTTTTTCCCTCGCAGATTGATCAGTGTCCATAGTCTGAAGATAATTAATTCACAAAATGATGGCTTTTTGCAGTGATTTCTGAAAATGTTAATGTGTGAGAGACAACATATCTTTGTTGTCTACATGATACTCATTTTTAAAAAGATAATTCATAGTTAAATTAAGTCATTTGGTGTGGCACAGGCCAAGAAATTTAAGGTTTTGGATCCATGCAGTATTTCTCTGTACCAGTAAGTCAAATTTACTGTTTGGGCTAAATGAATATATGGATATAGATTAATTATATCTTTTATCAAAAAATAATTGAAAATATTTTTCTTACCTAAGAGCAAGCACAGGGAGCTCTGGTGGCATAGTTGGGAAGGCATTTGGCTGCTAACCAAAAGGTCAGCAGTTTAAACTCACCAGTTGCTCTGTGAGAGGAAGATGAGGCAAATTACTTCCATAAAGATTTATAGCCTTGGAAACCCAGTGGATATCTCTATGAGTCAGAATTGATATGAGGGCAGTGGGTTTGGGTTTTTTCGGGTAAGAGCAAGCACAATTCCAACTTTGGAAGGAACCAGTTTTAGGACTATTAGCAGCAACAAACCAATGCATGGTTTAAAAACTTATGTACAAAATTAAACATTATTATTAAGATACATCCTAAATGTCTTTGGTTTTTAGATAGGAAAAAAAACCCATATTTTGAATGGCAAATAAGAATGAAATTACCTACTCTTGTCATGAAAAAACAAACCAAACTCATCGAGTGGATTCTGACTCATACTACCCCTATTGGGTTTCCGAGGCAGTAAATCTTTACACAAGTAGATTGTCCAGTCTTCTTTCCATGTAGTGGCTGGTGGCTTTGAACTGCCAACCTCCTGGTTAGCAGTCAAATGCCTTAGGCAGTACACCACCAGAGCTCCTTTTCTTGTCCTCATTGACAGGCAAAATGTGAGTGCAGCCCTGAGTGAATTTGGTATGTTGTGTCTGTTTTGCATTTACAAGTTAGAACACTTTTGGGAGAAAGTTTTTTAGTGAAGCTCCTTCCCTCTTTATGTGATTTGAATTGTTTATGGCTTTGTGCAGGAGTGTATCCATAGGCCCTGTCAGATACGTGGTGTGAAATTGGACGTTTGTAGAACTTGGTGTTTCCTGTCAAGTTACTCTGAATGATTAGACAAATTAGTTACCATGGAAACATGAATCTACAATCAAATTTTAAGAGCTATGGTGAGTGAATGGGACAAATCACTTTCTAATATTTTGATTAGAATGCTAAAATAATGTATAAACCTTTTAAAAATGCATATTAAATAATTAAACGTTCAGACTATTGTTGTTAGGTGCCGTTGAGTTAGTTCCTACTCAGCAACACTGTGTACAACAGAACAAAACACTGCCCAGTCCTGCACCATCCTAATAATCTCTGTTATGTTTGAATCTGTTGTTGCAGCCCTTATGTCAATTTATCTCATTGAGGGTCGTCTTTTTTGCTGACCTATTATTTTACCAAGTGTGAAGTCCTTTTGCAGGAACTTGTCTCTCCTGATAACTTGTCCAAGTATGCGAGGCAAAGTCTCTTCTAGTTGGTTTGAAAGGCAACTGTCTTCCAAATTTCATATGATAGAATTTTGCAAGTTTGCAAGACCACTGAAAAAAAATTCACTGAAAATGCTTTCTTTCAACAACATAAACAGCAACTGTATGCATGGACCTTCCTGGGTGTGTAACACACAGGGACCAAGTTGACTACATTTGTGGAAAGAGACAATGAAGAAGTTCAGTATCATCAGTCAGAACAAGGACGGGGCCAACTACAGAACAGACCATGAATTGCTCACATGCAACTTCAAGTTGACAGGAAAGGAAGGAAAGACCAAAGTGGACGTCAGAAGAGACTCTGAAACTTGCTCTTGAGTGGAGAGTAGCTAAAGCAAATGGAATAAATGATGAAATAAAAGTGCTGAACGGATCTTGAGAAGACAAAGTAAAGTATTATAATGAAATGTACAAAGACAGGAGTTAGAAAACGAAAATGGAAGAACACACTTAGCATTTCTCAAGCTGAAAGTACTAAAGAAAAAATTCAAGCCTCGAGTTGCCATGTGGAAGGATTCAATGGGCAAAATATTGAATGATGCAGAAAACATCAAGGAAAGATGGAAGGAATACAGAGTCATTGTATCAAAAAGAATTAGTTGATGTTCAACCATTTCAGAAGATAGCATATGATCAAGAACAGATGGTACTGAAGGATGGAAGACCAAGCTACATTGAAGGCTCCAGAAACTGATAGAATACCAATTGAGATGTTTCAATAAATGGATGCAGTGCTGGAAGTACTATGATCTCTGGTGTCCATACTAAAACCAAGGCCATGCTTTCTAACTGCCAATCTTTGTTTACAACTTTTGTATTTCAATCTCTAGTAATTATCAATGCATCTTGATTGTATGCTTAATCCATTTCAGACTGCAATAATTGGTAAAAAATATTTATTTTCTTTAACTTTGGCATTAGTGGTTCATGCATAAATTTGAATAATAGTAGTAGTAACTGGTCTTACCTGTTGTTGTTGTTAGGTGCTGTGGAGTCAGACCGGACTCATAGTGACCTCTCCTTGGGTTTCTGAGGTGGTATCACTATGGAAGTGTATTGCCCAACCTTCCTTCCAAGAAGTGGCTGGTGGGTTTGAACCGCCAACCTTCTGGTTAGCAATCCAGTTCCTTAGGCACTATGCTACCAGAGCTCCTGGTATTACTTGTAGGTGTATGTGTATTATCCTATCACTGACAGCATTGTACTTTAGAATAGATCTTGAAATGTTCTTCTTGATGAATGCAGTGTCATTCCCAGCATAGTACACAATATGTTTGTTTGATTACAAATAGCCAATATCAGTCTATTTCAGCGTAATGCTTAGAATATCAATATTTATGCATCCCATTTCATTTTTTGATGGCTTCCAATTTTCATAGATTCACATTCCAATTATTAAAGGATATTTGCTGCTGTTTCTTCTCATTTAGAGTTGTGCCACATCAAACGAAGGTCCCAAAAGCTTTACTCCATCCATGTCATTAATGTTGATTCTACTTTGGGGAGGCAGCTCTTCCCCAGGCTTATTTTGATTGCCTTCCAACATGTGGAGCTCATCTTTCAGCAGTATATCAGACAATAGTCTGCTGTTATTCATAAGGTAATACCCAAGTCATGGTGCAGTGTAGTAAATTACTTTGTGTGGCTTTTCTACCCATAAGTCTTTGTAAACTCCAAGGTGGGATTTGCTATGAGCAACTGAGGAGCTCCTGATTGCTGAAGGTGTCCACCTGGAGTATTTCTGTTGGGAGTGGCACAAAACAATATTCTGGGAGGTGCCCACTCTCTCTCAGGTGCTTAGAGTTCTGATGCTATAATTGGCTAGTTTGACCACCCTGCGGGGCTCAAAAGGAGGCCTCCTAGAGGCAGAACTCTCAGACTGCTGGTTGAGGAGGATGTGCTGCTGAAAGAGACATGCACCCCAGAAAGAGACACGTGCTGCTGCGAAAGAGGCGCAAGAGACACGCATTGCCGAGTGAGACACCGAGGGACCAGCACTGCTGGGAAAGAGACTGTGAGAGACTGTTGGCTGAGGAACGGTGGGCTGGGAGAGAGACTGAGCGTTTTTCCTGAGCTTGAATTGTAGCCTGGTGCTTCCCTAATAAACTCCATAATCTGTGAGTTCTGTGTGGCCACTGCAGCAAATTATCGAACCAGGAGAGAGGTGGTGGTGCTTTGGGAGGAACGGTTGGTGAAAGGGCTGGAGGGAGGCAGCATGTCTGGCCTTGTAGAAATAGGCCTTGTGTTACTGCTGGTAATCCTGTCTTCCTCTTGTGGGGTTAGAGGAGGTCAGAACATGTGGCCTCCTTGCCGTTTTTGCACATGGTATTTTCAATCACCTCATATGCATGTGAATAAGGAAGGCCAAAAAAAGAACTGATGCCTTTGAATTGTGGTATTAGTGAAGAATGCTGAAGACACCATAGACTTCCAGAAGAATGAACAAATCTTTCCCAGAGGAAGTGCAGCTGGAGTTCTCTTTAGAAGCATGAATGGCCAGACTTTGTCTCATCTACTGTGGCCATGTGGTCAGAAGAGACTAGTTCCTGGAGAAGGAGGATATCATGCTTGGTAATGTGGGACATCAGAGAAAAAGGGGAAGACCCTCCGTGAGGTGGCTTGACACAGTGGCTACAATAATGGGCTCAAGCATAACAAGGATTGTGAGGATGGTGCAGGACCAGGCAGTGTTTTGTTCTATCGTACATAGTGTTGCTGTGAGTCAGAATTGACTTGATGGCACCTAACAACACCACCAACAACATTCATAAGATTTTCGCTGACCATTTTTTTTTTTTTTTTTTTGCAAGTGGATTGGCAGGTCCTCCATCCTATTCTTAGTCTGGAAGCTCCATTGAAACCTATCCACCAGGAGTGACCCTGCTGATATTTAACACTGGTGGTGTAGCTTCCAGCTGACAGGAACATGCAAGCCACCACTGTATGGCAAACTTCTAGACAAGTGGTAGAACTTTCAGACTACAATTATAAAATGTGAAAATGTCAGAATATACTATTGGAATATGATATCAAAGCCAATTCATTTTATTACAAAACAAGATCAGATAAATGAAAAACTATAAATTAGGGGCTTTGTGAGATCACAACTGCTCCAGTTAAAAAATGAGGCACCGAGGAATTAAGTGACTGGCAAAAACACAGGTGGTTATGTGGAGTCAGACCAAGGATTAGAACACATGTTTTCTCACTTGTATTCTATTGGTACTTCTAAATGAAGGTGAAGGAGAGAGTTAAATTCTATACTAGGGTTGTTAGGGGCAGTGGTGACAGTGGGTGGCAGAAGGGGAAGATAGGAGGGGCAGTGTAGGTAGGAAGCCAGAAGATTGCATTTGAGGGAGAAATTTATATGGCCAGCTGAGTGAAAGTCTGAGTTGGGGAATAAAATTGTGATAAAGACCTGAAAGTACTTGAATGTTCCTTCAGGTATTTTGTCCATTTTTATATAAGCTTGTTTTCCTTTTTGTTGTTGAGTTGTAGGAGTTCTTTATATATTCTAGATATTAAACCCTTTATTATATGCGTGGTTCCTAAGTCTTTTCTCCCATTCTAAATGCTGTATCTTTATTTTTTTGATAAAATTTTTTTGATGCACAACAGTTTTTTTTTTTTTTAATATGAAGTCTAATTTATCTATTTCTGTTGTTGCTTATGCTTTTGATGTCATATCTAAGAAAGAATTCATCATCAAAAAACAAGATCTTGAGCTGTTACTTCTATGTTTTCTTCCATTTATGGTTTTAGTCATTGATCCATTCTGAGTTAATTTTTTATATATGGTGTGAGGTATGGGTTCAGTATCTTTCTTTTGTATAAAGAGATGATATCTTAATTTGATTTGAATTTTTCTGATTACTAATGAGGTTGAGGGAGCTCTGGTAGCATAGTGCCTAAGGCATCTGACTGCTAACTAGAAGGTTGGTGGTTCAAACCCACCAGCCACTCCTCGGAAGGAAGATGGGGCAATCTACTTCTGTAGTGATATT
>NW_006921841.1:2583975-2592701 GCF_000298275.1 Orycteropus afer afer | reverse complement strand
TTAGGCACTATGCTACCAGAGCTCCCTTAATCTACTTGGTACTGATTAGGGGTAGATTCCTGTCACTTACCTGCTTGTGGTTTGTTGAACTTCCTGGTTCTGAATAATTTGTATTTTAACTAAATCTGGAGAATTCTGAGTCATTCTTCTTCAAATGCTACCTCTTGCTAGTTCTTTTTAATATGTTACTTTCTTTTTTAAAATTTTTTATCATGATTTGGGTGAAAGTTTACAGAGCAAATTTATTTCCCATACAGCAGTTCATACACATTTTGTTTTATGACATTGACTGCAATTCCCCACAATGTAACAGCTCTCTTTCCATGACCTCCCTGTGGTTACTTCTTCCCTATGTCCTTCTTTCTTATGCATTCCTGCCTCCCTGAGGTTTATACCTGTGCAAATACTCCCTTTCTTTTCCCCATATTTGATCATTCTAAGGAGTGTATCTACCTTACAACCATATATGTTTACCCTATATGCCTGTCTGTTGTTTGGCTGGAAGCCACAGGAGTGAGTTTAATTCCAGACCTCATGGGTAACTAGGGCCCATAGTCTTGGAGTCTCACCAGGCTCCATCAGACCAGAAAACCTGATCTTTTTTTTTTAAATGATTTTGAGTTTAGTTCCACATTGTTCTCCCACTCTGTCCAGGATCTCCTGCACTGATTCCTTTCTGAGTGGTTGACAGTGGTAGCTGGGCACTGTCTAGTTCTTCTGGTCTCATGGTCTTATAGGCTGAGTTTAACGTGGTCCACTAGTCCCTTGGACTAATTGTTTCCATGTATCTTTGGTTTTCTTTATAATTTTTTGCTCTGGATGAGGAGTGACCCATTGTTGCATCTAGGTGGTTGCTTGTAAGCTTTTAAGACCACAGGTGTTACTCACCAAAGTAGGATGTAGAACAATGTTTTTGTGTAGTATATTATGCCACTTGAGCTTGATGACCCTGTGACCATGGTCCTGAGCCCACAGGTACAACTACTTGTTCCCTCAGGGTGGTTGCCTGTGGCTAAGAAGTTATCATAACTTTTCCCCTTGTTAGCTCTGTTATATATATAGACATTCTTACAGCACATACAAATACATATGTAGAAATATCATACGCCAGCCTTACATATGGTCATGAATATATTCCCCTTTGCCTAGACATACCTGATAATTCAGCCTCTCTACCCATCTATTTACCTATAGATTAATATTTTTAATAACTAGTAATGCAGCATTGTATATGTAAAAGGGTTTATCTTTGTAGTCTGTACCTCTTATAATCTGTTTCTAAATCTGTGAGTAGACATATGTTAAACTTTATCCCTCTCATATTTTCTATTTGTGTTTCTAAGCTCCATTCTTGATTATTTATTTTGTTCTTTCTTATATTTTCTAAAATTTCTTCTTGTTTTGTATGTTATTTAATCTATCTACTGAGTTTTTACTTATTATATTTTAATTTACAGAACTTCTATTCAATTTCTTTCAAAATCTATATATTTCTTGCTTGTATTTTTAAGTATCTCTTTGCTTCTTTTAACATATTGAACAAAGCAAAACAAAACACCAAGCTCACTGCCATGGAGTCAGTTCAGACTCATAGCAACCCCATGTTGGGTTTCTGAGGCGGTAAATCTTTATGGGAGTAGAGTGACCCATCTTCCTTCTGTGGAGACCCTGCTAGGTTTAACATCCCCCCCCCCAACCTTCTGGTTAGCAGTCAAATGCCTTAGGCACTGCACCACCAAAGTGTGGTAGTGAAGTTTTTGTGTCAATGTGTGTCAACTCGGCTGGGCCTGGTTGAATGGCTGGGCAACTGAATGTAGTATTTATTCCCCATGATGAGACTGGGAATCAACTCCATGGTGGAATGTACTATGAACAGCTTAGTAGCTGCCTTAAGAATGTGGTCTGCTTCCTGCATATAAGGAGAAGCCTTGGGGAATGGTCTCTAGCTTAAGCACACTTGAACTGTGCATATAGCTGTGTTGTTGTTTAGCAGCCTGCCATGCTCTGGCAACCTTGGGACTTTCAATGGAGTTGAATTAATGGCCTGCCTATGGTTTGGTAACATTGGAACTGTGCCTTGTTACTTGTCAACCTTGGGCTTGTCAGCTTCAGCAGCCAGCAGCTGTCTGAGTGAAGAAAAGCCTCCAGCTTCAGTGGGCCTGGAGCAGGAGGCAGAGCTCAAGCCCAAGGTTGAGGGGCTTTCACCTTGCCCCTAGAGCCTGACACTTTGACCTTAAAGTCTCCAAACTGTTTCTTCAAGCCATCCCACCATTTGTGGTATATTCTTGTCAGAGTGGTACTAGGTATTCAAAACACAGAGCTTTTGTTTAACATATTAGGACTCTTATTTTATTATTTTTTTAAAGTCCAATCTTAGAAGCTTTTGAGGGTCCAATTAAAGTATCTGTTGTGTATGCTGCTGATATTTATGTAGAAACTTATGATTCCTTTTTTTAATATATTTTTTTTGTCATTTAAAAAGCATAAGCTGTTCATTATCCTTGGAACTTTATCTATAAGAATGTTTTAGGATCAAATGGAATAGTGGTGAAAGTCAGGAAGATATTATGCATTATTAATCAAGTTTATGAAATAGTTTATTACACTATACTGCTCTGCAATTTTAGATACTGCTAAGAATGGAATTATAGAATTGTGATATTTTAGGGCTGGAACAGTCATCAGTGGAAGTCAGTTCAAGTTTCAATAAAAATATTAGAGTATCTACTGTATATTCTTTATTATATGATGCATGTGGAGTATACAAGAGAATTACATATTTGGCATTGTGTAAGGGACGGTGGAAGTGTAGCCTTTGGTCTTACATACCTAGGTACAAATCCTGGCTCTGCTGTTTAGCTCTTACCTTAGGCATATTGTTCTTTCCAAACTGAAGGAGAAAATACTTTGCAAAATGTTTTGAAATTAGTTATAATGTATATAAACATCTGGGGCAGTACTTGGCATATAGTTAGTATAGTTATTTCATAGAAGTAAGACAAATGTGTATGAGATCCATATAGAACATCTTGTAAACTAGATAATTCCCTAAAGTACTGTTGAAATTCAGAGAATTCTTCCTTTTGGGGAATATAGCTTCCAGAAGAATTGGAAGCTTTGTTCAAATAATGGATTTCACTTACATTTTTGGATCTTACAGCCAGGTTTGAAGGATGAATTTCAGTTTAATTTCTGGATATGGAGAACAGTTAAGGTTTCAGAAAAGAAACATTTTCAGATAATAAATATTTTTTGTTCATTATATTACAGCTTCTAATTTTTGGACCGGTTGCTAGAAAGGAAACACCAAATAGCATAATGTCGTTGGAGACAGTGGTGTGCTAGAGTCACCTCCTTCCAGTTTGTGAGCTAATTGTGAGCAACTCTTCCCAACTCTATGTTCAGTGACTTAGAGTTGGTAGCTTGCAGTTGACCACAGTGGTAATATTTACACCACAGACATCAGCAACAACACTTATCAGACCTCCCTACTCTCTCTTCTCTGGAACTGGTTGTTAAATACCTACCAGTACTCCACTGGTAAGAGGTAACATGTCATAGTTGTGAATCTGTCATAGAATAGATTCTGAGGCTAGATTGCTTAGTTCAAATTAAGAACATTCACTATTTATGTGGTTGTTGTCAAGTTATTTAATTTTACTATGCTTTTTCATTTTTAAAATGGTACTTGCAGTATATAGAGAATGTTGTACTCCTTAGAAACTATCTGTATGAGAAAGAATGGAAGAAAACTAAGCTTGTTCATCCTAGAAACAAACAAACAAATAAACAAACAAACTTAATTTACGTAGTTCTAGAGGAACTGGGGCCAAAGGGGGAAAATTAACTGGGAAGAAAATTTATATATTCATTGATTCGTTCAACAAATACATGTTTAGTATCTATTGTATCTCACTCTAGTAGATGCTGGGGATATAAAGATAGATTCAGTCCCTAACCTTGTGGTTGTTGTTGTTATGTGCCATCGAGTTGGCCCTGACTCACAGCGACCCCTCCTTGAGTTTCTGAGGCAGTATCACTACAGAAGTAAATTGCCCAATCTTCCTTCTGAGGAGTGGCTGGTGGGTTTGAACTGCCAGCCTTCTGGTTAGCAGTCAGGTGCCTTAGGCACTATGCTACCAGAGCTCCTGACCTCATGGTAGTTATAATTTATTGGAAGACTCAGATAATTAGGCAAGCAATTATAGGAAAATGTGTTAGGTACTGCGATGGGAAAGACAGAGGATGATGTCACTTCCATTTAAAACACATTTTTAATATTAGTACAGTTAGAAAGATGCTAAATGGCCCTGGACGTATTCAGGAAGAGGCTTCTGAGATATTGTAGAAATTGCTTCAGTACTTACCATTAAAATCCTGTTTAACCTTTAACATTGATGATTGTGTATGTCTTTATACCAGATTTATGCTTCTTCGCATTGCTTTTCTCCTTTCCTCCCCTCCATTGTCTTCAAACTCAATCCTAATTCTTTAAAGTCTGTAGGATGAAATGATCATTTTTGTGACTTTCACAAAATTTGAGTATATGCCAAATTCTTAGTATTGGAATCACTTCTAATATGTTTTTATCTGAGCTCAGGAATTGACTCATAGGGTTGCTATGAATGGCAGTCAAGTTGATGGCAATGGGTTTGGTTTTGTGGGGATCAGGTCATTGAAGACAGGCATAGTGTTTACATAAATGTGCCATGATCTGATTTGTAGCTTTAATCTTTTCTGTTCGCCTTGAAGGTGGGACAGTGCAGGTGGGGACTGTTAGCAGCATTAAGCAGGAGCTTGTATTTCTGTGGGAGTAGGCAGACATAAAGAATGAGTAAAATGCCAATGTTATTTATTATGTAATTTTATGTGCTCTAAATAAGATTTTTTTTTTTTTGATGATCATGTGTTTTGAATTCTTCCTATGCCTTGATTGATTAGAAAGGCTGACCTTTCCTTACAGCATTTTTATTTAAATAGTCACTCACTCACTGCTGTGAAGTCAAATCTGACTGATAGTGATCTCTCCTTGGGTTTCTGAGGTGGTATCTCTATTGAAGTAGATTGCCCAGTCTTCCTTCCGAGGAGTGGCTGGTGGGTTTGAACCACCAGCCTTCTGGTGAGCAGTCAAATGGCATACTCAGGGCTATTTGAGCCTTGTTACATGCTGGACTTAGACACTGTGGAGGTCTGAATTTGCTTACTCTTGACCCCATGTAACTTCCTGTTTCTATTAAAACAGTTTCTAAAGACTCTTAAAAGGAATTTCTTAAATGCCTGATAGCTTTTGCAAAACCACATTTTAGTAAACCAATGTAAATGAATTAGATTTCAAATAAAGTATATCCAAAATTAAAAAAAAAAAGAACTGTAGTGCTTAACTAAATTAACATTTTGTTTTGAGGAAATTGGATCACGTAGAAAAATCTAGTGAATCAGGAGATGTCTGCTTCTGATAACTAGATAAACCAGGAAAGAAAATTTCATTTCATTTCCAGGGGACATTTTATCACAAATTGGGATTTATTCTATGCTGGAGTTGATGTGTGCTCGTGAGTCTGATTAATAAATTTTAAAAAGTACAGAAAGCTGCAGCTTGAACATCTCTTTGGAAATTAATTCCTATACTTGGAAGTAATTCTTATGTATTATTACAATATTCTAAAAACAACAATAAAACAATAGTAACATCAGTTATTCCACTATTTGTTGTTGTTGTTGTTAATGTGCTGTCGAGTCGGCCCCGACTCATAACGACCCCTCCTTGGGTTTCCGAGGCAGTATCACTACCGAAGTAGGATTGCCCAACCTTCCTTCCACTATTTAGTCAATGGAAAAAATGAATGTTAGTGAGTCTTTGGTAGTTAGAGCTTTCTCTTCGTGATAGGAGATTCACATCTCCTGGCTCTCAGGTCAGTGGTTTTCTTTTTTAAAAGTGTCTTAGAAATTGATTTATGCATATTTTAATTGGGATTAAATAGGTTTTTGCAGTTTTTCCATTTGATTAACATTTGTTGCACATCAGCTATGTGACAGGCACTTTCCCAGAAGCAAAGTATATGATGAGAAATAAGACAGACAAGGTTTTTTATTTCATTTATTTATTAAATATCTATATTATAAACACACTGCCTTCAAGTATATTCTGATTCATAACGACCTTATGAAATACCTGTATGTTGTTGTTATGTGCTGTTGAGTCGGACTCGAGTCATAGCGACCCCTCCTTGGGTTTCTGAGGAGGTATCACTATGGAAGTAGATTGCCCAACCTTCCTTCTGAGGATTGGCTGGTGGGTTTGAACTGCCAGCTTTCTGGTTAGCAGTGAATGTGCAGCACATGGTACGAAAATGCAATATTCATTATGCTCTAAAATTTTCTATTGCATGCCTTTATAATGCTCTGACATACTGATAACCTTGTCATAGGGCTGCCCTCTGCACTTAAAAATCAGTTTTGTAAACTTCGCATAAATAGCGAAGTACTAGATTTGCAATTTCTTCACTGGTATGACTTTTTAAGCTAGTAAATGTGGTAAGTCATTTGATGCTTAGCTGATCTGTATGAGAAAGATAAGGAGTGGAATCTACAACCAAACTGAAATATCGAGCTCTACTTCACTGAAAATAATTAGTTGAACTTTATCATTTATTAAGTTTAATAATTATTTATAGATGTATGTAATTAATATACAAATTATATAATTAATAATTTATATAATTACATAATTACAGTTTATATAATTAATTATTTACATGTTATTTTAGACATATATGATGGGTTACTGTTTCTTATGTTACTATATTTTGAGATGTGTCCTGCTAAAAATGGATCAAACTGATTAACAAATTCAAATAAACCCCCCAAATTTTCATTTTGTAAGGACCCAAACATTTCATTTCTTCCTGAAAAATATTGTCACATTCAGTGATTGTTAAAATGAGAACAACAATGTGTTGCAAAATGGCTTTCCAGTACTGATGTTATTCATTTATATGTGTTTCAGTTCATGTGTTAAGCCAAAACTGTATCTTTGGTTTAAATATTATAGCATACACTCTGTAAACTGAACTGTTTTCATGTTTGTCAATCACACTCAAGTTGTACCAACTGCTAAATCTATCTGTAGTAAATCAAGAGTTAAATGTTTTAAGACAATAATTTTCAAACAAAATAATATACAGAGCCAACTGATGGAGAATACAGTAGCCACTCTCTCTTACAATTTTTACCATTAGCTTTGTACCCTAGAAATATATTCTGGCTAAGAACCTTGCTTGTTTACCGTCTAGAAATTTTTGACATGAATTTTCAGATGGTCCACTGTGATGTTGACAATCTCCTGGCCCTCTTTAGATCCAATAGTTTCCATCATTAGAAGAAAAATTACTCCGTGAAATAGGATCTGTACTTCTGTTATTTATGGGGTCTGCAGATGAGACCATTTAAGATTCTAAAATTATTTCACTTTCAACACTATTATTTTCTTTCTTCTTCTTTTTTTTTTTTTTTTACCATAGCAAGGAATGAAGAATTCGGAACAAATTCTTTTATATTCACAGTGCTATTAGTAATTTCAGCACTAGTGGTACTAGTACAATGATTTGTACCCATTAAGCTCAAGTATTCAATGGAAAAAGTCTCTTCTGATTCATCACATTTTGAAAAGGCAGTTAATTTGGGGATTGTCTTTAGGGATTCACAAATCCTTTTGTTTTTATTTTCTACAGGCTTTTGTTTTTACATTCCACTTAGTTGTTGTTTCATTTTACCTGGTTATAAAATTATGTGACTTTTTAAAATTTGATTCCACCATGCAAATAAATTTGAATAGATTGAAAATAAGTAAAATTTATAAATGGGTAGAATTATAAAATTATAAAATGAAATTTACATTTGAATTTGACCATTAATACAAAAATTTACATTTCAAAATTAGGGAAAAACTCTGGTAGCATAGTGGCTAAGACACTTGCCTGATAACCAGAAGGCTGTCTGTTCAAACCCACCAGCCACTCCTCAGAAGGAAGGTTGGGCAATCCTACTTCCATAGTGATACTGCCTCGGAAACCCAAGGAGGGGTCGCTATGAGTCGGGGCCGACTTGACGGCACATAACAACAACAACAACAACAACAATGTTGTTCTTCAGGTCTGAAATAATCAAAAGAAAGTACTTATGAGGCAGTTGGAAATAATTTCATTTGTTGTATGTTGCTTGTTGGTGGGCTCTTCACAGATGTCCATGAGTGTTTTTTGTCTTGAAATAATACTTAAAAATTTACATAGTCACTTTCTGTCCGTTGCTTGTGTGTCTTCATAGTTCATTGGAATACTGCTGATATTTGATGGTAGTGAGAAGAATAACAAGGAGCATGATACAAATAAAAGAGTATGCTCAATCAGAAGACATATTTTGGTTTGCTTTGCACAGGACAGGACCAGATATGTCATGAATCACATGAAAATAATGCCTTTGTGTGTTCTTTTATGATAGACAATAGAGAACGGAATGTGAGGTTATACCTGATCAGTCCAAAATTTATAAGATGTATCTTTAATTTCTTTGTGGAATTGTTCAACTCCCACATTGGGAGATATGTACATAATTGATGTAACAATAGTACCAATTTTCAATAAGCAAGTTTATTTTGCAAGTCACAAAAATAGCAATTTCTTAAAGTCAGTCTGAAGGGGAATGGAAAATAATATACATTTATATCTGGT
>NW_006921841.1:2555428-2556888 GCF_000298275.1 Orycteropus afer afer | reverse complement strand
ATGTTATATGAAGTTGTCTCTGTCGATAATGTGTACATGCTTTTCCTTCTAGGTTGGTGGATGATAGATGTGTGGTACACCCAGAGGCAGGGGACCTTGCCAACCCTCCCAAGAAGTTCAGAGGTAAGAAATATTTATTTTTGATCCTGTGACCTAGGGGGCGCATTATTTTTGTGTTTTAAAATAAATAATATTGAAATGTTATTCAGTTTGAAATTTTAAAATGTAAATGTGTCCACTGATAAGTCTCTCAAAAATTTTCCTGTTATTTTTCTTGTTTTACACATTCAGGGATTTATAATGACAGAATAATTTCAAGCTTTGTTTGGCTATACAGTAGTCTGTCTGTTGAAAAAAATCTTGATAATTAGCTGTGAAAAGCCACTTTTAAAGACAATAAATACAACTCTATAGAATTTATTTATATGTTTCTGTGAGAGTTATAATACAACAGTTACAGTGTTTTATTAACAGCTTTAATTTATCTTTATAAAATGTCCAGGAGAGCGACAGTGATGTTAGCTTAGCTTTTAAATTATCACTTTGTAGTATCTGTATTTATAGATACTTTGTGTAGTATGTAGCAATTATTTTAAAATTCTTTCCTAAGTATAATTTTCATTTTTTTTTCAGGGAAATAGAAAGCTTTATTTTAAGTATAAAAGGGCTGTTTAGTTGCCTTTTGAAGGGTCCACTGTCTCCAACTCTTCCTCTGAGATCAACTCTTCCTCTGAGATAGTCTGAGTGTCCCACTTACTCCTCTCCTCAGACAATGGTCCCTCCATTGCCCTGGCCACAGAGCCTATCTCCTGGGCCTCTGGGCTACTGGAGCCCTCCTTCAGCCTGCCCCAGAGGCTGCCGAGAAAGTAGGGTGGCCAGACCTGGAGCATCTTCCTCAGTGTCAGCAGGAGCAAGATCAGCAGTAGAGTAGCAAATATGAAGGCCACTACGGCCACCAGCAGATCCTTAAGTGTCCTGCAGGAATCTTTAAACCATGACACAGGTGGTTTCTTGACCTTCAGTGGCCCCATGATCACCATGTGGAGCTCCCCTTCTTCTGGGAACTCTTTACACCACCCTCTCTTTGGGGAGGAACAGCCAAAGTCACAGCAGTCACAGACTGAACTTCCCTCTTTATCATCTGCAAGTTGCCAGCTGTATGAGGAGGTGTTGTAGAAACAGGACTTCTGGCCAGGCTCGAAGGGTCTCATCCAACTCCAAATGCTCATCCAGCAGATGATATAAACCTCATCTTCTTCCACGTCATCTTTGAGCATGAAGACTTCCACATTGAACTGCAGTGAATCATTATCCTTCTGGGACCAAGGGCCAGACCTGGAGCCTATTGAGAGGCACCCCTGGTTGAAGACAAGACTATACATCCTGTGGGATCGGTTCAGGTGCTGGCTCTGGGCACCCACACACTGGTACACATAGAGTTTCCTGGTACTGTTTAACGC
>NW_006921841.1:2550953-2553049 GCF_000298275.1 Orycteropus afer afer | reverse complement strand
CTCAAGTATAGCAGGGATTGTGGGGCTGGTGCGGGATCGGGCAATGTTTCGGTCTGCTGTGCATGGGGTCACTATGAGTCGGAAACGACTTGACGGCACTTAACAACAACAACAAGAAATATAATTTTAGATGTAGTTTTATATTCTCAATTTAGAGATTAGTCACAGTAGGAAATTGATTATAACTCAATTATTATGAAAAAAAGATTAATGGACTCTGTAGAGAATCATAGAAAAGTAAAACTAGTAATTAAAGTTTGCTCAAAAATCAATTTTATAGTTTGTAAATACTTATAATAATAACGTTTTTTAAAGCGGCATTCATTTTGAACTCTTTGTAAGCATTCATTCTCACAAATGAATGGTGAAAAGCAGCTTTAATGAAGGATAAGGAACTAAAGAGATAGTTGTAGGGATTCTCCAGAGCCACGTGCCCAAGTTAGGACATGTTACTCACTGCACTGGGGAAGGGAGATAACTAATGTTTGTTTCACTCTCTGTATTAAGCACTTGACATACAATATCTCATTGTAGGAATAGCTCATTTACTTAATTTTCCATAAAGTCAGACCCTTGCGTAGAGAGCAATGTGTGCAATAAATGCTCTTTGAGTCAAACTGGTCACTTTGAATAAGAAATACAGATTTATTCCCAAGTGGTGAAATTAAGGTGAAACGGGCTATGGAAAGTAATGCTCCTTTTGCCCTCCAGTGCTTCATCAGAAACACCAATGAGACTACTCAGTAGTGACATTGCAGTAACTCTGGACAAGTGAGGTCTTCTTATAATAAACAATTTCCACTTAGAATGAACTCACAATGAAAGTGGCATGAGGCCGAGTCAGCGGTGAAAAACAAGCTGTTAGTAATTAAGAACAAGAGCTAATGGAACAACATGCTACAGACTGTACAATAGTTGTGTATAAGATGATTTAAAGATATAAGTGAGTATAGAAACCTTGATGGAACAACAATGATAAAAACAAACAAACAACAGAACCGAAAGTCATTGCCATCAAGTTGATTCTGACTCACAGTGACCCCATGTGTTACAGAGTAAAACTGCTCCATTGGGTCTTCTTGGATGTAATCTTTATAGAAGCAGATGGCCGTGCTTTTCTTCAACAGTGTCTCTGTGTGGATTTGAACTGCCAATTTTTAGATTTGTAGACAAATACAAACTGTTTGCACCACCCAGGGATTTAACTGAAGAACAAACAGTATGAAAAAAAAAGTTCTAAGGAGCATGAGTTAGCATAAAGATGAAGAGAAAATCAGTGAGGAAATCACTCAGCATGTAGTACAAAGAGATACAGAGAAGGACAATATGAATAAGTCATGACAAGTTTGTAGGATAGACTGAGAAGATTTAGAAGTATCTAATCGAATTGTAGAAAGAGAGATGAAAGAGAATGGGAGAGAAGTAATATATAAAGATACTTGGATATAGGATATATCCTAAAGAAGTGAGAGCCAGGACAAGAACAGACATATGCACACCCATGTTCATCACAGCACTGTTTATAATAGCCAAAAGATGGAAACAACCTAGGTGTCCATCAACTGAAGAATATCACCAAACTATGGTACATACACACAATGGAATACTATGCAACCCTAAAGAATAATCTAGAATCTGCAAAACACCGCATAATGTGGATGAACTTGGAGGATGTTATGCTAAGTGAAATAAGTCAATCACAGAAGGAAAAATGTTGTATTAGTCCATTATTGTAAAAAGTCAAGGGAAGGTTTATGTATGGAAGAAAATTTTCTTTGTTGGTTATCAGGGGTGGGAGGGTATGGTAGGGAACACTGTTAGATAGGTAGAGATAAGTATTGATTTGCATGAAGAGAAGGGCAATATACAAATGTGAGTGATCAACATGGTGGCATTGAGGAAGAGGAAGTCATACAGAGGTACATGGGAGGTATAGACAACAAAGATGAGCCCTTTTGTACATACAGTACTGCATTGTCAGTGAAGGCAAACATGGATATACAGGTGGATAGATGGGTGGACAGGCTGAACTATTAGGTATGTCTTTCCAGAGGGGAGTGTGCCCAAGATCATATATAGGATCGGCAGACAATGTT
>NW_006921841.1:2542267-2550348 GCF_000298275.1 Orycteropus afer afer | reverse complement strand
TAGCTGCCCTTTAGGTCTGGAATTGAACCCATGCCTGTGTATTCCAGCCAAACAAAAGACAAGCATATGAGTTGAACATTTACCTGAGCTAGATACACTCCTTGGAGAGAACAATCACGGGAGAATAGAAGGGCTGTTTATGCATAGGGAGACAGCTCAGGGGGCAGGAGTGCATGGAGGCATGGACACAGGGAAGAGATAACTATGGGGAGGAAGGAGGAAGGGAGCTGTTGCATTGTGGTAAACTGTGGTCAGTGTCGTGAGACAAAGTGTATGTGAACTGCTGTATGGAAAGTGAATTTGCTCTGTAAACTTTCACCCAAATCACACACACACAAAAAGATATATGGCAGGAAAAAAGAAAAAAGATATTTGGGCATGAACTTTCCTCAATTGTGAGAAAAACACAGTTTTTCAGGTTGAAGAGAAATATTGAGTTCAAGGTAGGATAAACAAAACACAGACACAACTTTCTGAACTATAGAGCATTAAAGAAAAAGAAAATAATTAAAAGCAAATTGAGGCAACAAATCTGTAATAGGAAAAATCATGATATTCAGGTTCTAACTGTACCATTTGTTGGCCGTATTATCTTAAATAGGTCACTTACCTACTTTGAGCCTCAGGGAATATCTGTCATTGGCCAATGGGAGTAGGAGTGGATAAGAACAAGACCCAAGTTTTGTGAGGCTTGAAATCTTTTGAGAGAGAATGTATGTAAAGTATTTTAAGATATTACACAAATGATGTTGTTGTTAGCTATTGTTGAGTCAGCTCCTGACTCAATGAAACAAAACACTATCTGGCCCTGTGCAGTTCCCATGATCAGATTGGACCATTGTGATTCACAGGGTTTTCATTGGCTGATTTTCATATGTAGATAGCCAGGCCTTTCTTTCTAGTCTGTTTTAGTCTAGAAGCTCTGCTGAAACCTCCTCAGCATCATGGCAACATAAGTCTCCACTGACAGATGGGTTGTGACTGTGCATGAGGTACATTGTCTGGAAGTTGAATTTGGGTATCCCGCATGGAGGAGAATTCTACTACTGAACCACCAGTGCCCTAGAGACAAATGATGTTTCTGTTGTTAGTTGCTGTCAAGTTGATTTGGACTCATGGTGACCCCATGTGTGCAGAGTAGAACAGGTCCATAGAGTTTTCACAACTGCTCCATAGAGTTTTCAAGGCTGTGACCTTTTGGAAGCAGATTGTCATGCCAGGCTTGACTTTTGGGGTGCCTCTGGGCAGTGGAATTCTAGTGTCTATTTAGCAACCTCTCCTTGGGTTTCCGAAGGTTCAAACCCACCATTCATTCACACCTCGGAAGGAAGGTTGGGCAATCTACTTCCATAGTGATACTGCCTTGGAAACCCAAGGAGGGGTTGCTGTGGGTTGGATCTGACTTGACAGCAGTGAGTTTTGAGTTTAGAGTTGTTTTTGGATGATAGATCCAAACTTTATGTGGAATCATGTAATAAAACTTGGTCCTCAAGGATCCCCAAATTTCATTGCCACAAGCTTGGTTAGCTTTTTTCCTGCTATCAGTTGGTAGAGATTAATCTTACGCAGATAAACCTTTAGAGTTTGTGGCCTTGTTTTATCTTTTCCTCCTTCCCAGTGAAGTGAATTGTCTTAAAATGTAAAGATCAATTTAATATTGATCTAGGGGACCCCTGGGGGTAACAGCTCTGTAACCAGTAAGTAATTATATAGATATTTGGTCTCATAGTATTCAGCTGGCACTATTTCGAAAGTATGAATCATTCTTTTAGGCACTCTGTCCTACCTCTGGAAGGCTGGCTTTCCCTGTATAGTCATGCTCCACATAACGTCTATTTGGGCAACATCCAACTACATGTATGTCTGTGATGCCATAAGATTATAATAGAGTTCAGAAATTCTGTTTGGAGAACGAGATGTAGCAAATGCAATAGCTTCCTGCATACAATGTGTATATTTCATGTCTCTTGTATACAAAGCAATTGAACTGTCAGATATATAATGGTATAGTACTTAACATAGCAAGAGGATACTGCATGGTTTAAAATCAGGAAGGTTGTACATTAGGGTTGTATCTTTTTACCATACTTATTCTATATGTATACTGAGCAAATAATCTGAGAAGCTGGACTATATGAAGATGAATGTGGTATCAGGATTGGAGGAAGAACCATTAACAACCTGCAGTATGCAGATGACACACCTTGCTTGCTGAAAGTGAAGAGGACATGAAGCAGTTACTGATGAAGATCAAATACTACAGTATTTAGTAAGGGTTACACCTCAACATAAAGAAAATGAAAATCTTCACAAGTGAAACAGTAAGCAACATCATGATAAACGGAGAAAAGATTGAAGTTGTGAGGGATTTCATTTTACTTGAATCCACAGTCAACACCCATGGAAGCAGCTGTCAGGAAAACTGGTGTTGTATTGCACTGGGAAAATCTGCTGCAAAAGACCTCTTTAAAGTGGTAAGAAGCAAAGATGTCACTTTAAAGACTAAGGTGCTCATAATCCAAGCCATGCTATTTTCAGTCACCTTATATGCATGTGAAAGCTGGCAACGAATAAGGAAGACCAGAGAAGAATCGATGCCTTTGAATTGTGCTGGCAAAGAATACTGAAAATACCATGGACTGCCAGAAGAATGAACAAATGTGTTCTAGAAGAAGTGCAGCTGGAATGCTCTTTGGAAGTGAGAATAGCCAGACTTCATCTCACCTACTTTGGCCATGTTGTCAGAAGGGACCATTCTCTGGAGAGGATACCATGCTTGGTAAAGTAGAGGGTCAGCAACTGCCAACAAGATGAATTGACACAGTACTGCAACAATGAGCTCAAGCATAGGAAGGATTGTGAGGATGGTGCAGGACCAGGCAGTGTTTCATTTTGTTGTACATAAGTCTGCTGTGAGTCAGAGACAACGCAATGACACCTAACAATAACAACAGTACATAACATCAAATATAAAACCCATTTCTGTGAAGTCCATTCTGACTTACAGAGACTCCATAGGACAGGGTAGCACTCCCCATAGAGTTTTCTTTACATTTCTTTACAGAAGCTGACTGCTGTATGTTTCTTCTGTGGAGTGGCTGTTAGGTTCAAACTGCTGACCTTCTGTTAAAGCAAAGTGCTCAGGGCTACTGTGGTGTATATATATAACCTATAGTATTTATGTATTAAAAGTCTTAATAAACACCTATGTTACTGGCTTATGTATGTAATGGATACGGTACTTTCTATCTAAAAAAATTACCATATAACTGTATATGCTTTGAATTATAGGCAGCAGCATCCAATCTTGTGTATCACACGTCTTGTTATACACATTATGTTATAGCATTAGTTATCTGTTTAATTTTCTTTTAAAAGTGGCTCCCAAATGCAGCAAAACCAGTGCTAGTGATAGCAACAGCAAAAGAAGAAGTACTGATTTGGAAATGAAACAAAAGTTCATTAAACATGAAGGCAGAAAATCAGTGAATGCCATTGCTTGTGATTTATGCCTGTCACACTTGACAGTCATGATGATCCTTAAAGACAAAGAAAAAATTCTCGGTGCTGTTAAATGATCCACTCCACTGAAAGCTACAAGCTAATGAAAATGTGAGAAGGACCTGTATCAGATATGGAGAAATTGCTAATGATGTGGATTGAGCACCAAACACAGAAGCGAATCCCTTTCAGCACACTGATGACCACTGCTAAGATAAGAAGCTTGTTTGAGATGCTTAAAGAAAAAGCAGGACCAGACTATGATATGGTGTTTGCACAATATCCAATAATCTAACTTCCTATTTCAATGAATGTGTCATGGACTTTAAGGGATGCATGACTGTAATATGTTAGGTCATTGTCCTTGCTGGTTTGCTCTCATTTTCTATCTCTAGTCTTAGACTCAACCACTTATCCTATTCCACTCATTACTGGAAGATCTTTTGATATATGACTCATGGCTCCCTTTATCTTAAAACCCAGAGTTTTCTATGACTCTGAACCCCATCCCAGTGGAAGCCCAAAAGACAATGCCTTGAATTGGGCTTGCCTTTGCTCTAGTCAGTAGTAAGCAGATCTTGTTGTTAATGTTTTATCCTTTTGTGTACCTTATCCTTCTGTAGCTCCTGCTTTAAACCATTCTTTGCCTGATGTATTTTCCCTGTTCCCTTTGGCTTTAAAAGTCATTGTTTTTTTTTCACAGAATCACCACCCTCTTATTTCCAGATTCCTCTGCCAAGTTTCCAGAGCACCCTCCCTTATTGTTACTTTTTTAGATAACGTGTAGAAACAACAGCATAATCAGCCGTTCAGCTTCACCTCAGTTTTCTGGCCTCAGCATGACAAACGGTATTCTCAGATTAATCTTACATGGTTTATTTGTTTTTCTTATCCAATCTATGATTTCTTCAAGTGCATCATAAATTTTTGGAGCTCCAAGGCAATTAAAAATAAATCTAGTCCAACTCGCCCATTTTTTGAATAAAGAACTTAGGTTCAAAGAAGATTAAAATGATTTTCCCAAACAGAAATGGTTATACAATGAAATGTTCTTTTGACTGCATCACATTGTCTTACATATGAGCAGAGGCAACTAAGTTTTCACAAGTACACTCTTCCAAAGGGTTGTTTAAAAACTGGAGGACAGGTAATTTTCAATAGAAGCTATATAATCACAGTATTAACAGTAGCACAGTGACTTTATCTTATGTGAGCATAAAATTTCTCTAATGATCAAATATTCCCTATTTTTCAAGATAGATTTTTAATTTTAGAATTTTTTTTTGTATAGACTTGTAAAGGTTGTAATGAGAAATCCTTTATACATGTCATGAGTTTTCCGTTCACCTAGTTTAACAGCTTATATAACTGTGATACATTTGTCAAAATTAATAATTTAACATTTACATGTTATTATTGATGAAATTCTAGATTTTACTTGGATTTCACCAGTTTTTTCACTAATGCCCTTTTTCTGTTCTAGAATTCCATTCAGGATGCATTTAGTCATCCTGTCTTCTTGATATTCCCTGCTCTATGACAATTTCTCAATATTTCATTGTTTTTTGTAACTTTGATACTTCTGAAGAGTGTGATCCAGTATTTTCTAGAATGTTCTCAGTTTGGATTTGTCTGATGTTTTCCCTCATGATTAGACAGTGGTGATATTGTTTGAAGAGTCCCCGTGGGGCACCAGTTGTTAAGCTCTTGAAAATAACTGAAAAGGTTGGCAATTCAAACCCAGAAGTGCCTTAGAAAAAAAGCCTGGTGATTGGCAACTGGTGATTTTATGTTTTTTGAGGAGAATACCAACGAAATTAAGTGCTCTTTTCAGCACATAATATCAGGTGATAGATAATATCAACACAATTTGTCACTAGTCCGATTTTTTCAATGTACAATTTAACCCTTTTCCCTCACAATAAATTATAGCACTTATTTTAATTTACCCTGTATTCCATTCCTTCCTAGTTCCTTTATTCACCAACTTCACCCCATTTTCTGTAATATTCTTCTCTAGTATAAATTTCCTCAAAATCTCTTCATAGGACCTTTTGAAACATGGGCATTTTCTTTTGGGAGGAGAAGCTGACATACATAAAGGCAAGAGAAGTTTATGCATTCTTCTTGTACCTTCAGGGTAATAAAACCCAAAAGTAACGGAGAACTCAAGGAGCCACTCCCCAGGAAGGCTGCAGGTAGAGAAGATAAGCTCCTTGTCTTGGTTCTAGGTTTGGGCCACTTGGTCTTAAGTGTCAACTCTGGGATCCTGTGATTGTTAGACTCTTGACTATTTCATAATCCACCAAGACTACTAAGGCATTGCATCTGGCAAGCAATAGGTTATTCTGAAACAACGAGTCAGCATGCTTCAGGAAATGGAAATACAGTGCAATGAAACCCTTTAGGAAGATGCCCTTTAGGAAGATACCTTTTAGTAGGTACTGAGAAGCTGGGATTTAGGGGAAAGTGAGAAAGTCACTTCTTTAACACAATGTTCCTTTTCTTCAGGTAATTCAGAGAAGTTCTGAAGACTGGTCCTTATCTTTTACCTCTACTCGTGGATATTACACATTCAGGCATATAAGGAAAAAGGATTAGTTGAAATGGAGAGTGCTTTTGCTGGGTAGTAGCTTTGACCTTTTATGTAATTGAGCATGTCAATCTTGTCTAATAGTGTTTCTCAAATATGAGCCAATCATACTACTTCTTCCACCAGCTTAATAATTGCTGTGTTGAATTTTCTCAGATTTGATGTTTGTGGGTTGTTTTTGTTTTAAATTTCTGTTATGATTTGGGTGAAAGTGTATTGAGAAAATTCATATTCCATGCAGCAATTCATACATATTTTGTCTCATGATATTTACTGCAATTCCCCACAACGTAACAGCTCTCTTCCCACTTCCTCCCTGTAGTTACCTCTTCCCTGTGTCCTTCCCTCTCATGCACTCTTGCCCTCTGAGGTGTGTCCCTGTGCAAACACTGCTCTTCTGTTCTCCCACGATTGATCGCTCCATGCAGTGTATCTACCTGATGTAAATGTTCAGCCCATATACCTCTCTGTTATTTGGCTGGAAGTCACAGGAGTGAGTTCAGTTTCAGACCTGAAGGGTAGCTAGGGGCCATAGTCTCAGAGGTCTCACCAAGCTCTATAAGACCAGCAAACCAGGTATTTTTTTTAAGATCTTGGGTTTTATTCTACATTGTTCTCCCACTCTATCCAGGTTCTCCTACATGGATCCCTCTCTGAGTGGTTGACAGTGGTAGCTGGGCACCTTCTAATTCTGTTTTCATGGTCATATAGGCTGAGGACCATGTGGTCCACCAGTCCCTTGGACTAATTGTTTCCATGCATCTTTAGTTTTCTTCATTCTTCTTTGTTCTGGATGAGGAGAGATCCATCCTTGCGTCTAGATGCCTGTTTGCAAGCTTTGAAGATCCCAGTTGCTACTCAACAAAATAGGATGTAGAATAATGTTTTTGTGTAGTATGTTATGCCTGTTGAGCTTGATGTTCCCTGAAACCATGGTCCTGAACCCACAGGTCCAACTACTAACTCCCTTGGGGTAGCTGGCTGTGGCCAAGAAGTCACCATAACCTTGTCCCTTGTCAGTTCTACTGTATACCTGGACATTCTCATAGCACATACAAATACACTTGTAGAAACATTGTCTGCCAACCCTATACATGGGCACACTACCCCCTGCCTAGACATATCTGATCATTCTGCCTGTCCACCCATCTATCCATCTGTAGATCCATGTCTGCCATCACCGACAACTCAGTACTGTACACGCAAAAGGGTTCATCTTTGCTGTCTGTACCTTTCTATGTCTTCCTCTTCCTCAGTGCCACTGTGTTGATCACTCGCATTTGGTACATTGCCCTTCCCTTCTCCCAAGTCAGTACTCATCTCCACCTGTCTACCAGTATTCCTGCCCCTCCCCTCTCACCCTGGGTAACCAACAAAGAAAATTTTGTTCCATATATAAACCTTTCCTTGAATTTTTACAGTAATGAACTAATATATTTGTCCTTTTGTGATTGACTTATTTCACTCAGCATAATGTCCTCCAAATTTGTCCATGTTGTGTGTTGTTTTGTAGATTCTACATTATTCTTCAGTGTTGCATGGTATTCCATCATGTGTGTGTACCATAGTTTGCTTATCCATTCTTCTGTTGATGGGTACCTAGATTGTTTCCATCTTTTTGCTGTTGTACATAGTGCTGTGATGAACATGGGTGTGCATATATATGTTCCTGTCCTGGCTCTTTAGGATATGTATCTAGTAATGGAATTGCTGGATCAAATGGTATTTCTAATTCCAACTTTTTAAGGAATCACCATACTGCTTTCCACAGTGGTTGTATTGTTTCACAGTTCCATCAGCAGTGTATGAGAGTCCCACTCTCTCCACATCCTTGCTAGCATTTGGTATTTTCCATCTTGTTCCACTTTGCTACTACTGCTGGAGCAAGATGGTATATGCATATTGTTGTTTTGATTTGCATCTCTCTAATGGCTAATGATCATGAACATTTCTTAATGTGTTTGTTGGCTGCCTGAATATCCTCTTT
>NW_006921841.1:2538092-2538872 GCF_000298275.1 Orycteropus afer afer | reverse complement strand
GTTGTTGGCTGTTGTTGCTTCTCTGTCCAAAGGGCTCCCTTTGGCATCTCTTGTAAGGTTGGTCTGGTTTTAACAAATTCCCTTAATTTCTGCTTGTCTGGAAATGTTCTAATTTCACCATGACATTTGAGGGACAGTGTTGCTGGGTACGTAATTCTTGGCTGGAAATATTTCTCTTTCAGTGTTTTATATATACCATCCTATTGTCGTCTTGCCTGTGTGGTTTCAGTTGAGAAATCCGAGCTTAGTCTTATTGGTTGCCCCTTGTAGGTAACTTTTCCTTTTTCCCATGCTGCTCTCATGATTCTTTCTTTGTCTTTGGTTATGGTAAGTTTGATGATGATATGTCTGGATGATTTTCTTTTGGGATCTATCCTATTTGGGGTTCGTGGACTTCCTGAATGGATATTTTATCATCTTTCATCATACCAGGAAAATTCTCTTCCAACAAATCTTAGACAATTTTCTCTGTAGTTTTATTTGTCTCTTCCTGTTCTGGAATTCTGATTACATGTAGGTTATTCCTTTTGATGATATCCCTCATGAACCTTAGGCTTTCTTCTTCTTTTTTTTTTTAATCTTTTTTTCTGATTTATCCCTTTCCAAAGAAGTGTTCAGGTATTTGCCTTCAATCTCCCTAATTCTGTCTTCCATTGATTCATATCTGCCCCTCTGCCCATTCAATGTCTTATTTATTTCTGAAAACTTAGCATTAATCTTCTGGATTTCTCTGTGTAGATTTTGTATTATTTCTAATTTTTCATGTATTTTGTCATTTTG
>NW_006921841.1:2536061-2536712 GCF_000298275.1 Orycteropus afer afer | reverse complement strand
ATCATCAGCAAATAGGGATAGTTTGACTTCTTCCTTACCAATTTGGATGCCTTTGATTTCCCTTTCTTGCCTTATTGCACTGGCTAGGACTTCCATTACTATGTTAAATAGATGTGGTGATAGAGGGCATCCTTGTCTAGTTCCTGTTTGCAAGGGGAATGGTTTCATTCTCTCTTCACTGAGAATAATGTTGGCTGTTGCTTTTGCATATATGCCCTTTATTATGTTGAGGAATTTCCCTTCTATTCCTATTTTTCTGAGAGTTTTGTTAAGAATGAGTGTTGGATTTTATCAATTACCTTTTCTGCATCAATTGATATGATCATGTGGTTCTTTTTCTTCATTTTACTTATGTGATTGATGTTGTTTATTGTTTTTCTAATGTTGTACTATCCTTGCATACCTGGTATGAACCCCACTTGGTCATAATGTATTATTTTTTTGATATGTTGTTGATGTCTGTTGGCTAGGATTTTGTTGAAGATCTTTGTATCTGTGTTCATGAGGGATATTGGTTTGTAGTTTTCCTTTTTAGTATTGTCTTTGCCTTGTTTTGGTATCAGAGTTATGCTTGCTTCATAAGATGAATTTGGGAGGTGTGGCCTAGTAAATTACATGGTATGGCTTTTCTAGCCATAGTCTTTGTAACTA
>NW_006921841.1:2526148-2534723 GCF_000298275.1 Orycteropus afer afer | reverse complement strand
TTTAGTTTTCATTTGTTTGCTCTTTTTTCCTTGATCTTCCTATTGTTGATTTCTAATTTTATAGCATTGTGATCTGAGAAGATACTTTGCAATATTTCAATGTTTTTAAATTTATTAAGGCTTGCTTTGTGGCCTAACATATGGTGTATCCTGGAGAATGTTCCATGTTCACTGGGAAAGAATGTATATTGTGCTATTGTTGGGTGAAGGGCTCTGTAGATGTTTATAAGGTTAAGTTGGTAGATTGTATTCTTTAGTTCTTCTCTGTCTTTGTTGAATTTCTTTCCAGTTGTTCTATCTTTGATTGAAAGTGGTGTTTTAAAGTCTCCTACTGTTACTGTGGAGTCAGCTATTTGTCTTTTCCATTCTGTTAAAGTCTCACTCATGTATTTTGAGGCTCTTTCATTGGGTACATAGGTTGTTGTTGTTATGTGCCGTCGAGTCGGACCCGACTCATAGCGACCCCTCCTAGGGTTTCCGAGGCAGTATTACTACGGAAGTAGATTGCCCCATCTGCCTTCCAAGGAGTGGCTAGTGGGTTTGAACCGCCAGCCTTCTGGTTAGCAGTCAAGTGTCTTAGCCACTATGCTACCAGAGTGATTATGTCTTCTTTTTGTTCAAGTGATCCCTTAATCATTATATAATGACCTTCATTATTTCTTATGGTGGTTTTTGTTTTAAAGTCAATTTTATCAGAAATTATTATTGCCACTGGTACTGTTTTTTGATTGCCATTTGCATGATTTGTTTTTTTCCAACCTTTGATTTGTAGTCTGTTTTTGTCCTTGTTTCTAAGGTGTGTCCATTGTAGGCATATTGATGGGTTATGTTTTCCTATCCAGTCTGCAACTCTTCATCTCTTGAGTGTTGCATTTATTCCATTGACATTCAGTGTAAATATCGACAAGTATGAATTTGTTGCTGTCATTTTGTTATATGTTTTCTTCATGGTGTTGCTGATTTCTTTGTTCTATATAATTTTCTGTGCTGAGCTCATTTTGTTTATGAATCACATTATCATTTCCTTAGTTGCTGTTGTTTTCGTATTTGCTAAATATTTATGCTTGAGATCTTTTATTCTGATGTGATAGTTTATCTTTTTTCTTTGAGGGTACCTGGTGATTTATAATTTTCTTCCCAAGTTTAGAGCAGTCCATTCTGTTTTGCAATTGTCTTGACTTCCTCACATTTAGAAATTCTGTAACTACTCTATTTTTTCCATTGCTTTGGTTTTTGGATGTCCTCGTTTGCCAATTGATGTCTCTGTTTTATTGTTTACAATCTTGTAAGCTTATTTTACTTGGGATACTTCCATAACTGGGTTAGTTTCTGGGTTATATCATCATGTGTGTTAATGGTTGGTTGTTGTTAGTTCTCTGTCCAAAGGACTCCCTTTTGCATCTTGTGTAAGGTTGATTTGGTTTTGACAAATTCCCTTAATTTCAACTTATCTGGAAATGTCCTAATTTCCCCATCATATTTGAGGGACAATTTTTCTGGGTATGTAATTCTTGTTTGGATTTTTTTTTTTTTCAGGGGTTTGTATATACCATCCCATTGCCTTCTCACCTGCATGGTTTATGCTGAGGAAACAGTTTAGTCTTATTGGTTGCCCTCTGTAGGTAACTCTCTGTTTTTCCCATGCTGCTTTTAGGATTCTTTCTATGTCTTTGGTTTTGGTGAGTTTGATGATGATATATCTTGGTGATTTTCCTTTGGGGTCTATGCTGTTTGGGGTTTGTTGGACTTCTTGAATTGATATATTCTCATCTTTCATCATATAAGGAAATTATCTTCCAACAAATCTTTGACAGTTTTCTTTGTGGTTTTATACATCTCTTCCTGTTCTGGAATTCCGATTACATGGAGGTTATTCCTTTTGATTATATCCCACGTGAACCTTAGGCTTTCTTCATTTTGTTTTGATCTTTTTCCTGATTGATCCCTTTCCAAATAAATATTGAGATATTTGTCTTCAATCTCACTAATTCTGTCTTCTGTTGATTGTACTCCTTTGCCCATTCAATGTGTTATTTATTTCTGAAAATTTAGTATTAATCTTCTGGATTTCTATTTGTAGATTTTGTATCATTTCTACTTTTTTCACTTATTTTATTATTTTGCTCTTTTATTGTCTTCTGAAGTTGTTCTAGCATTTTGTCTGTGTTTTCCTCAATTTCGTCAGTGTTTTCCTTGATCTCTCTCTCAATCTGTTGAATGTACATAAATATAATTATTTTGAATTCCATATCAGGGTGTTTCAATGCTGCTTCTTCCTCCAGGATACATTCTGGGTCTATAGCCTGGTCTCTTCTTTCTACTGCTTTATCTTGGTTTTTTGTTTGGACTGTGATGGTCTGTTGTCTCTGAGATATTGTGACATTGTTGTATTTATACTTAATTGGTGATTTTATGTTGGAGTGATTTGCCCAAGATTTTTGTTTTCTTTAGATGTATCTGAGTAAGCAGGGTAGTGTGCTCCTCTTTTCGCTAGTTGGCAACACTTAGGTACTTACCATCTGTCTCCTTTAACAGTGCAGTCATCCATGCATCTCTTTGTAAGCAGGGCCAATTCTCAGGTTAATTCTCAGTTCCTAACACCACCTGGAAATATCCAGACTCTCTGTGCCATCACAAATGCTGACAGTCTGCAGGTCTGTTTGTCTCCTTACTCACTGTTTTCATTCAGGTTGTTCCACTAGTTAGTGTTTAATCCACTTCTGTATCCTTGCTTTTAAAACTCAGGGCTCCAGGATTATCCTCTTTATCTATGTCAGCTGGTTTCTCTTTTCTTTGTTGAAGAGGATCTGTGTAGATAGATTGTCTGCCTATTCTTCCATTTTACTGGAAGTCACCTTTTTTTTTTTTTCCCCCAAATGAAGACTAAAACCTTTTCAGATATGAAATCAGCTAACATTTATTTAGTATTTAATCCATGCTATACTGTGCTTTGAGAGGTCCCAGTGACACAGTGTTTAAAGCACTCAGCTGCTAACCACAAGGTCAGTGGTTCAAACACACCAGGCACTCCTTGGGGGAAAGATGTGGCAATCTACTTCCATAAAGATTTACAGCCCTGGAAACCCTGTGGGGGCAGTTCTGCTCTGTCCTGTAGGATCATTATGAGTTGGAATTGACTTGACTATAGTGAAGTTGTTTTTGGTTCACAGTACCTTGGGGCTTCACATGCCTTTATCATTTAGTCATCACAATAACCCCACATAGTAGAAATTGTTGCTATCCCAATTTTGCAGTTGAGAAAGTTAAATATAAAGAAGTTATGCAACCATCTTAAGGTCACAGAGCTCATTAGTGATAGAGCTGGGACTCAAACCAAGTTTGACTGTAGAACTGTTTGTTTTAAACCACTACACCATGCTATCTGTTGAATTATGCCCTCCTGTAAATTCTACCTGTTGGTCCTGTGAAGCCACATGGATTAAATCTAATCCCTCTTGTACACAATAGCCTTTTAAGTATTTGTTTAGAACGATCATATTCTTCTTGAAGATCTGTTCTTTTACAGTCTTAATTTCTTTTTACACATTGCCAGCTACAAATTCTACAATGATTTATCTAAGTTCTTATTATCTGCCTTGTTTGTTTTCTGGCTAGGCTCCTGTTTGACAATTTAATTTTTAACAGAATAGAAGGAATTAAATACAGTACATTTGGGTGTAGTTTGGTGATAATCCCCTCTTTTTTTTCTGATGCCACACTTGTAGCCCAAGAGTCTGGGCAGGACTCCCTAACTCAAATAGAGCTCTCAGTCAACCCAAACTCTTGAAATTTTTTTCACTTGCATCTCTGAACCCACATGTCCCTCCTCCTGTGCTATATAATTGGTTCTTTGGAAGCAGTGGACCTGTTAGATTTTAACTTGTTATCATTATCTCTTTGTTCTAGCCTGCCAAACTCTTATCCAAATGATTTATTCAAATCCCAACCTCATGACATCTTGACACTTGGTAAACTGTTTAAAGATATGTGTTGTGATCCCCTCGTTTCATGTGTTATTCTGGTACAATAAATATGCCTGAGGAGAAATAGATTAGGCCTGTGTTAGGCCTCGTTTGGGTTGCTGCTGTGTGCAGCTGAGCACCTGCCCAGGTTTCAGTGAAAGAAAGCCTTCATTCAGAGAAGAGACATGTAAGAGGATATGGTGGCAACTTGCTGGTATGGTGGAAATTACACTGTAATTTTCAGTGAACTTGGACTGAGGGGACATGTGATGGAGCATCAGCACCATCCATGACAGACTGAGAATATGTATTTAGATTACTCTTGCATGCTTAGGAAGGAGCTCTGGTAACCCACTGGTTAAATCATTTGGCTACTAATGAGAAGGTCATTGGTTTGGACCCACCAGCTGCTCCACAGAAGAAAGATGAGTCTGCTTCTGTAAAGATTTACAGCCTTGGGAACCCTGTGGGGCAGTTCTACACTATACAGTGGGGTCATTATGAATTGGGATTGACTCTATGGCAGTGGGTTTGGTTTGGTATTGTATGCATGCTCAGGATTGGCATGTTGTTTTGGTTGTTAGGTGCTGTTGAGTCGGCTCTGACTTACAGTGACCTTATGTACATTAGAACGAAACACTGCCCAGTCCTGTGCCTGCTTCACAATCTTTGCTATACCTGAGCCCATCATTGCAACCACTGTGTCAATCCTTGTTGAGGGCCTTCCCCTTCTTTGTTGACTCTCTACTTTCCCAAGCATGATATCCTTCTTCAGGCAATGGTCCCTTCTAACAACATGACCAAAGTAGATGAAGTCTGGCCATTCTCACTTCCAAGGAGCATTCCAGCTGTACTTCTTCCAGGACAGATTTGTTTGTTCTTCAGGCAGTCCATGTTACTCTCAGTTTTCTTTACCAATACCACAGCTCAAAAGGATCAACTCTTCTTTGGTCTTGGTTATTCGTTGTCCAGCTTTCACATGCGTATGAGGGGATTGAAAACACTTTGCCTTTGGTTGGGCTTCCCTTAGCCTTCAAAAGGACATCTTTGCTCTTCAGCACTTGAAAGATTTTTTGCAGCAGATTTGCCCAGTGTAGTACGTGGTCTGATTTCTTGACTGCTGCTTCCATTGGTGTTTATTGTGGAACCAAGTAATATGAAATCTTTGACAACTTCAGACTTTGCTCCATTTATCATGATTCTAGTTATTGGTCCAGGATTTATGTTTTCTTTATGTTGAGCTGTGATCCATACTGCAGACTGTAGTCTTTAATCTTCATCAGTAAGTGCTCCAAGTCATCTTCACTTTCAGCAATCAAGGTTGTGTTATGTGCATATTGCAGGTTGTTTATGACTCTTCCTCCAATCCTGATGCTGCATTCTTCTTCATATAGTCCAGCTTCTTGGATTATTTGCTCTGCATATAAATTGAATAAGTATGGTGAAAAGATACAATGCTGATGCACTCTGTTCCTGATTTTAAACCATGTAGTATTCCCTTGTTCTGTTTGAAAGACAGCCTCCTGGTCAGGTTCTTCATGAACACAATTAAGTGTTCTGGAATTCCCATTTTTCTCACTGTTATCCATAATATTATGATCCATATATGGTCCATTATGATTCATATCAAATGCTTTTGCATAGTTAAAACACAAGTAAACATCTTTCTGGTATTCTTTGCTTTCAGCCAAGATCCATCTGACATCAGCAATGATATCCCTTGTTGCATGTCCTCTTCTCAATTCAACTTCATTTCTGGAAGTTCCCTGTCAATATTTGCTGCAACCACTTTTGAATTATCTTCAGCAAGATTTTACCTGCATGTGATATTAATGATATTGATAATTTCCACATTCTGTGGGATCACCTTTTTTTGGAAAGGATACAAATATGAATCTCTTTCAGTCAGTTGGCCAGGTAGCTGTCTTCCAAATTTCTTGTTTGTTGAAACATCTCAATGAGTATCTCATTAATTCCTGGAGCCTTGTTTTACACCAATTCCTTCAGGGTAGTTTTGACTTCTTTCTTCATCACCACTGGTTCTTGATCATATGCCGCTTCCTGAAATGGATGAACATTGACCAATTCTTTTTGGTACAGTGACTGTATTTTCCTTCCATCTTCTTTTAATGTTTCCTACATCATTCAATATTTTGCTCATAGTACTTTTCAATATTGCAACTCAAGGCTTGAATTTTTTCTTCAGTTCTTTCAGCTTGAGAAATGCTGAGTGTTTTCTTCCTTTTTTGCTTTTCTAATTCCAGGTCTTTGCACATTTCATTATAATAATTGACTTTGTCTTGTCTTGCTGCTTTTTTGAAATCATCTGTTCAGTTCTTTTATTTTGTCATTTCTTCCATTTATTTTAGCTAATAACCACTCAAGGGCAAGTTTCAGAGTCTCTTCTGATTTCCATTTTGGTCTTTTCTTCCTTTGCTGCCTTTTTAATGCCCTTTTGCTTTTTTCATGGATGATGTTCTTGATGTCATCCCACAATTCCTCTGGTTTTCGGTCATTGGTGTTCATTGCATCAAATCTGTTCTCTAGATGGTCTCTAAATTCAGGTGGAATATAATCAAAGTCATTATTTTAGCTCTCTTGGACTTGTTTTAATTGCCTTCAGGTTCAGCCTGAATCTGCATATGAGTACTTGATGGTTTGTTCCACTGTCAGCTCCTGGCCTTGTTTTGGCTATAAATATTTAGCTTCTTTCTCCATTTCCTCTTTCCACAGATGTGGTCAGTGTGATTCCTGTGTTTTCCATCTGGTGAAGTCCACGTGTATAGGTGCTGTTTATGTTGCCGAAGAAAAGTATTTGTGATGAATAAGTTGTTGGTTTTGCAAAATTCTATCATGCATCTCCAGCGTCATTTCTATCACCAAGACCATATTTTCCAACTACTGGTGATTCTTCTTTGTTTCCAACTTTTGCATTCCAATCACTAGTAATAACATATCTTGATTGCATGTTTGGTCAGTTTCAGATTGCAGAGTTGGTAAACATCTTTAATTTCCTCATCTTTCACTTTGTTGTTGGTGTGTAAATTTGAACAATAGTAGTATTAACTAGTCTTCCTTGTAGGCATATGGATGTTATCCTATCACTGATAGCATTGTGCTTCAGGATAGATCTTGAGACATTCTTTGTGATGATAAATGTCACACCATTCCTCTTCAATTTGTCATTCCCAGCATAGTACGTTGTATGATTGTCTGATTCAAAATGGCCCAAACCAGTTCATTTTAGCTCACTAATGACTAGGATATTGATCTTTATGTGTTCCATTTCAGTTTTGACAACTCTCAATTTTTCTAGATTCATACTTCGTGCATTCCACGTTCAAATTATTAGTGGACGTTTGCAGCCGTTTCTTCCCATTTTGAGTTGTGCCACATCAGCAGATGGAGGTCCCAAAGCTTTACTCCGTGATTAAGGTCCACTCTACTTTGAGGTGGCAGCTCTTCCCCAGTCATATTTTCAGAGCCTTCCAACCTGAGGGGCTCATTTTCTGGCACTATAATGGACAAAGTTTCAAGGCTATTCATAAATTTTTCCAGTAATATATCAGACAGTGTTGCACTGCTATTCGTAAGGTTTTCACTGGCCAGTTCTTTGAGAAGTGGATGGCCTCTTCCTTCTTCTGAGTCTTTCTTAGTCTGGAAGCTCCACAGAAACCTGTGCACCATTGATGACCCTGCTGGTATTTGAAATACTGGTGGCATAGCCTCCAGCCTCACAGCAATATTCAAGCTACCACAGTATCATAGACTCACGGACGAGTGGTGGCAGGACTGGCATATTTTCTTTACTTGAATGTCCTGGAGCTAGACTGTGTGAGCACAAGGACTGTGTCATCCTTCTGCTGTGTTGAATTTCTAAGGTCAAGTCCAGTGTTTTGCATGTTGTTTGTGCTGGATTAATTCTTGTTCAAGAAATGAATAAAGTTGTAGAACAAATTGTAATTCTTGAAGGTACTATAATTCCATTTCTGTCATCAGACACTTTTTTCAATTCCATAGTGTGTAATATAGTTGATTTGTTTTTTGTGTGTTAATGTGTAAACCTATTAATTTTTTATAGTCTTAAATTTTATAGTTCTATTCGACTAATAGTGACTCCTCCTTGGGGTTTTTGAGGCAGTATCTCTACGGAAGTAGATTGCCCAATCTTCCTTTTGAGGAGTGGTTGTTAGGTTTAAACCACCTGTCTTCCGGTTAGCAGTCAAATGCCTTAGGCACTGCACAACCAGAGCTCCTAAATATAAGTTCATTGGTTTCAAAAGTGAATTCTAAATTATAAATCTGTAGTGTGTCTAGCAGAAGATTGGAATTTCTACTTGTATTAGAAGAGAATGTTTTCGGTTATTTGGTATTTTGTAGGTTTCTCCTGCTCAAAGGAGTTTAGAAAATAGTTGGATTTTCAGGCTAGCAATTACATGATTTATTTTAAAATATCTTTCAAGTTCTCCAGTTAAATGTTACTGCTGTGTATATCCTGTGTGTTTGTGTCATATTAATAATCTCCATTATTAAACTCTTAGAAGGCAGTGGAAATTGGATAATAAGCTTACTCTTCTCAATGAAGTTCCAGAGAAAGGCCACCAAATGAAATG
>NW_006921841.1:2518920-2526018 GCF_000298275.1 Orycteropus afer afer | reverse complement strand
TGCCCAACCTTCCTTCCGAGGAGTGGCTGGTGGATTTGAACCTCCAGCCGTCTGGTTAGCAGGCAAGTGTCTTAGCCACTATGCTACCAGAGCTCCCAGCCAAACAATAGACAGACCTATATAGTGAACAATAGGACTTGTGAGGTACTACTCAGAGCAATTAACTATGTGAAACCAGAAGGACAACATTTGCCTAACAACAAAGTTCAGAAGGCAGGAAGGGGCAGGAAAGAGGACAAATGGAATGGGGAACCCAGGGAGGAAGTGGGGAAAGTGTCACATTGAGGGAATTGGAACTAATGTTATGAAACAAAATGTGTATAAAATATTGAATGGAAAACTAATTTGTTCTGTGAACTTTCACCCAAATCAATATAGAAAAGAAAGAAAGAGAACAAATTCTTCTGCCTCTTAGCTGTTGAAATTATCCAGGGTTGTAAAAGTGTACTTTAAAATACTTTTGTGGCTCCTGGAGGGAAGTTGCTGTAGCTCTGAGGGTAAAATATAACTACTTTGGAAGTCTCATGAATTACTGTTTGAGACAGCATTCACACAATTAATTGTGTATCTAAAATATGAACAGTGTATTAATTTTGGTTGATTTGTTACTTTAATTTTCTCCCTCAACAGTGTTTGTTTTAAGATATGAGTGATGGGGGAAAATTAGCACTTGGGATGTGAGTGGTTTAGTGGAGTTAGAACGATCTCTTGACTCCCTCGCTTAGTAATCATCAGTCCATAGGCCAGTTTTCACAAGCTGGAGGATCATGTGTAAAAATTTCCTTACCAGTGTTGTGTGTGAAGTTAGTTGTGTGTGTCTGCATCCTTTTGGATGCTGAATAAATGCCGTTTGTCTGCCTGAGTATTTTAATAGCCAAGTATTTTAACAACTATTCTTTATCAAAATAGAATAGTCTTAAATATTGAAATTCTTGAGTGCTTATGATGACCTTTCTATATATTGCCTCAATTATACTTAACAGCCCCAGTATACAAATGAGGAAACCATACTTTAGAGAAACAGTTTATTCAAAGTCACATAGCTAGTAGGTGATGAGGCAGATTTGGTTGAAACTCATGTTTTTTTTTTTTTTTAACACTACAAGATCTCATATATATTTAGCAGAAAACTATTGACTGTCCACTGTGTGCAATACAGTGTATGAACTAGTTGCTCTGGTTCAAATGAGCCAGAAATGAATGCTACTCTCAAGAAATTTACAATCAAATGAGGGAGATAAGATATATACATATATAATCATACCACAAGGTAGAGAGAGATAAGAACTAAATAAAAAGGTACAGTGAAGGTGCTGTGGGAGGATGGAGATTTTCTCTCCTGTTCTGAGAAAATGAGGAAAGCTTCTTAAATTAAGATAGCATTTGACCTGCAACTTGAAAGATGTGGGGGGAACGGACATCTGGGCTTCTCAGGCCTAATGTGGACATTTTCATGAGATTAGTTCTTAGGATAATAATTGCAATGTAAAGTTAAATTATGTTTCCTCTTTAACAATGGAATGTTTGGTGTTCTTTGAGTGTAATATTGAGATAAAAGTGCCAAGCCAATTCAGTCTTCAGTAGGACATAGACAAGTAAGTCAATGATGATTAGAGGGCTACTCTACTTACCACTGCTAATAACTAACATTTATTTAGTCTTTACTATATATCAATCAGGTAAGGAGCTCTGGTGGCGTAGTGCCTAAGGCATTTGACTGCTAACCAGAAGGCTGGCAGTTCAAACCCACCAGTCACTCCTAAGAAGGAATGTTGGGCAGTCTACTTTCATAGTGATCCTGCCTCAGAAACTCAAGAAGGGGTTGCTATGAGTTGGGTCCAACTTGAGGGCACATAACAACAACAACAACAACAACAACATTGCAGAATGGGCAGTTGCTAAGTCAGACAGAGAGGAGGACATTGAGGAGAAAGAGGCATTTCTGGCTGAGGCACCATAAAAAACCAAAACCAAATTCACTGCCATCAAGTCAATCCCAACTCATAGCAACCCCCATTGTGTTTCCAAGGCTATAAATCTTTATGGAAGCTGACTTTCTTCCATGGAACTGCTGGTGAGTTCAAACCACTGACCTTTTGGTTAGCAACCAAGTGCCTTAACCATTATACTACCCACCAGAGCTCCTTGGCTGAGGCACAAAGGTGTGAAATAGCATGACTTTTTCTAGTGTGGCTTTCAAGAAAGGTTAGAATTTAGGACAATGTGAATGATTGGCAGAGCTAAGTATGGAGAAGGGTCCAGATGCCTAATAGCCTTAAACACCATCAACATTTGCTTTCATCCTAGAGGTTGTGGAGAACTATTACAGGATTTTAAGCAGAATTATGGCATGATCAGAATTGAAATATTAATAGACTATTCTCTTACATGGAGAGGTTGAATATGGAGGATGAAATACTAAGAGATTTTTAAAATACTTCAGGGAATTGGGCAATGGTCTAGGTTAGTAGCTATGAGATGGAAAGAAAGGGATGTATTTAATTATATTTAAAGCATGAAAAGAATGGTAGCATAGTGCCTAAGGCACTTGACTGTTAACCAGAAGGCTGGTGGTTCAAACCCACCAGCCACTCCTTGGGAAGGAAGGTTGGGCAATCTACTTCCATAGTGATAATTGCCTTGGAAACCCAAGGAGGGGTCGTTATGAGTCAGGTCTGACTCGATGGCACAGAACAACAACAGCAACAACAACAATTGTACATAGGGTGTGTGAGGGAGAGAATATGTTTTAGTATTTTCTTAGGTTTGAGACTTGGGGAATGACGTAGATATTAGTTAACTGTACTGAGATATGGATTAAAATAGGAGAAAGAGATTAAGGGGGAGATAAAGGTATCAGTTCTGATTTAGCTTTTTTTTTTTTTAATTTTTTATTGTGTTTTGGGTGAGTTTACAGAGAAAATTCATTTTCCACATACCAGTTAATACACATTTTGTTTCAGACAACTCAAACTAAAACTCAGTGCTATTGGGTCGATTTTAAATCCCCATAATGTAACAGCTCTCTTCTCTGTGTCCTTCTTTACTGTACATTCCCACCCCCTGAGTTCTGTTCTTGTGCAAATACTGCTCTTCTGATCTTCCTGAGTTAACTTTTTAATGTGCCTAATTTTTTTTTTTTTTTTAAAAAATTAAACAAAAGCAAACTCGCTTTCATCGAGTCATTCTGACTCATAGTGACCCGCTTTGGATTTAGGAGGCAGTAAATCTTTATGGAAGTAGATTGCCCAGTTTGCTTTCCATGGAGCGGTTGGTGGGTTTGAACCACCAGCTTCTGGTTAGCAGTCAAATGTCTTAGGCATTATGCCACCAGAGCTCCTTGTTGTTCTTGTTATGTGCTGTCCAGTCATCTCCAACTCATAGCGACCCCTCCTTGGCTTTCCGAGGCAGTATGTCTATGGAAGTAGATTGCCCAACCTTCCTTCCGAGGAGTGGCTGGCGGATTTGAACTGCCAACCATCTGGTTAGCAGTCAATTCCTTAGGCCCTATGCCACCAGAGCTCCTTAGGCACATTAAAAAGCTAAATCAGTATGAGTACATATGAATTAAGATTGTTCTTCTATAGTTTGTAGTAGGTGGGTCTTGCTTTTTTTTTTTTTTTTTTTAACTCTCTTCTGAGTATAAACAAATTAACAAAAGTAATATTTTGCTTATGAAAGTCTCTCTTAAAGGTTACTAATCATAACTATTCAAGCTCACACTAATAGCTCTTGATAAAAGATTGATTTGCACATTTTGTATTCAAGTGGAAGTCAACTACCTTTCCTTCCCAAGTGTTGATTTAATGCGTGAACAGTTTAAACATCTGTGATCAGGTGCCCATGTTTATAGTTTGTGGTTTCTAAGGTAAACAGAGCAGTTTCAGAATAAAGAAGCAAACAGTGCTGGAGGGTAGAGGGTAGCAATGTTTGTTTTACAAATCCTTGGTAATTGTTTGGAAACTTTGTCTTTTAAAGAGTAAGATGAGTAAAGAATGAAGCAGCCCTTGTAAGTAGAGATCTAGCCTTAATTGGAAATGTACCATTGACTCACCCTGTTCTCCATAAGACTCTTTTCAAGGGAGACTTACTCCCTGAAAATGGAAATGATGGGTCCCCAGAAACTAAGTCTTGCTACTTCTCTACTGCCCTGCTATGTGACTGTGATCAGTCTCTCTCTCTTTCTCTGTATGTGTATGTATATTCCACAGGATGACTTGGAGGTGATTAATCTTAAACTTCCAGAAGCTCTCAAGAGCCATGAAGAACTGGAAGATTATAAACTCATCCAGAAAGTTTTCCATGTTGGAAGTATAGGCAGAAATAGGCTAAAAATACTTTTTATATTAATGCTTTTCTTTCTAAAGAACAAAGGCTTCAATTCTGTTTAGAAATAGAACTGAGGACATTAATTCATTTGATTCTATTTAGGGGTACATCTTTTCCTTACTTATTGACCATCTCATTATCTGACATTTCACATTTACAACAATAGTAAAAAAATCTATCATCTGACTTTTTCACACATTAACGCTGTAGGTCTGGCAGTAATGAACACGGAGGTGTGAGTTATGAGTGATGCTGACTGTAATGGTTAGGGTTATATGTCAACTTGGCTGGCCCATGATTCTCAGTAGATTGGCAGTTATGTAAAGATGTAATTTGGCAGGTGTATAATGATGTAGTCATTCTCCATTTTGTGATCTGATGTGGTCATTATCCATTTTTGTTTAATGCCAATTTCCACATAATGACCTGCTGTTTGCAACCTAACCATGTCTGTAAGTGAGGAGAGGGTGTACTGCATGAACAAGTGCAACTATAATTGTCATAGGAAGCCACAAAATTATGCAACTTGACTATGATTGTATCTGAGTAATTAAATATCTGAATGGGGTAAATATTGGTAGGGGAGGAGTTAAACAAAGGTAATTGAGGGGTTAGATTGGGAATTAGGTTCTGTAATATCATATGAAAGAAAAATACAATACCAAAATTTTGCAGAAGAGCAACATTGTTCCCTACTTTTATTCTAACACAAGGCATGGGTAGCACTGTTGTAGAGGTTGCTTTGGAGAATATGCTAACCCTTCCTTCTTCTCCTAAACAGTGTTATCAGATAGCCTGGATTCAAGATTTCATCACTTCTAAACAGCCTAGAAATGCTGAGTTAGTTGAATAAAAACATTGGCACTTGGAGACTGATCACTTTTGGCAGAGTAAACAAAGACAGGAACATTCGTTGCATGGCCCCTGTGAGCCATGCTGGCACAGAGTATAACAAACAAGCAAGTTGAAGACAGTCCCTCTGCAGATGCAACAGCCATAGGAGGTGGTCAATGCTGAGTATGAATTAGTCGACACAGGAATTCTTAGGCGGAAGGCGTATATATAGTTCTCCAGTTTGGGAATCCCTGGCATCCCATAGACCTGTTCAGGTGGGTCTGCAAGAGCTAAGTCTTTTTATAATGATGCTAAGACAGTATTTGCCTTTTGCATTCCCATTCTTTCTTGAATATATAGTTAAGTTTTCTAGATGCTACATGAGGTATGGTTGTGTCATTTCTCTAATGGCTAATGGAATGTGTATCTGTTTTCTAGTGTTTGAAATTTCTCACTTTTAATATCTAATACAGTAAATAAAGAGAACTAAACCACATAAAACAAAATTCTCAACCCGAACCAAACCCATTGCCATTGAGTTGATTCTGACTCCTAGCAGCCCTATAGGACAGAGTAGAACTTCCCCATTGAGTTTCCAAGGCTGTAAATCTTTATGAAAGCAGATTACCTTATGTCTCTCCTGTGGAGCCGCTGATGGGTTTGAACTGCCAGCCTTTTGGTTAGCTGCCAAGTGCTTATCCATTGCACCACCAGGGTTCCTAAATGTTTTTGGGGTCCTCAGTAATTGTGTCAGGTGTGTCTGACACAAGCCATGATATTTTCAATTGCCTCATATGCATGTGAGAGTTGGACAATGAATAAGGAAGACCGAAGAAGAGTTGATGCTTCTGAGTTGTGGTGCTGGCGAAGAATACAGAAACAGCTAAAAGTAGTAACGGATTGGTCCTGGAGAGAGTGCAGGCAAAATGCTCCTTGGAAGCGAGAATGGCCAGACTTCGTCTCACCTAATTTAGTCATGTTATCAGAAGGGACCATTCCCTGAAGAAGGATGTCATGCTTGGTAAGGTGGAGGGTTGACGAAAGAGGAGAAAGCCTTCAACAAGATAGATTGACATGGTGGCTGCGATGATGGCTCAAGTACAGCAAGGATCATGGAGCTGGCGCGGGATCAGGAGGTATTTCATTTTGCTGTGCAGTCTGCTGTGCACAGTGTTGCTATGAGTCGGAAATGACTTGATGGCACCTAACAACAACAACAGTAATTTTTAAGAATATGAGTGAAGTGGTCCTGAGAGCAAAAAGTTTGTGAACTGCTTGCTAGATGAATAAACAGATAACAAGAGTTAGAATAGGAAGGTCAACTGAGCTATGGAGAAAAGAGTGTGTCACAAACAGTGAATAGCTAAGGAATAATTGAAAACTGTGGTCAGAGAAAGTAATTCGAAATCAGGAAGTCACCCGGTATACTGAGGAAGCAGGACAGAATGAATGGGAGTGGAAATAGTTATTTTCTGTGAGCCCTCTGAAGATCAACTTGTATCCCTAGCACCACTCCTTCAGCAAGATAGACCTTTGATGAATATTTATTAAATGATTCAGCTGATAAGTATAAAGATTAATCAATTAAAAATTTGCACAGATTTCTCACAAATATTTATAATGGACTAAACGTAAACATATGAAAACAAGAAAAAGATTTAATACATCATAATGCATTCCAAAGTAAGTATTTAATGTTTTCAAGTAATATTTAATGACATTAGAAAATATGAAGTAGCAAAAAGCTTGATGTGAGACTATGTATTTAATATATTTCTGTAAGCTCGTTGCCGTTTAGTTGGTTCCAACTCATGGAAACCTCATAGGACAGAGTAGAACTGCCCCATAGGATTTCCATGGTTGTAATCTTTATGAAAGCAGATTGCCACATCTTTCTTTCATGAAGAGGCTGGTGCCTGGTGAGTTCAAACTGCC
>NW_006921841.1:2509465-2510675 GCF_000298275.1 Orycteropus afer afer | reverse complement strand
TTTTCCACATCAGTCTGTGTTAGTTTAGGTAAGTGGTGTGTTTCTAGAAATTTGTCCATTTCTTCCAGATTTTCAAATTTGTTGGAGTACAATTCTAGATAGCATCCTGATATTATCCTTTTTATTTCAGTTGGTTCTGTTATGATGTCACCCATTTCATTTCTTATTCATGTTATTTGTATTCTTTCCCTCTTTTCTTTTGTTAAATTTGCCAGTGGAGGAATGTGACTTTGAGGGGGTTACTTGATCCCATTCAATCTCAGTGTGCAGACTGTACAATGATGGTGATATAGGAACCTTGGGATTATCTGAGGATTAAAGAAAAGAAATTGTGTAAGGTAAGTAGCGCAGTTACTAGCACAAAATAGAATACCATTAATGCTTGTTTTCTTCCTAACCCCCCTTCTCATATTATAAGGAATCAGAGATAAGGGTTTAAGATAGAATTAAATTTTCCTCCTCCTTCTCTCTGCCATCCTTCCTCCCTTCTTTCCTTTCTCCCTTGAAATGCTTATTGTTTTTGATTTTGTCTTTATTACTCCACTGAAGTCATATTTGTCCCTAGTCACCTTGGTATTGCTATGGATTTCTTCAGCTCAGACTTTGCTTGGGCTTTAGTGGAAGAGTTATCACTAATCACTGACAACTCTAGATAAGATGATGTGGAGCTCACATACCTTGTTCCTGGCTACGATTTCAGCATTTTTACCACACCCTCCTTCAGTCCTGCTCCACCACCTCTCATTACTCTTTGAAGAAATCCTTCTCACCTTTCATTAGTCAGTTTGTGTGTGCCAGTGCATAGTATTAGTGATTCTGTATTTAATTTCTCTAGATTTGCTTGGTGTTTGCAAAACTAGTGTCATTTCCTTATGTATGATATAATTTACAACAGAATGGTATGTCATTATTTAAATAGCAGCTGTTGAGGCAAAGCAGACAGCTACAAACTATCCTTTCTTTCCTCTTGAAAAGGAGCTGTGTGTGCTGTGATGACATGAATAATGCATTTCATGACATACCTGGGTTTGCCACTGTGGTTTGATTTACATGGACAACGATAAAACTACTCATTTGAATTTGTTTTCAAATGCAAGACATGTTAGATTCCTGTGACAGAATTTTGAAATAAGCTGTCTTGTTGCTAAGAGAAGGTAATTCTTTCTGTGTGTTAGCTCATGTAATGGACATGACTCATCCTTTCCATGGG
>NW_006921841.1:2503788-2509365 GCF_000298275.1 Orycteropus afer afer | reverse complement strand
GCCCCATAGGATTTCCATGGTTGTAATCTTTATGAAAGCAGATTGCCACATCTTTCTTTCATGAAGAGGCTGGTGCCTGGTGAGTTCAAACTGCCTTCCTTTTGGTTAGCAGCTAATTTCTTAGCCACTCAGGCACCAAGGCTCCTTAATATAGTTCCAGTTATCTGAAATATATATATGCATGGATAAGTGTATTTTTGAATAAATATCTGAGTGTCTCTTTAAGGATGTAGACCGAAACAATACCCATGGTTAACTCTAGGATGTGAAAAGAGGTAGGTGGGACTTTTTAAAAGACACTCTTCAGGTTTTCAGTGATCATGTATCAATTTTATATTCAGGGAAAAAAAATTTTTTTGAAGTACACACATATATTTTTGAGATCACTAGAAAAGTAATTGAGTTTAATTTCTGTTCCAGGCTCAGAATTTTTTAATTCTTCACAATTGTATTAAGCTGGCCTAAAGGTCTGGAGATAGCAGAAGTAGGTGTGAAATCTGGGCTGGGGTGGGGGTGGGCAGCGACTCTGCCCAGCAGAAGGAAAACACAAATCTAAGATGTTGCTTTAATTTGTCCTGCAATACCTAATACTCCATGGGAAGAAATGTAATAAACTCCATGCTCAAAAGGGAGTCTAGCTCCAATCATGGAAAGGACAAGAAAATGTAGTGAGAACAAGAAAGTAGAGAAGGACTAACTGGTGTTATCTGCAGCTGTGTCTGCTCCTTGCCATTTGGAAGGGATAAAACATAGGCCTACAATAGATTAAAAAAATATATAATAATTAAAAAAGATATAATATGTGTGTTATATATTTTATGTATATACATATATATACTTCTAGCTTATAAATCTGCAGTAGTTTGAGGTTTTTAGCACTATAGGAAATAAATTGTCCATTATTATTTATATTTCTCCCTTTTTATCTTCTTCCCTTTAAAGTAGTAGGTACTCTTTGGGCATTTAAAAGCAAAGAACCATCCAAAACTTAACTGAAAATGAACCTGAGACCTAAATGTTAGAGCTAATCTCTGACACTCCTAGAAGAAAACATACACGTACATCTTTGGCACCTCAGGTTTTACAGCGATTTCTTACATATGACAGCAAAAGCACAAACAGTAACAACAACAAAATAGATAAGTTGGGCTACATCAAAACTGAAAATTTTTATGCTTCAAAAGACACCATCAAGAAAGTGAAAAGGCAACACATAGTCTGAGTGATACTGCCTCGGAAATCCAAGAAAGGGTTGCTATGACTCGATTCTGACTCTGCAGCATTGAGTTTGCTTTTGGTTTTGGTCTTAAAACTCAATAACAAAAAGACAAGTACCAGAATGTTAACAATGGGCAAAGGATTTGAATAGACTTTTCTCCAGAGAAAACATACAGATGGCCAGTAAGCATGTGAGAAGATGTTCACGATCATTATTGTTAGTCTCAGTGAAATGTAAATCAAAATTACAATGAGATGCCACTTCACACCTAGTTCTTCTCCTTGTTAGGTCCCCTTGAGTCAATTCCAAGTCAGAGCAACCTTATGTACAACAGAAGGAAGCACTGCCTGGTCCAGTACCATCCTTGCAGTTGTTGCTATGTTTGAGCCCATTATTATAGCCACTGTGTCAGTCCAACTCATTGAGGGTCGTCGTCTTTTTCATTGACCTTGTACTTTACCAGGGAGCTCTGGTGGCATAGTGCCGAAAGCATTTGACTGTTAACCAGAAGGTTGGTGGTTCAAACCCACTAGCCATTCCTCAGAAGGAAGACTGGGCAATCTTCTACTGTAGAGATACCACCTCAGAAATCCAAGGAGGTGTCGCTATGAGTCAGACCTGACTTGACAGCAGTGAGTTTGGAATTTTTGTGGTTTGTGCTTTACCAACCATTATGTCCTTGGTCAAGAGCGCTTGCTAATTCTGAACCTGGAATCAAGCAGAATTCCCTACCTAGTCACAGGCAGCATTCAGGTAATCAGGCAAAGTCCCATGATTTCCCAGGGCTGTGAAAGGAAAACCAGTTTCCTGGAGAATTGATTCCCATTCATGGAGAGTGGGAGTCAGTTATTAGAGTAGAAATGTATTCCATAGGGTTTTCAGTGGTTGCTTTTCTGAAATAGATTGCCAGGCTTGTCTTTTGAGGCATCAGTGGTGAATTCAAACCCCCAGCCTTTCTGTTAGCAGCTGGATGGGTTAACCCCTTGGTACTACCCAGGGACTCCAAAAAAGGGTGTCTCATGATTCCAGTTGCTGTCACCAAAAAGAAACAACAGAAGTGGGAAAGAAATTCCCCGCTAATAGTACTGTTTTTTGAAAAATAAAAATAACATGAATATCTAGTAGCCACTTTAAGAAATACAATACACAATTGCTTTAGAAGTGACCCGAACTCACCTCATACTCCTCTCTACCCCACAGAGTTAACTACTATCCTGTATTTTGTGTTATTTCCTTTCTTTTTGTTAGTTTTATTGTTTACCATATATTATGGATTCTTAAATTTAATGTATATGTCCTGTTTGTTTATAGGTCTGTAAATTTGGATAGCAAAATTATTACATCTTTATTTTGACCAGTCTGTTTTCATGTGTTTCACTACTTTCACTAGTTCATTTCCTTTGATTATAAATTCAGGTAACCAACCATTTTTCTAAGAAAGAGTCTGTAGACTTCACTGGATTACCAAATCTTGTGGGTCATTCCTTTTAGATTATTTTCCTAGGAGTAGAAGCCCTGGTGGCACAACGGTTAAGTTGTCTGCTAAACCAAAAAAAAAAAAAAAAGGCCAAACTCATCGCTTTTGAATCGATTAGACTCATAGCAACCCCTCCTTGGGTTTCTGAGGTGGTGTCTCTATGGAAGTAGATTGCCCAGCCTTCCTTCTGAGGAGTGGCTGGTGGATTTGAACCTTCTGGTTAGCAGTCAAATGCCTTAGGTGCTACACCACCAGAGCTCCTCAAGTTCTCTGCTGCTAACCAAAAATTCAGTGGTTTGAACCCACCCAGCAGCTCCAGCAGAGAAAGACCTAGTGATCTGCTCTTGTAAAGATTATGGTTTAGAAAACCCTATGGGGCAGTTCTAGTCTGTCTCAGGGGTTGCTATGAGTTAAAAATCAATGGGAGGTTATAACACAATTACGTAGCCAGCAGATGCTCCATACCAGCCTTTCTCAGCAGAAATCTTCATCTACCACAGAATATAAACAATGATGTGTGAAGGACTGTTTTTTAGTTCTTTAAAGCATGGTACAGAACCAGCCCTTTATAATGGGTAGGAAAGAAATTAATTCACTACATATAATGGATTCCTTAGGGTATTAAGATTTCCTTTCACCTGCAACCCTAGTTTTGTCTTCATTCTTTGTTAGTTTAAGGGGGGACTTCTCTTCCTGCATGGGGTATAATGGAGTCAGATGGATTGGGATTTAGACCTTGGCTCTGCCACTTACTAGGAATGTGACTTTTTTTTTTTTTTTCTCCCTCATTTATTTATTTCTCCAATCACTTATTTATATCTGCATAGACTCACAGATATTTATTTCATACTTGGGATTATAATTCAACATTTTTAAATAATTCTGTGGTAGTTCAGTTAGTATGTCAACTTGGCTGGGCCTGGTTGAGTGGCTGGGCAGCTGGATGTAGTATTTCCCATGATGAGGCTGGTAATCAACTTCATGGTGGAATCTACTGGGAGCAGCTGAGTGGCTGTGTTAGGGAATGTGGTCTGCTTCCTGTATTTAAGCAGAAGCCTTGGGCATAGTCTCTAGCATATGGCATGCTTGGACCCTGCATGTAGCCGTATTGTTGTTCAGCAGCCTGCCATGCTCTGCTGACCTTGGGACTTAAAATGAACTTGAGTTAATGGCCTGCCGTGTGGTTTGGTAACATTGGAACTGTGCCTATTTACTTGTCAACCTTGGGCTTCTCAGCCTCAGCAGCCAGCAGCTGAGTGAAGAAATGCCTCTAGCTCCAGTGGGCTGGGAGTAGGAGGTAGAGCTGGACACCGAGGTTGAGGGGCTTTCACCCAGCTGGTAGAGCCTGGCACTTTGAACTTGGACTTAAAGCTTCCAAACTGTACGAGAATAAACTCCTGTTTGGTAAGGCCATCCCATTTGTGGTATATTCTTCTCAGAGCAGCACTAGGTAACCAGAACAAATTCATTTTATTTTTGTTGTTGTTGAGAATATGCATAACAGAACATACACAGTTCAGCAATTTCTACATTTACAGTCCAGGGACATTGATTATATTCTTTGAGTTGTGCAACCATTCTCACCTTTCTTTTCCTCTTCCATTAATATAAACTTACTGCCCCCTAAATTTAATACAATACTATTTTATGTTCTCAAATTGTTCTAGTTTGGCCATTGGGAGCTTTTAGTTGGCTTCTGTCTCGTTGACACACTCCATCATTATGGGGTTTTGTTTTTTGAGCACTTTCTTATTTTCTACCACAAAAAGATGCTATGGGCCTATCTTGTATATTTCCTCCCCTACTACTAAAACACCCATGCCATCAAGTGGATTCAGAGTTACAGGTATCCTATATGACAGAGTAGAATTGCCCTATAAGGTTTCTAAGGCTGTACTCTTTATGGAAGCAGATGGCCACATCTTCCTCACAGAGGCTAGGCATTTGAACAGTCAACCTTCTGTTTAGCAGCCAAGCACTTAACTACTGAACCACCAGGGCTCTGCCTTAATCTTAGAAGCAGTCAATTCTCCAATGTGCCATCTTTCCTTTTATTGGAGAACGGTATTAGAAACCAAGATCTGGGCACTAGGTGTGCTTATTGCTACTAGGGTGTTGTGACTTCCAGGCCCTCTCAGCTGACAGATTCATGAAATACTTTTTTAATACAGTTTTTTTTTTTTTTTTTCAATATTCAAACCTATAGAAAGGCTAAAATAGTATAATGAACAACTTAGTACACATAACTCAGATACAGGTTTTTTTTTTCCACCCTAAAGTGTTTGAAAATAATTTGTAGACATCATTTTATCCCAAAATACTTTCTTGTGGCTCTCCTAAGCAAAGACCTACTCCTACTCAGCCATAATACAATTATGACATTTGAGAACACATTAAGTCAATAATATGATCTAATTATATGCAAATGTTCCTAACTGTGCCCAAAATATCTTTTAAAGCTTTTTTCAGTCTACTCTGTAATTAATATTTATATACTTCACTTATTTAAAAAATCTTTTTTTTTTTTAATTGTGATTTGGGTGAAGATTTACAGAGCAAATTCACTTTCTATACAGCAGTTCACATACACGTTGTCTCACAGCATTAACCACAGTTTACCACAATGGAACAGCTCCCCTCCCACTTCCTCCCCATAGTTACCTCTTCCCAGTGTCTATCCCTCCATGCACTCCTGCCCCCTGAGCTGTCTCCCTGTACATAAGCAGCCCTTCTTTCTCCCGTGATTGTTCTTTCCAAGGAGTGAATCTACCTGAGGTAAATTTTCAACTCTTATGCCTGTCTTTTGTTTGGCTGGAAACCGTGGGTGTGGGTTCAATTCCAGACCTGGAGGGCAGCTAGGGGCCATAGTCTCAGTGGTTCC
>NW_006921841.1:2485477-2498723 GCF_000298275.1 Orycteropus afer afer | reverse complement strand
CAATCCTACTTCCGTAGTGATACTGCCTCGGAAACCCAAGGAGGGGTCGCTATGAGTCAGGGCTGACTCGACGGCACATAACAACAACAACAACAAGGAGAATACAGAAAACCCCTCTATCTATGTGCTCAATTCTAAAGAGGGAGCTTCATATCCTTGCGGGCATAGGTATGTAGCTTGTAGTAGGTTAAACAACTTTAATGGAGATTCCAATTCAGGGGGACAGATGCCCTGCCATACCTGGGGTTTCTCCTTCCTAATCTGTAACACGTTGGAAATCCTCTGTTCTACTGAGGGAGGCTGAAGATTTATACACTGGACTTGTATTTTTTAACAGAAACATTACAAAGCTAGAATTTTCTGGAGCCATTATAGCTAGAAGGAATGACATATGGGAAAAGGCTAAAGTTAGGGTGAGGAATCCTTTTTTTCCTCCGTTAAGGGTTCTTTATCTTGGCAAAAATTAAGAGCCAATTTGCAAGAGAAAATCAAATAACAAAGCAAAGGGGGAAAAAACTGATGTTAGCAGGGGGTTACTGGGCAGCATTTGTTTTTTACTAAATTTTCACGTTCAACAAATTTTTTAAAGCTTAAAAACGAAGCATCAATGCATGTTAAATGAATACTTATTATATACTTTTTAGATATTTGGTCTAGTTCAAGAAGAGGAGCTCATGGTGCCTTAAGCATTTGACTGCTAACCAGAAGGCTGGCGTTCAAACCCACCAGCTACTCCTCAGAAGGGAGGTTGAGCAATCTATTTCCATAGTGATATCACCTCGGAAACCCAAGGAGGGGTTGCTATGAGTTGGGTTCAACTCGACAGCATGTAACAGCAGTTCAAGAAGAAAGAAAATTGAAAGTGGAGAGATGAGAGAGAGAGAGAGGTGGGAGGGGAGAATGGGGAAGAGACGGGATTTAGGTGGACAGTAAGAGATTGGCTGCAAAGAGGGCATAGTTAGGGAAGAGAAAAAGAGCTGTGGGGAGGGAAAAGGAGGCAGTGGAAGAGGTTCTTACCCTGTATTGTTAATTCTGTTTCATCTGAATCAAATTTTAGTAATTATTATTACTCTTTGAAATTCTAATTAAGACTCAGGCAATTATTCTTAACACTTCTGAAAACTGCATTTGAATTTCTGTAAGATCTCAAAGGGGAGAGTCATAGCAGTCACCTCCTATCCTCATTTTCTCATCTCCCACCTCCCAGAAAGGATATTTCTAGGGACTGTGCCTCAAGAATTATCACCACATAGGGACTTCCTAAGAGCTTAGTAAAATCAAACAGATGGATTGGAATCAGGTAGAAAAAAACTGATAATTGACTTAAGTAAATGTTTTCATGTATTTGAAAAATTTTACTCAAAGAATAAGAACCAGTCAGTCATTATTTGAACTGAGAATTCAATTGGAAAACACAGGCTCAGACATTCTGAGAAACTTAGCATAGACAGGAAGCTTTATTACTAACAATCCACCCCACTGCCTTCGATTCTGATTTATAGAGACCCTGTAGAACTGAGTAGAAAGCCCCATAAAATTTCTAAGGCCATAATCCTTGCAGACTGCTACATCTTTCTCCTGCAGAGCAGCTGATGGGTTTTAACCACCAACTTGTGGGGTAACAGCTGAGTGCTTGAACACTGCACCACCAGGGCTCCTTTATTACTGGAAAAGAGGATGTTAAAAATGTAAGGTGAATTTTTAGATGGGAGCTCTGGTAGCATAGTGGCTAAGACACTTGCCTGCTAACCAGACGGCTGGCGGTTCAAACCCACCAGCCACTCCTCGGAAGGAAGGTTGGGCAATCCTACTTCCGTAGTGATACTGCCTCGGAAACCCAAGGAGGGGTCGCTATGAGTCGGGTTTGACTTGACGGCACATAACAACAACAACAACAATGTGAAATCTTTTTTTCTTTTTTTTTTTTTAAAGGCGAGAGTATTTACTCATGAAAGTGTAATGCTCAGTCTCCCATAGAGTCGTTAAGGAGTTCTGGTGACACAGTGGTTAAAGCATTTGGCTAGTAACCCAAAGGTTGTGGTTCGAACTCACCAGCTGAGAAAGAAGAGGCAATCTGCTTCAGTAAAAATTTACAGCCTTGGAAATCAAATCATATGGAGCAGTTCTACTCTGCCCCATGGGGTCACTATGAGTTGTAATTGACTAGATGGCAGTGGGTGTATGGAGTCATTATGAGTTGGAATCGACTCAACAGTAATGGGTTTAATTTTTATGCATGTGGTAAAAATAATTGTATGTCTGGGTTTTAAGTCATGATGTTCTGTTGTGTTTTTTTAGGATCTTTAAAACTTCTAGAATGTGATAACGCTTTTGAAATATCGAGTTCAATTGATTTGAGTTGATAGGAGTTTATTTTCAGAATGTATAAGGAAAGGAGGAAAGAACATGAGGAAAGAACAGTCTTGGTCAGTTCACGACTACCGCCTCGTGAATATAGCACTTGCTCTAGTACTTTGAGATTAGTCCTGGTGATACCGCAGTGACTGTAGGGACCACCTCCTCAGAAGCAGGATCCATCCAGTACACTGAACTCTAGCGTAGAGGTCTGTCAATGTTTTGTATCACGTGTCCCATTAAAAAACTAAGGAGCATAATAGATATACTTTCTTTATAAACTATGTGTATATTAATATAATAGTTGTATACTCAAAACCAAACCAAACTTACTGCTGCCGAGTTGGATCTGACTCCTAGCGACCCCTCCTTGGGTTTCTGAGGCAGTATTACTACAGAAGTAAATCGTCCATGTATACATTATTGAATATACACATAAATAAATTTAGAAATATGGGTAAAAATAATATAAATTTAGTCTCTAGGCTTTTCTTGCACACCCACGTGGACTGTTTGGAACTCTCCTAGGATGTGCACACCTGTTGTGAAACCTACTGCCCCAGTGTTCTGCCATTGTGATGACTCAGCTGTTTTCATTGCCAGGAATAACTTGCAGTGTGATTTATGGCAGATATCATCACTTTTCTTATATTTAAAGTGGGGATAATTGTACCTATCTCATAGGATTGCCTTAAAGTGTAAATACAACAATATTTATAAAGTTGTTAGCCTAGTATATGAAATATTAGCTTATTTTCCTGATGACATTGATGAGTTTCTCTCCACTTCTTTCTCACCTTTTCTGTTCGTTCATGACACATACTGCCTTTCCTTCTCCTCAGGGATTTTGCTGACTGGTTTCTCTCTGTTGTCTCCATTGGCTTTCTTCCTAAGTCTTACATACTAAGAGAAGATCTGTTTGGGCTAATTGGTTTTATGTCCCATTTTATCTGGAATATTGCTGGTTTTCACTTATTGTCCCAGTGTAATTATAGTGACTCCTCTTTTTTCATTTTATTTTTTATTGTGGTATCATATATGTAACAACAATTTTACCATTTTGACCATTTTTAAGGGTTCCTTTAACCTTTAGGAGCTCTGGTGGTGTAATGGTTAAGACATTTGGCTGCTAACCAAAAGGTCAGTGGTTCAAACCCACCAGCTGCTCCATGGAAGAACAATGGGGCAGTCTGCTTCCATAAAGAGTTACAGCCTTGGAAACCCAGTGGAGGTTGTTATGAGTCAGAGTTGACTCGATGGCAGTGAGTTTTTGGTTTAACCTTTAAAACGTCTTGGTTTTGAAATAAAGGCTATGGTTACTCTATTACTTAGTTACCGTCAAGTATAGAGGACATTTGTAGGGGCAGACCTCTGAATGAAGGCCTTCTCCTAGGTACTGCACAGCCTGGAGGTGGTGCTCTTCAGATGAGGTATTAATTTCTAGCTAACCCCAACTGTTACCAAAAGAGAGAGGTTCCATGACTTCTAAGGAAGTGATGACAGGAATGGTGAGTATGACATGCCCTCAGAGAGATGTCCAGTACAAGAGGTAACTATTAATAAATAGAATAATACATTACTTTATGTAAGGGCTAAGCCATTGAAGTAAATAACTATACATTACTTTATGTAAGGGCTAAGCCATTGAAGTAAATAACTATGGTACCTTGGCTTTCCTCAGAGTTGTCTACCTAGATAACAGAAATAGAAATCTAGGATTTATTGTGTATTAAGCTTGGGAATCTAAATCTGCAGCTTGAAACTCATCATCGTGGTGAATATTTTCCAAATTAAGAAAAAAGTTTCATTTAATTTGGGATGAAATGTACTGCTCTTATGTAAGGTTACCCATGGACTGCCAGAAGAATGAACAAATCTGTCCTGGAAGAAGTACAGCTGGAATGTTCCTTGGAGGCGAGAATGGCCAGCTTTGTCTCACCTACTTTGCTCATGTTGTTAGAAGGGAGCATTCCTTGGAGAAAGCTATCCTGCTTGGTAAAGTAAAGGGTCAGTGAAGAAAGGGAAGACTCTTAATGAAGTGGATTGACACAGTGGCTGCAGTGATGGACTCAAGCATAGCAAGGATTGTGAGGATGAGGCAGAACTGGGGAGTGTTTTGTTCTGTTCTACATGGGGTCATTATGAGTCACAGGCGACTCGACAACACCCAACAGCAACGACAAATTTCATAACAAGAGTTAGAAGAAGGTCTTCTATTCCTGCCCTAGTCCTCTAGAAAGATAGAATAGTTTCTTAGTCTCTGAATGGTTTCCTGAAGATGGGTTGCTTCTTGACCTATGGACTGTTTCAACTCTGGCCATGCTTTGCCCTTGTTGGACTTGCAATAAATTTATTTAGCATTTGTGAAGATTATTCAGACAGTGCCAGGTGGAAAAAAATCAAACGATTAGTGAATTGTGCCCATCTTACTCACTTTCCTCTGGTTTCTGTAACTATATTCTTGAGTCATGGTATTTAAAATGACTATTTAGGGAGTCAGAGGATACATGTCATAATAAACAAAAGGGGATATTAAAAGTTTTTTTTTTTTTTTGTATTTTTTCCTTCTTTTGTAGTGTTTATGGGAGTTAATAGCATAGGAATGAGCAAGTTAACTTTTGTATTTCCTGAGACTTATAGGCTTGGTTTCCTAAAATGAACATAATATTTGGTTGTGATCCTCAGGCCTGAAATATTATAATACTAGCATAATAATTCAAACCAAGAGTCTTTCATAGAATGAAGAGAAAGTAGTGAATATAGTGGAATAATTCATTATTTTATTCTTTCCCCATGAGAAAAAATAGTGATTTAAACTGTATGATTATTAGAGTTAGAAAAATCAGTTGTGACTTAAAATGGCTACAATTCAGATTTTCCACTAATGCTTGACTTTTTCCATTATGGAATAAGCAATAACTTTTCTCTTGGATTTATGTAGATAATGTGTTTGAGTGATTGTTGCTTTGGATCACAGTCCATTTTTAATTTCCTGACTTGGCCATTTGCAAATCATTGCCAACTAATGATAAATTCAATTTCTTCCTCTAGTTTCCTTTTTGGCTTTTCAGACTGAAGGGTTAGGATAATAAACCATAAAAACTTTCTAGGTAATCAAGGCAATACCTTTGTAGAAGGGTTGCAAGTGTTTTAGTATATGCAATATCACATAGTAATGTAATGAATCTGGTGATGAATCTCACATCTTTTAGTCACTTAACACATATTTACAACTATGAATTTCCCCAGATTTTGTCCTTTGCCATTTTTTCTTCACATTCGTCACACTTTTATTTTAAAATTTTGTCCATTCCTATGATTAAATTAGGAGCTCTGGTAGCGTAGTGCCTAAGGCACTTGACTGCTTACCAGAAGGCTAGTGGTTCAAACTCACTAGCCACTCCTCGGAAGGAAGGTTGGGCAATCTACTTCCGTAGTGATACCGCCTCGGAAACTCAAGGAGTTGAGTCATACTCCACGGCACATAGCAACAACAACAACAACATGATTATATTGTCAACTTTGTGCTGATGTACTCTAAAATTTACTTTCCAAGTTCCTTCTAACTTTCCCAGTCTCCCCAGTCATTCCATGGATTTTCTGAAGAAAATGATAGTTTAGAATCCTATCTACTGTTCTATAATTAACAACAACAACAAACCTAAACTTACCTAAATGTTAAGAATGTCCATCCTTATTCCCACTAAGACTAAAAGGAAGGTCTTGCCTCAATGGGAAATGGGCCCTCAGTGAACACGTTCTGTAGGCAGTTTGGAAATTGAAGCTTTTTAGGACTGAAGCTTTTGTGAGAAGATGGATTAGAGATACAAAACTGAAATTCAGGTAGCAGCAATTTGCAAAACAAGGAGAGAGGATGACTTCTTTTTTATGTTATAGGGTGAATTGAGAGTTAAAAAATGAATTAGGGAAGCTTTCCTGGAGAAAGTGTTTCTTCAGAGTTTTGAAGTTAAAAGAGTCTTTAGTTGGTAGAAGCTTGATAGAATGAATTATTTAAATGATAGATTAGCACACATAGTCCTTTAGGAAGGAAAAACAATATATAGACTTGGGGTAGAGAATTTTCTTGTCTAGAGCAGAGAATCTATTGAAGAATAGTGAAAAAAGATTAATGAGCTAAGGACACGAAAGAGGTGACTTTAAGGACACTCAGGATGAGGTCATACATTTGCATTCGATGCAGAAAAGTCCTTTAACAGGACAGTGTGTTAAAAACAGTGTTGGAATAGTGTGGCCATGAGTCAAAATTGACAGTATCCAACAACAACACAGAACTAGTCTTGTAAGATGCCATTATTGTTTTTTTTTTTTTATTTTATTTATTTGGAACAAAAGATAAAGAGGGAAACCCAAGAATCAGAGAAGTAACTGGACTATAGGATTAATTGTCTACATGAACCACTGCATCCTCCACCGTGAGCCCAGAATAACTAGATGGTGTCTAGCTACCACTGCTGAATGTTCTGATCAGGAACATAATACAGAAACCCTAATAAAAGGGAGAAATATATACAACAGAACTTTATATTATTAAATAATCTAGATTTACTGGTCCTATTGAGTCTGGAGGAATCCCTGAGACTATGGCCTTGAGTTGCTCTTCAAACTTTGAGTTGAAACTATCCTCTGTATTAAACTAAGTAACAGTTTAGCCCAGAGAGCAAAGATTGTCATCCTTGAGTATTATGTTACTTAAAATAAAAATCTACATAAGACAAAAAAGTCAACAGCTATTTTAAAATATAGATGAGAAGGTTGGGGACAGGGCAATTAAGTAAATGGAAGTGAAACAACTAGAACAGAAATAATAAGAATGTTGACACATGTGAAGAATGTAATCAGTGTCACTGATTATTATGGCTAGAAACTGTGGAATGGGACTGGATTTTGCTGTGTATATTTTCACTAAAAATAAAATTGAAACAAACAAACAGTACTGGGTGAAATTTATCCAGTGGTCCTGAGACTGGATTAGAAGGGAGATGTGAGTGATAGAGAGTCATGCAAGGGCACTGTCATTGTTGTCCTGATGAGAGATGATGAATTATGAGCTTCAGTGAAATTTAGCAAATGGAGAATGGTGGCTGTAAAAATAAAAGAAGAGATATATTAGCAAGATCATATAGAATTTGATTTGACAAAACTATCACATTTTAATGAGTAGAATGAAGAAGAGTCAAAGGCATTTTTAAGTACATATCACTGTTGTACTATATGGAATTATCCATATTTTCTTTTTTTCTATCTGCAAAATGGTAGTTTTATATGGTTCCATGTAACACAGTGCTCATGGAAGCAGCAGTCAAGAAATCAAACGATGGGTTACCTTGGGCGAATCTGCTGCAAGAGACTTCTTTGAAATATTCAAAAGCAAAGATGTAGTTTTCAGGACGAATGTGGACCTTACTCAAGCCATGGTATTTTCAATTCACTCATATGCATACAAAAGCTGGACAATGAATAAGGAAGACAAGAAGAATTGATGCATTTGAATTATAGTGTTGAGGAATATTGAATATCCTGTGGACTGTCAGAAGAACAAACAAATCTGTCTTGGAAGAAGTACAACCAGAATGCTCCTTAGAAGCGAGGATGGTGAAACTTCATCTCATGTGTTTTGGACAAGTTGTCAGAAGGGCCTAGTTCCTGGAGAAGACATCATGCTTGGTAAAGTGGAAGTTCAATTAAAAAAAAAAAAAAAAAAGGAAGACCCGCAATGAGGTGGATTTATAACCATTGGCTCAAATATGGCAATGAATGTGAGGATGGCACAGGCAGTGTTTTGTTCTGTTGCACATAGGATCAGTATGAGTCAGCAGTGACTCAATGACACCTAACAACAGGAACAACATGTAACACACAAATGACTGGGGTGAAGGAGGTTTCAAGTGATTTTGAGTATTTTCAGAGCTACAAGCGGAAAGCAGAGTAAATTATGGTATTGAGAACCCGATATATAAATAAAAGCAAAGCAAAATTTATGAACTTCTTAATTTGAAATTTTAAACATGTATATTTTTATATACTAAATGAAAGTTTCGTATAAAACAGTATAGTGTATTGACACTGTACGACATAGCACTTAATCAGTTTAGAGAAACTTTGTAAGATTTATTGATTATCTCATCAGACAATTTGGCCCTGACCTGGTCAATGACTCAGTATTGAATTATTTGTATAGTTAGCAATGAGGTAAAGTATTTATTATTTTTTTTTGTGAATTTAGAGGGAAGTCTGGAAGCATATTTTTGTTTACTTTTATAGTCACCTTTATGTAGCTACTAAGAGAACTAGATTCAAGTTAATTAAGAAATAAAATAACAATCCTTAACCACCTCCTCCCACCCCACCCCCACTGATGAGAGAACCCTTGAGATCTTTGGAGAGAAACACAGGTACATACAACAATGCATTCTTTCGAAATACCTAATTTGGCTGCATGACCTAATGGATACCCTCTGCTTTTCTTCATGGGAATCTGATTGGTGAGTATAAGTTAACATAACATGGCTCACATGCGTTCAGTAATAAAGACTATATGTAACAACACTGCCAGATTCAGTTTGTGGTGTTCTCAACAAACCAGGTGTGATAGGAGTCAATGAAATCTCCCACAGACTCTTTTGAAAAAGACATGACTCATGAGACCACCTTGCAAAGGAGAGATGGCACCAAGTGAGGACCAAGCAGCTGCTGAAGAAAGAAGCTTACATGTTTCAGAGTAGCAAAATTATCAGGTGGTTTCTGTTCATTTCCTATTCAAACTCACATCCTGTGCTTCCTGAGTGCCATAGAAAACACTGCCTTGTCTTCTCTCAGCTCAGTGAATGTGGGACACAGTGCCAAACAGAATGGGCTTATTCTCTAGGTTCCCTCCATTTGCATGCATATTTGTTGGGTCTTCAGAGTAGCAGCTCATGAAGAGCCATGCCAGAATCTTTGTGTGGACGTGAGTGTGCGTGTGTTTTGAATTTTGAGTAATTTGTGCTCACTTGGAATGAATGAGGTGAGATGTTTCATATTTAATCCACACTGTGTCCTTCCTGGTTAGGTATTATTGAGTTCTTCAAAAGAAATTTGATGTTCATTCTCTGAATTTGAAAGACCACAGATTAGTGTGGGAAACAAGCACTTATGCATAAAATATTTAAAGAGCCAAAATATTTTATAATTGTTGTTGGATAATAAATAAGGATCTAAGGATGGGGCTACTTGTGGGCTTGTATTATCAAGAAAATCATCTAGAAAGAATGGAATGAGGTTTAAGTTTCTGAATTGAATTTCAATTTATTGGTATTTAAAAATTATTTGCAATGCCAGTTGCCATGCTTAGTCATGGCTCTAAATTTTGAGTTACAAGGTAGATCCGCTCTTGTGTAATTCTTTTTGTATAGCTTAGGTAGAGACACTTAAATGCATTTGATAGTTGTGTTCCACAAAACACATGTGACTACTGCATCTCTCTTGTTTTTCAAAAACCCAATACTTTCTAAATTTTGCTTGGTTAAAATGTAATTTCCCTATGGACTTCTAAGCCTCTGTAAATGAAAGTTTTCTCAAGGGATTTCTTCTCATTTCTTGAAGCTGTGTTTCTGGCAAGGAATTTAAGGGTCTGTCTTCAAACAGTGAGAGTCAACTATCTTGGTAACAATTGGTCTAAGAAGCAGATCATTCAACTTTGCAGTTTGGGCTATAGCAAAATAACTGTCTTCCATTTACCAGATTGTTAGCGTAGCCAAAATTTATGTCTCAAATAAACTTTTATGTCTGTGGTGCCACGGGGTTGCTTTCGTCTTTACCCAGATTCAGGCCCACAGATTGGGGACATCACAATGTGTAATCATTAGAAGTGCAATCAAAACTGTGCATCAGTCGAACTGGCTCATATTTAGTGAACTCACATCTGCTTTATGTCTTGTTTGTTCAAAGATAAAAGGGAAGAGAGCTCCAGGCTCCTTTATGTTCTTACATTTTCATCTAGCAGGCAAAGGAGCACGGGAGGTCTGTTGTTTGTCATTATTGGATAACATCAAAGTCTGTTCTGGCAAAGCCGTTACTAATCTGTGGGCAGGCTAGACCTCCATGACCCTTGAGGAGATCTATAATGCAGTACCTGGGAAATATTTCCTCACTTTTATCTGAAAAATGTTGTACCTAACATCATTTGCCTACAAAAGTTTTAACAGAAAACTTCTGACAATCTATAAACGAATAACATTTTGTCTGCAAAGTTATTTTCCTCCATACTCACATTTTCCTTTTAAAAGCTCATAAGGCTTTTGACACATTCCTTATAAGACTATGTAGACAGCAAGACAATCAAGAAAAGACAGCGCAATTGCTTTTTTGAAAAAAGGCATATCAGGAAAAAGATCTAGTTAAATTGCAGTTACCTGTGACTGCATTCTCTTTATAATCTAAACAATCCATATTTGTGGTAAAAAATTCAGATTGTGCCAAAGGGCTGCAACAGTGGGCTCAAACATGGAAATGATTGTGAGGATTGCATGTTTTAATTAATATTTTAATAATATCAGTTATTTTAATTTCTGAATGTTGGATAAAATGTGTTTAACTAACACCCAGGAATTAAAATCACTGATATTCATTCATTATTTCACTCCTTCATTCATTCATTCAAGTCTGTTCATTCATTCAAGAAATATTCATTGAGCACTAGGAATTTATCATATGTTAAGTGCTACGCAGGAAAAGAAAGCAGGGTAACCCAGAGTTCTAGCTGGAAAGGGGTTGGTATTTTTCTAGTACCTCAGTGATATTTGAGCAGGGGCTTGAAGTAGGAGAGTGAGTGTACCATGCAGAAATCTTGGGGAACACACAGAGACAGAGGGAGCTTCTAGGGCAAAGCCTCTGAAGTAGGGGTGCCCTGGGTAAGTTCAATGAATAGCTAGCATGCAGGTGTGGCTGGGGTGGAATGAAAAGCTGCACATTACCTTAGTAGATGAGTCAGGAAGGTTGTGGAAGTGGTGGAGGTGGAGAGCAGACCACATAGGGCCCATAGGCCACTGTGAGGCATTTGGCTTTTACCTCAGGTGAGATGAAGTCATGGGAGGGTTTGAGTAGAGATCTGACGGGACCTGATTTCTGTTTTAACTGGCTCACTCAGTCTGCTATGTACAGAATCCATCACAGAGAGACAGGGGCAGAAACAGGGAGGCTTGTTAGGAGGCCCGGGAAACATACGGTGATTTGGATCAGGCTGATGAGATACTAAGAAATCAGACTCCAGATAGATATATAGATATCTTAAATAGTATTTTATTATGTTTTTGGTGAAAGTTTACACAGCAAATTAGGTTCTCATTTAATAATTTATATGCGTACTTTTCAGGGACGTCGGCTACATTTTTCATAATGTGTCAACATTCTCATTATTTCCATTGTGGTTGTTCCATTTCCATTAAGCTAGCTTTCTTGCCCCTGTCCCTTACCTTCTCATTTTTGCTTTAGGATGAATGTTGACGGTTTGGTCTCATATCCAGTTGTTCATTTTTTTTTTTTCTTTTTTTTTAAAGAGCACAGTGCTCACAGATACTGTGTTACTTAACTGAAAAGTGACCTCCAGGAGTGATTTCACTTTCAGGTATAAAAGGCATCTGAAGGCAACAGTCTCAGAGGGGTTCCTCTGGTCCCTTTCAGTCCAGTAAGTCTGGCTGTTTTTTTTTTCTTCTTCCAAGAATTTAAGTTTTGTTCTGTTTTCCTTCCATTGTATTTGGAACTACCTATGTGTCCCTGGTCAGAACAGATAGTAGTGGCAGCCAGACACCATCTAGTTCTGGTTTCAGGATGGATGAGGCCATGGTTTATGTGGCCTATTAGTCCTGTGGAATAGTTTCTTCTTTGAGTCTTTGGTTTCCTTGTCTCTCTTTTTCTTCAGACAAATAGAGACCAATAGTTGTATCTTAGATGGCTACTTGCAAGCTTTTAAAACCCCAGACACTTATCAAACTAGGATATAAAACATAAAGCATATGAACTATGTTATGCCAATTAACTGAGTTGTCTCATGACACTATGGCTGTAAGCCTTCAAATCCTATGAGGTGTTTGGTAATGTCTATGAAGTATCTGTAACTCCGGCCCCTTTGTGCTTTATTATGTACGTGAATATATATACAACACAGAAAAACATGTATACAGCTATGCCTACAGACACACCTATACATGCATACATATGTACCCACATATACCTTCCTATACACATATATACACACTTATCTACCTATGTAGACATATATACACACATATATTTTTGTTTGATATTGCTGTTGTTGCAAAATTGTGTGTGGTATAGAATTTACCAAAAATGCCTCTTATTCTTGTGTACTTCTTAGTGTCATCACACTTACCTTGACAAGTTGTACAGATTTAATTTGCATTAGGTATTGCCTTTCCCTTCACCAAAAATAACAAGTGTTTACTATCTAGAAATTGATTTCCTTGCCCTCCCTCTCCCATCCCTGGTAACCACCAAACAATGTTGTTTTCTGAATGTATACTTATTCTTTTCTTTTCATAAAAGTGAGATCATACAATATTTGTCCTTTTTTGATTGTCTGATTTCACTCAGCATAATGTCCTCCAGATCCATCTGTGATATAATCTGTTCTGAGAACTCATCATTATTCTTTATAGCTGTGTAGCATTCCATTGTGTGTATGACCAGAAGAGCAGGAGAAAGGGGATTAAAAGACAGGAAGCCAGACAGAGGAACAGCCAGCCACAGGGACCCAGGTGGGGGGGTTACAAGAGGTCTCCAACAGCAGGACAAACTTGTCTGTCGGTTTGTCCTACTGTGGTGACGTGCAGACGTGAGTTTTGAGGCTGAGCCTCTGGTGTTTAAAACCCAGCGA
>NW_006921841.1:2469590-2470654 GCF_000298275.1 Orycteropus afer afer | reverse complement strand
TATGTAGGATCTCCTACATCATTCACATGAACTTATAGGCCCATTGTCTGCCAACCCCATATATGATCTTGGATACACTCTCCATTTAGACACACCCAATTGTTCAGCCTGTTCACCCATCTATCCGTCCCTATACCCATGTTTGCTTTCACTGACAACTCAGTACTGTATATAGTCAAGCTGCTTTTTAAACCTTCAAAATGGCGGTGCCCTCCGGACGGCAAAAGTTCAGCCCACCTTTCTCTTCACCTTCTCTGTTTGTTCCCCAGCCACCGTGCACAGTCCTCCGTGTAGTCCCTTGCTAGCAGGGTGATTTTTAGGTTAATTCTTAGGTCCTACCACCATTCGGAAATCTCCAAGCTGTCTGTGCTGTCAGGATTGCTCAGGATCGCTGCCAGACCGCAGCTCTGTCTGTCTCCTTTATTGGTATTTTCACACAAGTTTTTCTGCTAGTTGGGGTTTAGTCCACTTCTCTATCCTTCCCTTCAAGGCTCAGTGGTCCAAGATTATCTTTTGTGTCTGTGTTAAGTGGTTTCCCTTTTCTTTGTTGAAGAGGGTCTGTGCAGTCTTTCTGCCTAGTCCGCCATCTTGCTGGAACTCGGGTGTTGGATTTTATCGAATATCTTTTCTGAATAAATTAAGATTCTCATGTGATTCTTTTCCTTTGTTTTATTTATGTGATGAATTACACTAATTGATTTTCTAATGTTAAACCTCTTGCGTTCCTAATATGAATCCCACCTATCATGATGTAAGATTTTTTTGATATGATGTTGAATTCTGTTGGCTAGAATTTTTTTGGGAATTTTTGCATCTATATTCATGAGGGATATTGGTCTGTAATTTTCCTTTTTTGTGGTGTCTTTGACTTTGGTATTAAAGTTATACTGGCCTTATAGACTGAGTTAAGGAGTACCCTTCCTTATCTATGTTGTGGAAGAGTTTGAGTAAAATTGGTGTCAACTCATCTCTGAATATTTGGCAAAATTTCCCAGTGAAGCCATCTGACTCTGGATATATTTTAAAGAAGGAATTTATGGTGCTTTTATTATTTTGGACAAGAA
>NW_006921841.1:2393352-2468248 GCF_000298275.1 Orycteropus afer afer | reverse complement strand
GTCTTAGCCACTATGCTACCAGAGGTCCTATATATATATATATATATATATATATTGTTGTTATGTTGTTGTTAGGTGCCTTCTAGTCGGCTCCAACTCACAGCAACCCTGTATACAACAGAATGAAACACTGCCAGATTGTGCACCATCCTCACAATCCTTGCTATACTTGAGTCCACTGTTGCAGCCACTGTGTCAATTCATCTTGTTAAGGGACTTCCCCTTTGTTGCTGACCCTCTACTTTACCAAGCATATCCTTCTCCAGGGACTGGTCCATTCTGATAACATGACTAAAGTAGGTGAGACAAAATCTGGCCATTCTCACTTTCAAAGAGCATTCTGGCTACATTTCTTCCAGGACAGATTTGTTCATTCTTCTGGCAGTATTCTTCACCAATACCACAATTCAAAAGCATCAACTCATAAATATATATGAGTTCTAGTGGCACAGTGCCTAAGGTATTTGACTGTTAACCAAAAGGTCAGAGATTCAAACTGACCAGCTGCTCCACCGAAGGAAGAAGGGGCAATCTACTTTTTAAAAAAAAATTTTTTTTTATTGTGATTTGGGTGAAAGTTCACAGAGCAAATTCACTTTCTGTGCAGCAGTTTATAAACACGTTGTCTCATGACATTTACTTCAATTTCCCACAATGTAACAGCTCTCTTCCCACTTCTTCCCCATAGTTACCTCTTCTCTGTGTCCTTCCCTCCCATGCATTTCTGCCCCTGAGTCATCTCCCTGAGTATACACTGCTCTTCTGTTCTCCCATAATTGATCTCTCCAAAAAGGGTATCTACCTGATGTGAATGTTCAGCCTATATGCCTTCCATTGTCTGGCTGGAAGCCACCGGAGTGGGTTCAATTCCAGACCTGAAGGGCAGGTAGGAGCCATAGTCTCAGGGGTTTCACCAGGCTCTATCAGACCAGCAAACCTGGTCTTTTTTTTCTTCTTTTTTTTTATGATTTTGAGTTTTGTTCCCACATTGTCCTCCCACTCTATTCAGGATCTCCTACACAGATCCCCCTCTGAGTGGTTGACATTGGTAGCCAGGCACCAAATAGTTCTTCTGGTTTCATGGTCATATAGGCTGAGGATTGCATGGTCTATCAGTCCCTTGGACTAATTGTTTCCATGCATCTTTGTTTTTCTTTATTCTTCTTCACTCTGGATATGGAGAGACCCATCATTGCATATAGGTGGGCGCCTGCAAGCTTTTAAGATCCCAGTCACTACTCACCAAAGTAGGATGTGGAACAATGTTTTTGTGTAGTATGTTATGCCAATTGAGCTTGATGTCCCCTGGGACCATGGTCCTGAGCCCACAGATCCAACTACTTGTTCCCTCTAGGTAGCTGGCTGTGGCCAAGTAGTGACTACAACCTTGTCCCTTGTCAGCTCTACTATATACCTGGACATTCTTAAGGAACATACAAATATGCTTGTAGAAACATCGTTGGGGCAATCTGTTCCTGTAAAGATTTACTGCCTCAGAAATGCAGTGGAGGTCACTGTGAGTTGGAATAAACTCAATGGCAGTGAGTTTGGTTTTTTTAGTTATATATATGTGTGTGTGTATAAATTGTGTGTGTGTGTGTGTATACATACACACACACATAATGCAAGTGAAAGCTGGATTTGTGTATATATATTTTATATCTTGATTTGGGTGGTTGTTACATGGAGATTTCTAACACCTTAGATAATCCTTCATGGCCCCTACCCCTTGTCAGTAGCTCTGCCAAAGGTAACCAATTTTTTGCCTCGTTATCATAGAATAGTTCTGTCTGTTTTTGAACTTTGTATAGATGGAATGATATTGTACTTTTAATTAATTTTTTAATTAAGATAAATTTCACTTATGAAATTTGCTTTTAAAATGTACGGTTCAGTGGTTTTCAGTGAATTTACAAGTGAATTTATTTAGTTAGTTTGGTTTTGTTTGTTTGTTTATATTCCTGAGAGTGGAAAGTATATATTCTTTTGTGGCTGCCATCTTGTGTTCAACATTATGCCTGTGTAATTAATTTATGTTGCTGTATGTATCAGTGATTCATTGTTTTTCATTACTTTGTTAGATTCCATCCTATGAACATACCATAATTTATTGATTGATTCTCCTTTCGATGGGCATTTGGGTTGTTTCTAGTTTTGGGCTATGATGAGTTATACTGCTTTGAAAATTCTTGTACGTGTCTTTTGATCTGTCAAAAACACTCTCTGTCTTAAGTGAATACGCAGATGTGGAATTGCTGGGTCATTCATCATTCTCTTTATCAATCTTTTTAAATCATTCTGTCTTGCTTGCTCATGTTGGTGCTGGGCACTCCCTTATCAGTGACGTGAGCAGGGGAAATATGCTTCTTGCTGACCTGCTCTAGGGGGTCCTTCTTCTCTGCCTGGGCACACATTTAGGACAGATTTTTCTTCTTTCTGTTTCCTCTAAGGCACTTGTAGCATTCCTCTCTCTCTTTATGTATTTCCTTTCTGTTGTTTACCAAAGCAGAGTTTAGCTCCTGCCTTTCTGCAACTGTTTGTATACTTGCAGACTTTAGAGTGTAAGATGAAGTATAATGACATGCTCGTTAATGAATAAAGGACAGCAGTGTAACTCCATGTTTTTGAAAGGTCTCAGGGAAGAAAAAACAACTATGAATAGCCCCATAGAAAAATATACCTACAAACACACACACAAACACACAATTTTTCTTACACTTTCAGGGGATTCATGGATTTCCATGAATCTAATTCACTAGGGGTTCACAATTCCCTCTCTACTTTGTAAAAAATGTGCAAATACACTTCAGCCTTCCCCAGACTCTTTAAAGTCTTCTTCTCTGAGGAGTCACTTAGAAGAGCCATATATGAACAGATGTGTATAATACTGGCTGGTATGGAGGCCCTGACTTGTATGTTGTTGTTGTTTGGTGCCAATGAATAGGATATGATTCATAGCAACTTTGTACAACAGAATGAAACACTGCCCAGTCCTGCACCATCCTTACAATCATTGCTGTTTTTGAGCCCAGATTGCAGCCTCTGTGTCAATCCCATCTCATTGAAGGGTCACCTTTTTTGCTGACCCTCTACTTTATTAAGCATGATGTCCTTCTCCATGGACTGGTCCCTTCTGATAACATGTCCGAAGGACATAAGACAAAGTCCTGCCATCCTCATTTCTAAGTAGTGTTCTGGCTGTACTTCTTCCAAGACAGATTTGTCCATTCCTGTAGTTAGTTCATGGTGTATATTCAATATACTTCACCAACACTGTAATTCAAAGGCATCAGTTCTTCTTTGGTCTTTCTTATTAATTGTCTAGCTTTTGTATGCATATGAGGCAACTGAAAATACCATGACTTGAGTCAGATGCGCCTTAGTCTTCAAAGTGACATCTCTGCTTTTTAACACTTTAAGGAGGTCTTTTGCAGCATATTTGCCCGAAGTAATACATGGTTTGATTTCTTGACTGCTGCATTGACTGGGCATTGATGTGGATTTAAGTAAAATTAAAGCCTTGACAACTTTAATATTTTCTGCATTTATCATGATGTTGCTTATATGTCCAGTTGTAAGGATTTTTGTTTTTTTTAGCTTGAGGTGTAATCCATACATGAAGGTGATAGTCTTTGATCTTCATCAGTAAGTGCTTCAAGTCCCCTTCACTTTAAGCAAGCAAGGTTGTGTCATCTGCATATTTTAGGTTGTTAATGAGTCTTCATCCAATGTTAATGTTGCATTCTTCTTCATAGGGTCCAGCTGCTTGGATTATTTGCTCAGCAGGCATGTTGAATAAGTATGGTGAAAGGATACTAGCCAGATGCATACTTGTCTTGATTGTAAACTACACAACATCCCATTGTTCTGTTTGAATGACTGCCTCTTGGCTTATGTACATTTAAGGCATACATTTAGGACTGGTTTTTCTTCTTTCTATTTCCTCTAAGGCACTTTTAGCATTCCTCTCCCTCCTCATGTATTTCATGGTTCCTTGTGAGCACCTTTATGGTGGTGTTCTGGGATTCTCATTCCTTGCAATGTTATCTATAATTTGTTATGAGCTACATAGTTGAATGGCTTCATATGGTCAATAAAACCCAGGTGAACATCTTTCTGGTACTCTGGATCTTTCAACCAAGATTCATGTGATAGCAGCTATGATATCCCTTGTTCCACACCCTGTTTTGAACCTGGCTTGAATTTCTGGCAGTTACCTATTGATTTACTGCTGCCGCCATTTTTGAATTATTTTCAGCAAAATTGTACTTGCATGTAGATATTAATGATATTGTTCAATAATTTCTGCATTCTATTGAATCATCTTTCTTTGGAATGGTCTTGGATCTGGATCTCTTCCAGTTGCTTGGCCTGGTAGCTTATCATCTGAATGTCTTGACATAGATGAGTGAGAGCTTCTAGAATTGTATCTGTTTATTGAAACATCTCAACTGATAATTCTGACAATTCCTGGAATCTTGTTTTTGACAATTCCTTCACTTCAGAGTGAAGACATTGTCAAAAACAAGGTTATTCTTCCTTTAATATCATTTGCTTTTGATCATATGCTACCTCCTGAAGTGGTTGAGTGTTGCCCAGTTCTTTTTAGTATAATGACTCTGTGTATCCCTTCCATCTTCCCTTGATGCCTTGTGCATCATTCAGTACTTTGCCCATTGACTGCTTCCATGTTGCAACTTGAGGCTTGAATTTTTTCTTCAGTTCTTCTAGCTTGAGGAACGCCAAGCTTGCTCTTCCCTGTTGGTTTTCTAACTCCACGTCCTTGTACGTTTCATTGCAATGTGTTACTTTTTCTTCTTCATCCACCCTTTCAAATCTGTTCAGCTCTTTTACTTCATCATTTCTTCCATTTACTTTAGCTACTCTGTGTTCAAGAGTTTGAGTGCCTTCTGACATCCATTTTGGTCTTTTCTTTCTTCCCTGTGTTTTTACTTATTAGTATATATCTGACAAAAGAGGTGAGAATCTCTAGCACCTGAAAAAGTAATTTTTACTATCATGGAAGTTTGGTTTTTTCCCCATTACACTTAACCTTTGAGAACTTTTCTAATTATATACTTCAGCACTCCTGTTAAAACTACCTAACAAGGATTAACATGAATATATAACAGGTGAGCTAAACACTCCAAGCTGAGATGGCACCACTTTGTCCTTTTGACACCCAAGTGGGTTATGGTCTCTTTTACTCACCTCTCTCACTATGAGTGCAGGCCTGGACCAGTAAGTTTCCTGGCTGATGTTTTTTTTTTTTTTAAATGGATGAAAAATTGGGTGCCACTCAGTTGCAGAGTTCTAGTGGAAACAAGCTGTGTGGACTATGTAAAGTAGATTATTAACTAGATCTTTTGTAAACATGATCCTTAAAATTATTTGGTAACAGTGGTAGCAGAGCTAGTGTCAACATGATCCATTCTCTGGTGATTTTTCCCTGAGACAGAAAGTGACAACTGCAACATTAGACTAAGCACTTGCTGTTTACATCTGTTGAAATTTTGCTTTAAGCTTTTTATTAAAAGAAGAGATTTGAGCTTCATCTAGGAAGCTTGAACTACTAAACTTAAAGGACATCATCATAAGGTAATCGAAATCCCACCATAGCATCTTTACAAGGTTTTGAATATGTACTCCATAATAAATTACATTTTTCCTTTGAAGATTAATTTTTTTGAACAATTTATTGATTTAATATGTTTTCCCAAATAATAAAAATTTCAAAGTGGAAAATTATTTTTCCTCCTTTATAGGACACATTTCCATTGAGTAGGAATAAACACTGATAATAGTTATCTCTCCATAGTTTTTATGAAGCATATGTAAGGAATGCATAGATTTCTTTTGCCCCCCAACAATGGAATCACATCATTTTCAGTGTTGGGCCAATTGCCTTTTCCACTTTGTAGTGCATCACAGACATTCTTTTTTGTGTTAATATGTGCTGATCTACCTTCCGTGCTTCTTGTTTTACTCTATTTTATGTGTGATTATTTTCCTTTACTGACCAGGTTTTAGAATAGTAAGTTGGTACTCTAAGCCTTTAAGGTATCCAATAAATATTTTATTATTACTATTTTTTGGTGTAACTATGAACTCATGGATTTAAACATTTGATGTGTTTCAGTTCAGTGCAGTCATTAATCTCGATGCACAGATAGTCTCAGTAGGAGCCTTTTCAACTCTTTTTGCTATGATTCCAATAATCTCTGTTCACTTCCTCACTTTCAGCTATGACAAGGTATTCCAGGTTATCTTTTCCTCGTAATTGAAATTAAATTCTGGATTAAGTTTCAGTTTTATTTTATCCTTGTTTAGGAAAATTTATCTCACTAGGTTTAACCAGATCTACCTGCTGCAGCCCTGGGTGTGCCTTATCAGTCAATCACCAAATAATTTTGAGAGCTACCATGTGCAGGGAAGTCAGCCAGATCCTCTGTTATGTAATGAGTGAGTCATCTCAGTGTTTCCCTTCCTCTCATGCCAAACAACTCACCAAACAGCAAAAGCAGATCCTTCTTATGTCTTTCAAATTTATCTTTTTACATTAAAGGAAACCATTAACTGCAGAAAAGTAAGTAGTTTTCAAATATAGCTCTCTCTCTCTCTCTATATATATTTTCAGTATTATTGGTCAGTTACTTACATACAATAAAATCCACTCAATTTCAGTGGAATCACTTAGTTCAGTGAGCTTTGGTAAATGTATACAGTTATACAACCAACACCAGAATCACACTTCCATCACCCTAGCTCCAGGCAATGACTGATCTGCTTTCTGATATTATAATTTTACCTTTTCTTAGAATTTCATATAAATGGAATCATATAGCATGTAGTCATTTGTTTCTGTTTTTTTTTCCCACTTAGTATGATGTTTTTGAGATTCCTCCATGTTGTTTTTTTTTGTGTTAGTAGTCTCCCCCCTTTTTTTTTTTTTGCTGAGTAGCATTCCATTTTATGGATGTACACCTACTCCTCACTTATTGACTATCTCAACTAATTATCCAACATTTCGCATTTATGACAATAGGACAAAATCTACTATTAGACTATTTTGTGTGTTAAAGATGTATGTTGGGCAGTAATGAATACCATGGTGCTAGGCAAGAGTAATGCTGGCTGTGATGATTAAGGATATGTGTCAACTTGGCGGGGCCATGATTCTTTGTGGTTTAGCAGTTACGTAATGATGTAATTTGGCAGTTACGTAATGATGTAGTCATCCTCTATTTCGTGATCTGATGTAGTTATCCTCCCTTTTTAAGTAATACTTTTTTTTTTTTTTTTGTAATTACCTGGTTTTTGGACTAAACCTGTTAAGTGTGGAATGGGTGTACTTCCACATCTGGAGTTGGACATCTGAAGTATTTCTATTTTTTGGCTATTAAGAGTAATATATATATGGACATTTGCATATAAGACTTTGTATGGGCATCTTTTATTTCTCTTGGGTAGATGCTTAAGGTTTGGAGGACTTTATCATATGTTAAGTGTATGTTTAACTTTTCAAGAAACTACCAAAATATTCTCCAAAGTAGCTGAAGCATTTTGTGTTCTTACTACTATGATGGTGTTAGTTGCTCCACATCCTCACCAGCACATGATACTATTATTCTTATTAATTTTAGTCATTCATGTAGGTATGTAGGGAGCTCTGGTGGCACAGTACCTAAGGCACTTGACTGCTAACCAGAAGGATGGCAGTTCAAACCCACCAGCCACTCCTCCGAAGGAAGACTGTGCAATCTACTTCTGTAGAGCTCCCACAACCTGATGTAGTAATACATCTTAAACATTATAATCATGTAAAGGAGAGATAAAAGAGAAAACAGAAAAAAGAAAATTCGTGAAAAAGAGAAAGAAAATATTGAGGAGAAAGTAAAATAAAAGAACATAGGAGGAAGAAGTAGCTCTGGTGGCATAGTGCCTAAGGCACTTGACTGCTAATCAGAAGGATGGCAGTTCAAACCCACCAGCCACTCCTCGGAAGGAAGGTTGGGCAATCTACTTCCATAGTCCTTGGAGACCCAAGGAGGGGTAGCTATGAGTTGGGTCTGACTTGATGGCACGTAACAACAACAAATAGGAGGAAGAAAATGATTAGCAAAAAGAGAGATGGGATGAGAGGAAACTTAAGAAATGGAGGGAGAGGACAGCAAACAAATTTAAAGTTATTGAGGGAAAAAAGAAGAATAGATATGAATGGGAAATGAAGATGGGGCGGGGGGGAACCTCTGAGAGAAGAAAATGTCTCAGTTTTCCCTTTATTACTCATGTCCTCTCAACTGGACACCAGCTACTCTGTCACCTCATCTCAATTCCCTGTTTCTTATAATCAGCCCACTTTCTGGAAATTGCACGTTTCCTTTCACTTTGCAACTGGTCAGTATTTTATAGCTTCCCCTTCAAAACACACAAAATATCTGGTTTGTGTCCTTTCCATCTTTAGTGTACAAAAGCATAGACACTGGAGTTAAGTGATTTCAAATCCTATGATCCTGGCAAGAACCTAACCTTTAAGCTTCAGTTTTACCATCTGTAAAATGAGAATAATAGTTGTACCTGCCTCATAGTTTTCTATGAAGATTACATGAAAGAATCTGTGTAAAGTTCTTATCATAGTTCTTGGCACATTATGCTTGGTCAATAAATGTTAGCTGCTATTATTTTGTATGTGTGTGGCAGGGGAGGTTCTTGGTTGTAATTCCTTCCATTTTTGGCTCTTGGCCATCTTCTTTTAATCTGGGAGTATCTTATCAAATTAAAAAACATAAGTGATGAAATATCACATCATGTATCATGCTTTTAAAACTGAGATATAAACACAGCTGTATTTGTTCATCTGGAATGTAAAGTTGGAAATAATAATAATGAATATTTACATAGTGCTGTTAACCTAGAGTGTTTTTGTGTAGTGCTGGCAGATATTTAATAGCAGAAAATCTATAGGGTGCAAGCCTGGAATTTTTTGGTCTGTGTAATAGTGCAATGCCAAACCAAACCATGGTTTGATAAATACAGCTGAGGCAGGTGAGAATTCTGAGGTTTTTGTCAGTAAATGCAGAACATCAGCTCTACTCCTTACGTGACAATCACTTTTGCCACAGTTGTCATCGTACAACAGAAGGTAGGTATTAAAAAGGTTGTTGAGAGTTCAATCTCTTTCCCAATACAGGGTGCCTTCTGTAGCATTCCACATCTGCCTCTGCCTGAATGCTACTAGTCAAAGTTTACTTGCCTCTGATTAATTTGTAATTTTTGGACTTTTCCAGTTGCTGACAAGTTTTCTCTTGCATTGACCTAAAATTTGTTTTGATCCTGGAGCAATATAAGAAAAAAATTCTTTCCTTTATTATTTGCCAAGCTTCAGCTGTGGGAGGAGGATCATGCCTATTCTTTTTCACTCAGTCAGGCAACGTTTCCTGGTTCCCACTATTGTTCTTCCAATAACTTGCTTTCTGTATTCCTCTCATATTCTCATTTGCCCAACTCTGAATGTGCCCTAATTTGTTAGGGTGTCACTTAAATGTGGCAGCTGTAATTTAGCCTAATATTCAAGATGCATATACTTGAGTCCAATGTTTTGAGTATTTTTCTACCTCTTAGTTGAGTGAGACCTCTTATATTTGGCAGTCTAAACTGGCTGCATCAACTTTTCAGGTGCCACATTAAAGCATTCATTTATTATTTTTTAGGGTGATTGTATATTTTACTGTCCAAACATTCTTTAAAGTGAAAGGGGACATGATTAATAATTAACCTTGGGCAATAGGCATAAACCAGAACTGTCCTGGGGACACAAAGATGTAGGGCCACTCTGATTTTATTATTTTGAACTCAAGCCTAAGATCTAGACTTTTTTTTTTTTTTAATATTAACTGCTAGTAATCCTGGTTCTCCCCCGTATGATGGTGTACTTAAGCAGTTGAATTTTTTTCTGAAGCTAAATATAGCACTTTATATTTGTGCTTGTTAAAGTGTAATTGTGTTGATGTTTGTTCTATGGAGATTATTTAAAAATAGAGATTTTTATCTATCAAATTAACTGCTCCTCCCACTTCTGTCTCTGGAAATTTGATAAACAGCCTTCCTGCATGTTTGTCTTCCCAGATGTTGGTAATCTAAAAGGCGCTATCCTCAGGTGCTCAGGAGCTCTGGTAGCGTAGTACCTAAGGCACTTGACTGCTAACCAGAAGGCTGGTGGTTCAAACCCACCAGCCACTCCTTGGAAGGAAGATTGGGCAATCCACTTCTGTAGTGATACTGCCTTGGAAACCCAAGGAGGGGTCACTATGAGTCGATCTACTAGACGGCACATAACAACAACCATCACCTCAGGTCCTCAGCACCAGTCCGCCTCACCCTCTGAGTTTATTAAGCTTCACCTGATAAACTGAGAACCAGGGTCATAAGGGTTTCCTTTTCAGGTATTTGCATTTTAATAGGCATTAAAAAAAAGGCTGTACAACCTTTCAGAGCAGGAAGAATAGATATGTAAGGATTGTTTCTCAGGTAACTTGGCAGGAGTTCCCTTCTGCAAACAGGTTCTGCGCATCTTCCATGTACTGGGTAATAGGTGCTGAGTATAGATAGAGTTACATGCAAACATATTAACTAATAAAAGACATCATCTGATAGATAGGTGCTATAGTAAAAGTACAGGAAAATCAGAGTGGGAGTAAAAAGGAGGAAACATTTTTGTGACAAATATCTTTCTATTCCATTATAATTCACTATATACAAATTTGACTGGACAATTACAAAAAGAACAGGTGGTTTTTTTTTTTTTAAATTTCAAAAACCATTCATAGAGCAAAGAAGAGTTCCCTTAGTTCACATTTCCTCTCTTTTTGACCACAGGATTGCTTTAATATGTATGTATATTTTTATTTTCTTCTATTTTCAGTTCCTTTAGCTCTAACCGGTATACATGTATAGTCCTATAGAACAGTGACAGTCAAACATTTTTGATCTAAACTCTTGGTAAGAAATACAGTTTACATTTTAATTCAGTATGTGTGTGCACACGTGTGTACCAGAAACAAAAGTTTCTTGTAAGATTATTTACTGCTTGTAATACCTTCTGTTTCCTACTCCAGTCCCCTCCATTCCATTCCAAATGGCTGGTAAAGACCCAACAAATTAATTTTCATGACCCAGTCTGAAAAAAACTCTGTTCTAAAGATAATTTAGTTCTCTAAAGAGGAAAATGCTTTATGGTGGTGATGCTCTTAATAGAAAGCTGGTTTCACTTGGTCAGTAAACCTGTAGTAATAATGATGAATAGGACTCCATAGCCTTTTTTGTTCTTACGGATAAATCCTCACAGTGGTTTTAGCACAACAAACTGGTTTTATTTCATGTCTCCCATATGAGAACAACAATTAATACGGTCCCTGGACAATGAACAACAAGCAATTCTTGGATCTAAATATCTTTATTACATAACTATAACCTGGCATAAAATACCCTGTCTTAGACTTTTTAAAAATAATTTCAGGCCAGGAGTTATCATTGCTACACTAAAACTGGTTTAAAAAGGAAAGCCTACCTTTTAATGTTAATTTACCTGTATTAATAATGTAATTGTTCAGCTATTAGAACATTATTATTTTCTGAGTGGAGGTCTTGAGGCCATGGAGTTCTCTGCCCAAGTGTTTCTGGTTTGCTCCTTCAGTATTTCTATTAGGTTAGAGTTATAGATGTTCAAATAGCCTCTTGATTCCCTGGTACATTTTTGGATTCAACACAGTGTAGAATATGAAACCAGAAAAAGCTAGAGTATCATGTTATTTGTTTTACTTTCAATGTACCTAAACACATTTTGTTTGTTTTAATTTGCGAAATAGAGTCTTCTTTTAAACTATGAGTATGGGCTTTGGAAGCTGATTGATCTGGATGAAGTGTAAATCCTAGTTTTGCGACTTTAGGATGGATATTTACAACAATCTGAGTTACTCATTTCTTGTTTGTAAAATGAATGCTTACCTTAAAGAGTTTGCAGAAGAATTAATGAGGTAATGTATGTGACACCCCGATACATAGATGACACTACAGAATATAATAGATAAATACACATACAAATATACATGAAGTATGATAAAGTATATTTTATATAAACATTATAAGCATATGTGTATGTGTATTTAAATTTCTTTTATTTTTTTTTGGACCTGATTTTTTATAATGGGTTTTAGAGACTTGGAGTTTGATTTCTGAATCTCTGAATCAGTCTGTTGAATACACTTTTTGATGATCAGTATTGCCATGGCACTTTGAAAATGGGAAAATTAATTGAAAAATCTTACACTATGATTTTCTGATAGCAAATTCTGTGTGTATCTTGTGTAATGGTTTACTTAATGCTAAAAATTAAACCTTGACAAGAATGTAAATTAACGTTGTTGTTGTTTGCCGTCGAGTCGGACCCGACTCATAGCGACCCCTCCTTGGGTTTCTGAGGCAGTATCACTATGGAAGTAGATTGCCCCATCTTCCTTCTGAGGAGTGGCTGGTGGATTTGAACTGCCAGCCTTCTGGTTAGCAGTCAAGTGCTGTAGCCACTATGCTACCAGAGCTCCCAAATTAACATTAATGCATTTGAATTTTATTTTTCTTGCCCATCCAAATGATGCAAATATAAAGTTTAATTTGTTCTTGTGTATTAATCCATTGACATATGAATCAGGCAATTAATGTCTTTGCATCTAAGCTTCTGTAATATTCTTATTGATGTTTTAGCATTTGTTTAATTATTTATACACACGCAGCATATTTCCCATGAAAAACCATTCATTAGTTTCTTTTGAAGTATTACAATTCTGTTATATATGTATACGTGTGTATGTGTGTGTATATGTCTTTATAATATTTCTCTACAAGTTGTATTATAGTGCAAGATTGTGATAGGATGGGAACCAAGGCATATTTCACTCCTGGCCAGTGTTTTTTTCCACTGTCTAAACTCGCTAAGTACCTTAATAAGTGCTTTAATAAATGCCTTAACAATTTAATCTTTAATTGAGTAAATTCACATCTATTGTGAGGAGAGAGGTGTTCTTAATGTTGGTAATAAAAACAGTACTTTTAAGGAAATGCTACTGTGATAATCAAATAAAAGATGAGTTGTTACTTTAGAAAAGTCAGGTGCATGCTACTTTAGGATAATTCATGAGCTGTTTTGTAGAAGTGGATTGGATTTGTTCTAAATGGCTTCAAGAGATACTTGCGGATTTCTGAACAGCATTCACTTCAATAGACAGACTTTCGCCCAAATGACCCTATTGTATTATGGCAGAACACTTAATTTGGGCTCAGAGGATCTTGGTTCAAGTTCCAGCTCAATTTCATACCAATTTTGTGGACTTAAGCTACGTCCTAGTTTCCTTCTTCATAAAATGGAGAAAATAATCCTTGCTAACTTTCAAGGTTGTTGTGAAGATCCAATGATCTTTATATCAATATGTAGTACTCTTTATAGTGTACAAATACAAAGCACTATAACTTTGGTAGTAAACTGTAACGAGTTAGACGAAATGTAGTATTAATGTTTCTATTATAGCAGGAGGTGTACATTCTGAGGTTACTCACTGGTCAAGGCATTCAGGTACCCCATATATATATAGTTGAACTTGTCCATATTTATAGTTTATTTTAATCTCGAAATTCTATGATGAAAGACCTAGGCACATAACTTACTCTCTGTGTTTTTGCATCATTATCTCAAATAAGGTAAGGGTAGGATCTTTTCAGAGGCCTCTTTGCACTGTAACATTTTAGTAGTCTATGAGCTTGTAACTATGTAACTAGAAAAGGCCATTTCTCTTTCTCTCCAGTAGTAAATAGCTGATTTTTGCCTAGAGGAACATATCTTCATGGTTGCCTGGAGGAAGCAATCTTTATGGTTGCCAACCCACGTGGCAAGATTAATTTTAATGTTTGCTGACACATACAATAAAATTTCCTGGGCTTTCCTAGTATTCTAGAGGACATTTACCTTTTAGATACCCTCTCTAAACTTGCCTTAGGCTGTCATCCATGGAGGTAGAGATTTGATTTGAAATATTCATACTTAAAAGAAAGCAAACAAAACACACTCCTTTTAAAAGTCTCTAAACATAGAGATTTTTATATAAATACTGTAATTCAGGATGGTTTTCTTAGAGAAACTGAAGAAAAATACTACTGCTAATCAGAAGACTGGTGGTTCAAACCCACCAGCCACTCCTCGGAAGGAAGGTTGGGCAATCTACTTCCGTAGTGATACTGCATCGGAAACCCAAGGAGGGGTCGCTATGGGCCGACTCAACGGCAAATAACAACAACAACAACAACTCCTTTGATTAACTCTTAATTTTAATTTCTAGTGTCTAGATCCTTTTGTCTGTTTGCCTCAGGCCTAGGGAGAGTTTTCTTACCATTTTCCATGTTATCATTGGGAAGGTCTTAGCTTGCTCTTCTACAGAGACCATTGTCTGCCTTGAATATTGCTGCATTTTCTTTGTATCAGAAAGAGAAAAAGAGAAGCTCCAGAGGCCCTCCCTGCTCACCTTTCTCCTAGTGGAGATAATAAAACCCTTGGCAGCCATGTTCCTATATTTAGTATGAGGTAATTTTACAAGCTACCATGAAAGAGCCATTTGTTGACCGCTGCCCTGTGACAGGCACTTGCTGATGACTGAATATGCCTTCTCTCATTTAAATCTCACATCTTTAGGAGGGAGGAGAAATGAAACCAGGTTTTCTTTCTACCGTTATTACCAAAGGCAGCTGCTGCTGCCAAGGTGTAATTGAACTTTTACATATAAAAGCTGTGAATGGAGCTCCAAAGACTATGGGGGACAGAAACAGAAACCGTCTCAGATACAAATATTTTAGAAAGTGCTTTGTAGGCACAAAGCAAAGCATTGCAAAACCACTTAGATAATAAGTATTGTAAGTGGAGTGTTAAGAGTGACTTCCTGCCAGGCTTCCCAGAAACATTGGAAGGTTAGGTCTTTGACATACAGTTTTACATCTGTGGATTATGTGCTACAGACCATTTGAATGGCTTTCATATGTGTTCCCTCCACTCGTAATGTAAGCAGACTAAAAAGGCTACCAATTCTTTCAGTTTGAAATCAGCACCTCTGGGAAGTTTAATTTCCTTCCATAGGTGTAAAAAAATTGTTCTTATTCTAAGCCATTGTTCTTACAATATTACCTGACTTATTATATTGTTGAATTACTAACATTTCCTGAACTTCTGTACTTCTGCAAAACTGTTGGCCTTAGGACTTAAGGTTAATCTTTTTATTCCTTTTATTTCTGTTTTTGGAGCTTGCTCTGAGAGGGAAACTTTTCCTTTTTTAAGTGCTTTGAGTCTTGAAATGCTGAAGACATTGTCATTATCTAATTTAAAAACACTAATTCTAACCCAATTTCTAATTGGAGACCCGCTTAAAACCTCTTCTTAGCACTGTGCCTAAGGTATCTGACTGCTAACCAGAAAGCTGGTGATTCAAACACCAGCTGCTCCTTGGAAGCAAGACTGGGCAATCTACTTCCATTAAGATTTACTTCCTTGAAAACTCAATGGGGGTTGCTATGAGTCAGAATGGACTCGATGGCAGTGATTTGCATAATTTTAGAGAATGGGGTAATTTTAGAGAGTGAGAAGACTGTGAAATACTAGGGAGCTAGTTTTAAAAGCGGGAGCTCTGGTAGCATAGTGGCTAAGACACTTGCCTGCTAACCAGATGGCTGGCGGTTCAAACCCACCAGCCACTCCTCGGAAGGAAGGTTGGGCAATCCTACTTCCGTAGTGATACTGCCTCGGAAACCCAAGGAGGGGTCGCTATGAGTCAGGGCTGACTTGACGGCACATAACAACAACAACAACAACAAGTTTTAAAAGCAGGGTGGCGAGCTCAGGCGAGAGTGGTTAGGCTGTGAAGTAGCTGAGTTCCTGCAGGCCAACAAGAGCAGGAGGCTTGTCAAAGGCTCCACCCAGACTGTGCTAGCAATTGTATTTGCATGTTTTAAAAGACAATCAAAGGTAATAGAGATAAAATATTTTGTCCATTGCTATTTTTTTTGGAGAACTTTATACAAAAACATATTGGTGCAGCTTAAATCAAAGGAGGCAAACATTTTGTTGTTAATCGGGCACTTTTGGTGTATATTCAGAGAAATCTAACTTGTTTCTCTTTGGTGAGAGTTCTGTAAGAGTTTAGTCATCTCTTAATCTTAGTAAAGCTATTGCTGAAAGAATGAAGCAATATTAATAATAATGCTTACATATAATAGGGCTTTAAAGTTCACAGAAAACTTTCACACAGACTATCTTTTTGTGCATCTCAGCAGCCTTGTGAATTAGGTGTGGTAGGTATTATTAACATTTTTATGATGCAATAAATTTAGAATCAGACCAAATATGAGACTACATCAGGATCAGTATATTTTTTCAAAGTTTCCTAAAGAAGACAGATAATTGAAAACATGCATACTTCTTTACACACAAACTCATACACACACAACTACCCCCACCAGCATCAACAGCAACGAAAGCACTTTTACAGAAAACTGTGTGAGTATGTGTGTCTTACGTTCCCACCTGTCAAACAAAATAGTTCTGGGATAGTACCCACACTGAGACAAATGCCAGTTACTTATTGTAACATGAAATGAGATGTCACCTGTGGAAGTCTGAGAGGGACCATAAAAACTAAATCCTAGAAATGAAAACCGAAACCAAGCTCACTGCCATCAAGTTGACTCCCACTCATAGTGACCCTCATTGGGTTTCTGAGGTGGTAAATCTTTACAGAAGTAGATTACCTTATTTTCCTTCCACAGAGTGGCTGGTGGGTTTGAACCACCAACCTTCTGGTTAGCAGTCAAATGCCTTAGGGCACTGCACCACCAGATCTCCTTTAAAAATGAAAGGGGCTTTTGAAATCTAAGGCTTTGTATCTGAGACAGGGCGTGTGGAGAGAATCTTGTTTATTATTTTGGCCATCTTTATTTTCCCTCTCCCTCCCTTTTGCCCCCCTTGACATTTAACGATTATTAATCCTACTTGTTCTACTGCTTTCTTTTGAATGTATGTCTGTCTTACAACTACTCTACATTCCAAATTTGGATCTTCACCATCTCTAATGAAACTTGCTCTTGCTCATGTCATCTTTTCACATGTAGTAAGCTTAAACCTCTGATAGTTTGACATTTTCCATGGTATAAAGTTCAAACTTTAGTTTTGAACACATAAAACTATGTAGACCCTGCCTTAGCTAAAGCTGCATTTTTCTCTCACATCCTAGGCAGGAGTTTTCCTGAGTGGTTAGTGATCCCTTAACATTCGCCTTCTCTGCCTTTGTACCAGCCACTGGCTCTGTTTCAAATGCCTGTCCTCTCTGAGCATTTGAACTCCCATGCCCATGTGCTGAATTGGTGTATTCTTCCTTTGGGAAGCCTCTTCAGACTTCTGCTGGTGCAGTTGATCAAAGCATCTTTGTGCCCCATGCCACCTTCCACAAATTCCAATATGAAACTTCAACTCACAGTAGATGCCTGCCTCACCTATTGGACTGTGAGCTTTCTGAGGACAGAGTCTGAGTCTTAGCACCTGGCAGCACAAGGCCTGAGCCCTGGCAGGGGTTTACAGTAAACACAGGTTGGCTGAATGTTTGGCTTCAGTTCATAATGACCTCAGGAGTGGTTTGGCCACAACACAGTCTGCTTTGGTCAGGATGATCTAGAATTTAGGGACAAATATTTTCTCCATCAAGGAACCCTTCACTTCTACTTCACTCAGGGAAAGAGCTTTATTATGAATTTGTAGTAATAGAGAGGAATAAACTTTTCCCCTTTTGTTTTCATTACCTAAATAAAGTCAGAAGTTTAGACTGAGACTATAGAGTTCAGTTATACTTGAACACCAAAACTAAGTAGCGTCTGGCCACTTTCCTGATACAAGATAGTTAAACAGTCTGCGGCAGTAAGTCGGAAGCATTTTTTTAGTTGTATCTGTGGATGATCTCTGTGTTTGTGCTTTAAAAAGGTTGTGTGTTCTTTTCATCATTACTAGTATATGTGAAATAATTTCTAGGATTTGTAAGATATGGCTGCCATGGAGAACAGTGTTCAGGGCTAGGTCTTTTGGTGGCCACGTGTATGTAACAAGTGGTGATTATTGTGTCATATAGTAACTGTGGGGAGCTCTGGTAGCGTAGTGCCTAAGGCACTTGACTGCTAACCAGAAGGCTGGCAGTTCAAACCCATCAGCCACTCCTCAGAAGGAAGATGGGGCAATGTACTTCCGTAGTGATACTGCCTGGGAAACCCAAGGAGGGGTCGCTACGAGTCGGGTCCGACTTGATGGCACATAACAACAACAACATAATAACTGTGATTGTCTCTCAGCCTGTGTTTAGCAGTGTTCTGCTACCTATAGAATATTAACTCATCCCTATCAGTGCACTATATCAGAATTATTTCTCTGTAGGCTTGTGTGTCTGTGGTGGGGATGATCAATAGAATTTGTGCCTATAATTATAAACTATAAAGTCAAAACTATTTCTGTGTTTTCTCAATTCCTTAAGAAAAATTACAGTCATAATCTTTGATCATTTATGCCATTAGAACCATAAGCAACTGAAATTTTAAAAAGATTAAGCCCAGCATTTAATTTTATAATTAATTTTAAAGAGAAAAATAGAACTTGGCTATTGTAGATACAATATAGTCAAGAATGTGGCTGAAATGGCTATTTGATTTGACTGAATTTTATTTTTGTAGTATATATTTGAGAATCGAGAATGATTTTAACACAAATCAACCAAGCTAAGGTAATTTTTGTTATATTAAATTCAGGCAATATTTTTGTGTGTGGAAAAAAATGAAAATAATGTTTTAGATTATTTATATCACTACTCCTTTATCATAGAATATTAATAATTGACCTAATCCAGTCCAAACATACAAAATGTTAGGATGTAGAAGACTTCATTTTCCTCATTAAAAAGAAAATATTTTGCTTTTGGACTCGGCGATATCACTAACTTCTAATATTCTCCTAAGATTTCTTATCTTGATATTTAAGCATAGACTCAGGACTATCATCTTGGTTTATTTTTGTTTTGCTTTGCTTTGTTTTTCCATTATATCACACTGCTTCTCAAATTTTCACACTGCATTTATGCTAGATAGGCACAAATTAGAAGTGTTGACTTGGGGAATGGATGACTATACTGGTCAGTATGATTATTTGTGCTTTCTGCATCAATTTGGCTGTCAAAGATGCATATTATGATTAAGCAACTAATTGTGCAAGGTCAGATAAGACAGTGAAAGTCACTTATCTCATTCCATACATTTTCAAAGACCCAAGTAGCCCACCATAAGTAGGAGGTACTTATAATATAGCAATTACATCAGTTTGATTTCTTACACATTGCCCTGAGTGTACTACCTTTTAAAAAAAACTTCAACTAAGGGGGAGGGATTATTTTAATTGAGTCTAAACAATTGTTTGAAAAGGGTTGTTACACAGGGAATTTGAGAATTGCCTGGAAGATGGATTAGGTGATCTTTTTGAACGTTCTTTATAGTCACAGATTCTAAGATTTTGTAAAATACTGGGCTATAAGGGGGATTTAAGATATATTTGTGTCCTTGGTTACAGTGTTTTTGTTTTGTTTGTTTGTTGCAGACTGCCTTTTCAAGGTGTGCCCTATGAACCGGTATTCTGCCCAGAAGCAATATTGGAAAGCCAAGCAAGCCAAACAAGGGAACCACACAGAGGCAGCCTTGCTGAAGAAATTACAGGTGAGGGCAGAGCTTCCATATCTGTCTGGTTTAGGCTGGACTTAGAACAGTAATAATACAGGATATGTATTTGTGGCCTTCTAACCTTGTAATTTTACCCTGTATACAGGGAGTTAAAATAGGTGTAGCAACTCATTGAAAGTGGAGACTTTTATAAGTTGTAAGGTGTGACCATTTATTTCCTGACATGTACGTCACACATTCTTGCTGCTGTTTTTAGGGTGTGCCAGAGTAATCAAAGCTTCATATCAAACTGAAAAACAATTCAGAATCTCTTGGAATAATATGAAATCCAGTCATATTGTATTTGATGAAGTGCTTAATTTTTTTCCTCAGACTATGGGGAAGTAGGGAAAGGAAAGTCTGATGTTTCTGGTTTGGCTAAGTATAAATTTGATAGTGATTAATTTTATATGTCATTAAAATTCCTGTTATTTTTCTGAATTGAAATTGTACTTTGAGACTTTGAGATTCACTTACCATCCTAGCTGTTTTTTCTAGCAGTATTTCTTCTGACAGGAATTTCATGAGACCAAAGAGCCTGGTACTTTTCTGAAATTTCCAACATATTAGTGACCCAAGACATTTTGGCTGCATTTCAACATTAAATTGAGATAATTATCATACTCTGTAATAATCATTTTGTTTAATTATCTACTCTATGTGCCCATCTTCATCCCCCAAAGCATCAAGAATAAAGCGACTGGCTTATTTTGTTTATGTTATTATTATTCTTTGCACTTAGATTGCTTGGCATAGTTAGGTATTCAAAATATACTTACTTCCTTGTTAGTTATTGAACTCTGTTTACTATGTTTTCACACTGAATATTTAATAATCATTTTATAGCATGCTGCAGAATTGGAACAAAAGCAAAATGAATCAGAGAATAAGAAACTGTTGGGAGAAATTGTGAAGTACAGTAATGTTATACAAGTAAGTCTCTAAAATATTTATTTTCTCTTAAAGGAGGTGAATATGTTATGGGTAATTTGCATTTGGTATGAATGCTAGACTGTGTTAAAATTTTGAGATACAGCAGTTTGTTCTTTGTCAGGAATTACTGATATAGTGACATTTTAAGTTGATATTCAACGTATTGTTCTATATATTTCAGCATAAATCCAGTGTGTACACAAATAATTTATCTAGATGTAAGAACAAGTATACATTCTTATTACATCAAAAGACAGGATGAGGAAATATAATTTCTAAAGGGTTATAATAAAATAGTCCTTTAAAATTAATAGGACTAATTTGTAACATATGAAGCTTTATCTTTTCTTTTGTTGAGAGAGGATAGTTTCAAATTGTACTTTTAGATAGAGATCATCCTCGAATTGTTACTGCTCTTTCAATTAGTATGCACTCTGATTTATTTTAGCTACGTTCCTTTCTTGTGCTTCATTTGATTGTTTTAGCTTTTTCTAAGTTTGTGTGTTAATATATGGCCTATGTTGTTCTCAAAAGAATGTAAGACATCTTCAAATATACATATAACATAATGAGATTAAAAAGAAAATAAAAGGTGGTTGGGTCAAAAGAAAAATGATGGTTGGATGAATAAGGTGAATTCAGAGGCAAGTCATGTTTATACAATCCATGCTGCAAAGTCCAGTCAACTTTGCTGGAAGCTTTTTTGTTGCCCATTTGGCCATAAGGGAAGCATAACATGTTACAGTATTCACATCTGAGGTCCTTAACATAGTACTAAGTCACAGGTCTAGAAGCACAACGGTTACTAGGAATAAGGCCAGAGAAGTATTTCTTCTATCAACACTCATAAAGAAGACACTGTTTAAATAGTGAACAATTGCCTTAACAATTTCCTCACAGTAACTACTACAATGAAGTGTTTCATGGAATTGTTTTTAAAAGTAATATCCCCTGATGTTTTGTCATTGGCCAATGACAAAATGTCAGAGTATAGGGCAGTCAAAGCAGTTCTCTGATGGGACAAGAAAAGAGAGCCAGGGTTTGCAGTTCTCTGATTATATGATTTAGTGATAATAGATAATGTAGCCTCTGTACCATGGGTAGGCTGCATGTCCCTTGGGCCAAATCAAACCAAACCCCCTAACGTTGAGTCTATTCTGACTCATAGTGACCTTATAGGACAAAGTAGAACTGCCTCATAGGGTTTCCAAGGTTGTAAATCTTTATTGAAGCAGATTGCTACATCTTTCTCCTGGAGAGTGGCTGATGGGTTTGAACTGCCAACCTTTCGGTTAGCAGCCAAGTACTTTAACCACTGTGCTTCCAGGGCTCTGTCCCTTAGGCAGTCATCCATAAATATTGTTTCTCTCACCAAGTTTCGATTAGTTATTATGTGGCAGCAAATGGAGCTTATGTTCCTTATTAAGTGCCTGAAGCACAGATGCCCGTGTGGTCAGTTAAGGTCTGAGTCAGGTGCTCTAACACGTTGGGTGCCGAAGAACTGGGGTCAGTCCATGAGTTCTCATTGGTCTTTGGTAAAATGAGAGCCAAGTGTATTATAATGGGTTGTTAAAAAGATGATTTCTTTTTTCCCCTGATTAAAGAGCTGACTTTTATTCCTAGATAAATTTCTTCTGATATTTTGGGTATTAAAATGACCTTTCGTTTTTGAAGTGATTGTGACAACAGAAGGAGCTGTGATGGCATAGTGACTAAGGAATTTGACTACTAACCACAAGGCTGGCAGTTCAAACCCACCAGCCACTTCTTGAAAGGAAGGTTGGGCAATCTACTTCCGTAGTGATACCGCCTCAGAAACCCAAGGAGGGGTCGCTATGAGTAGGATCCAACTTGACGGCAGTAAGTTTGGGTTTTGTGACAATAGATAGGAGGAGGTGTCTTGTTTTAGTTTTTCTTACTCAGTTGGATTAAAGTTATTAGCACTATATTGATATTGACCTCCATTAATTTTGGAAATGAAGTCTGTGAGTGGTATAACTGGTCAGCACACTTGGATGATAACCAGAAGGTTGATGGTTTAAGACCACCTAAAAGTACCTTGGGAAAAGGGCCTGGCATGTACTTCCAAAAAAATCAGCTATTGAAAACCCTTTGGAGCACAGTTCTATTCTGATAAACGTTGAGTTACCCTGAATCAGAATTAATTTGCCAGCAACTAGGGAGAAAAAATACTTTTGAAAATATTTGGTCCATGGACTCCAAACAATCTAAGAAATAGGATTTTTACACTCATCTGAGATGGGGGTAAGGTTATTATCCTTTTGTGGAGGTTACTGAACTTTTTTAAGAGTCACATTTAAAGTGAAGGCTAGCCTGCCTCCTCATGAAGGTAGAGCTTAGGCACACATGTTTGATGATACTAAGTCAACTGGTACATTATCTTACCTTCTTTGTTTTTCTTTAGTTTATTATGTTTTTGTTGCTCTGCAGGAATTAAGAATGGGTGTGGTTTAAGGGAAACTCTAGCTCTCCTTTTTAAAGCCTGCCATTATTCTATTATTTGTCAGTAGATAAAATCATTCAGAAAGTCTCCCCTGGTTTGTTTTCTCCATGTGCCCCCTTCATGTTGAAGAGTAGTTGGGGGTAGAGGTAAGAAGGAACCTAAAGACAGGACATGGTAATCAACTCAGAAAGATGGTGAGTGCAGAGTATGAAAACAGCTCCTTTGTTTAATCTCTACCTCAAACCTTGTTATATGGGCACATGATGTATATATAAACATATAAATGTAATTAATGGAGGAGATAAAATAGTAAAAATGATAATTCATGTATTTTCTTTACAGCTACTGCATATAAAAAGCAACAAATATCTGACTGTCAACAAGAGATTACCCGCTTTACTGGAGAAGAATGCCATGCGTGTGTCCTTGGATGCTGCGGGCAATGAAGGGTCTTGGTTTTATATTCATCCTTTCTGGAAGCTGAGAAGTGAAGGTGACAATGTATGTAAAAGCAAAATTAAGAAAGGAAAACTGGTCTCATAAAGAAAATGTTTTTTAATTAATGAGAGACCCCAGAGTGTACAAAGAAAGGGAACACAGTTTTCATCTGTAAACACATTATTTTTAGGTTATTATCATTAATAGGTTAAAAGCATTTATTTGTAGTAGAACTTTGTCCAGAAATTAAAAAGACAAATTAAGATTAATTTAAAATGATTTCTCAGCTAACATTTGCATGGAATAACTTGATGTTATTTGTCATTGAGTTGATTCTTATTCATAACGACCTCATGTGGGACAGAGTAGAACTGCTTCATAGGGTTTTCTTGGTTAAAATCTTAATGGAGGTACATGAATGACACATGCAGTTTGTAATGGGCTGCTAACTGAAAGGTTGGTGGTTTGAACCCAGCAGTGATAAGTAAAGAACATTCTTTGGAGCAGTTTTACTCTGTAACACATGGGGTCACCTTGAGTCAGAATTGATTGGATGGCAATTTTATTTTTTAAAAATCTTAACAAAGCAGATTGCCAGGCTTTTTCTTCTGTAGCACCACTGGGTGGGTTTGAACCAACAACCTTTAGGTTAGTGATGAAACACAAAGTGATTGCACCACCTAGGGACCTGTGAAAGAACTTGCTGTTGTTGGCAGGTGCCATCAAATTGGCACTGACTCATAGCAACCCTGTGTACAACAGAACAAAACACTGCCCAGTCCTGCACCAGCCTCACAATACCTGCTATACCTGAGCCCAATTTTGCAGCCACTGTGTCAGTCCATCTCTTTGAGGGTCTTCCCCTTTTTTGCTGACCCTCCACTTTACCAAGCATGATATCCTTCTCCAGGGAATGCTCCCTTCTGACAATATGACCAAAGTAGGTGAGACAAAGTCTGGCCATTCTTGTTTCCAACGAGCATTCCAGCTGCACTTCTTTAGGACATTTTTTTGTTTGTTCTTCTGGCAGCCCATGGCACTTTCCGTATTCTTCACCAGCACCACAACTCAAAAGCATCAACTCTTCTTTAGCCTTCCTTATTCACTAACCAGCTTTCACGTGCGTATGAGGTGATTGAAAACATCAGGGCTTGGGCTGGGAACATCTTAGTCTTCAAGAGACATCTTTGCTCTTTAGCCCTTTAAAGAGGTCTTTTGCAGCAGATTTGCCTAATTCAATATGTCTCCTGATTTCTTGACTGCTGCTTCCATTGGTGTTGATTGTGAAACCAAGTAATGTGAAATCTTTGACAACTTCAGTCTTTTCTCCATTTATCACGATGCTGTTTATTGGTCCTATTGTGAGGATTTTAGTTTTCTTTATGCTGAGGTATAATCAATCCATACTGCAGACTGTAGTCTTTAATCTTCATAAGTAAGTGCTTCAAGTCATCTTCACTTTCAGCAAGCAAGTTTGTGTCATCTGCATATCGCAGGTTGTTAATGAGTTGTTTTGGTTACTTCATGCTGTTGTAATAGAAAATACCACAAATGGATGACTTTAACAAACAGGAGTTTATTCTGTCATAGTTTTGGAGGCTAGAAGTCTGAGTGCAAAGTGTCAGGTTCTAGGGGCTGAGTAAAAAGCCCCTTGACCTTGGGCTTCAGCTCTGCCTCTTGCTCCTGACCCACTGAAGCTGGAGGCTTTTTTTCACTCAGGCAGCTGCTGGCTGCTGAGGCTGACAAACCCAAGGTCAACAAGTAAAAAGGCACTCTCCCACTATTACCAAACCAAACAGAGGCCACTGACTCAAGTCCATTAATAGTCCCAAGATCAGCAGACAACATGGCAGGCTGGTGAATGATGACTCAGCTACATGCAGGATTCAAGTGCACCAAAAGCTGCCAAGACCTTTCTCAACTCTTCTCTTTATATACTAGAAGCAGATCACATCCCTAAGGCTCAGCTGCTCCAGTAGATTTCACCATGGAGTTAATTACCAATCTCACCAAGGGGAATAACTACCTCCAGCTGCCCAGTCACTCAAAAACAGGCCCAGCCAAGTTGATACATAACCTTAACTACCACGTGAGTCTTCTTCCAATCCTGATGCTGCATCTTCTTCATATAGTCCACCATCTTGGATTATTAGCTCAGTACACAGATTGAATGAGTGGTGAAAGTTTACAACCCTGACACACTCCTTTCCTGATTTTAAACCATGCCGTATCCCCTTGTTCTGTTTGAATGACAGCCTCCTGGTCTATATACAGGTTCATCATGAACACAAAAGTGTTCTGGAATTACCATTCTTCTCAGTGTTATCCAGAATTTGTTATGATTCACACAGTCAAATGCTTTTGCAAAGTCAATAAAACACAAGTAAACATCTTCCTGGTATTCTTTGCCTTCAGCCAAGATCCATCTGACATAAGTAATGATATCCCTCATTCCGTGTTCTCTTCTGAATCCAGCTTGCATTCCGGAAGTTCCCTGTCAATATATTGCTTCAACCATTTTTGAATTATCTTTAGTAAGATTTTATTTGTATGTGATAGTGATGATACTTTTTGCTAATGTTCACATTCTGTGGGATCACCTTTCTTTGGAATGGGCACAAATATGGATCTCTTCCAGTCAGTTGGCCGGATAGTTGTCTTCCAGATTTCTTGGCATAGATGGGTAAGTGCCTCTAGTGTGGCATATGTTTGTTGAAACATCTCAGTGGGTATTCTGTCAATTCCTGGAGCCTTGTTTTTCACCAATTCTTTCAGTGCAGCTTTGACTTCTTCCTTCAATACCAATGGTTCTTGATCATATGACAACCCCTGAAATGGATAGACATTGACCAATTTTTTTTTTTGGTACAGTGACTCTGTATATTCCTTCCATCTTCTTTTGATATTTCCTGCATCATTCAGTATTTTGTCCATAGTATCTTTCAATATTGGAATTAGAGGCTTCAGTTTTTTCTTCAGTTCTTTTGGCTTGAAAAATGCTGAGTGTGTTCTTCCCTTTTGGTTTTCTAACTCACATTTCATTATAATAATTGACTTTGTCTTCTCAAATTGCTCTTTGAAATCTTCTGTTCAGCTCTTTTATCTTGTCATTTCTTCCATTTGCTTTAGCTACTCTCCACTCAAGAGCAACAGTCAGTCTCTTCTGACATCCATTTTGGTCTTTTCTTGTCTTTTTAATGACCCTTTGCTTTCTTCATAGATGATATTCTTGATGTCATCCCACAATTCATCTGGTTTTTCAACAACATAAACAGTGTTAGTGTTAGTGTTCAATGCATGAAATGTATTCTTTAGGTGTTCTCTAAATTCAGGTGGGATATAAACAGGGTCATATTTTCGTTCTTGTGAACATATTTTAATTGTCTTCAGCTTCAACTTGAACTTGCATATGAGCAGTTGATGGTCTGTTCCACAGTTATCTCCTGGCCTTGTTTTGGCTGAAGATATTGAGCTTCTCCATCACCTCTTTCCACAGATGTAGTTAATCTGATTCCTGTGAATTCTATCTGGCGAAGTCCACATGTATAGTCACTGTTTATGTTGTTGAAAAAAGGTATTTACAATGAATAAGTCATTGGTCTTGCAAAATTCTATCATGCAATCTCTAACATCATTTCTGTCACCAAGGCCATATTATCCAACTATTGGTAATTCTTATTTGTTTCCAACTTTTGCATTCTGTTCATCAGTAACAATCAACACATCTTGATTGCATATTTGGCCAATTTCAGACTGCACAATTTTGTAAAAATCTTCAATTTCCTCATCTTTGGCTTTGTTGGTTGGTGTGTAAATTTGAATAATAGTAGTATTAACTGGTCTTCATTGTTGTTGTTGTTGTTGTTGTTATGTGCCGTCGAGTCGGCCCCATTGTAGGTGTATGGATATTATCGTATCTGTGTGCCAATGAATGCAATGCATTCCTCTTCAATTTGTCATTTCCAGCACAGTGGATCATGTGGTTGTCTGATTCAAAATGTCCCAAACCAATCTATTTCAGCTCACTGGTGCCTAGGATATAGATCTTTATACATTCCCTTTCATTTTTGACAACTTCCAATTTTTCTAGATTCATTCTTCATACACTCCATGTTCCAATTATTAATGGATGTTTTCAGCTGTTTCTTCCCTTTTTGAATCATGCCCCATCAGCAAATGGAGGTCCCGAAAGCTTTACTCTATCCATGTCATTAAGGTCGACTCTACTTTGAGGAGGTAGCTCTTCCCTAGTCATATTTTAAGTAGTTAAGTTTAAGAGTATTGAATGAGTACTCTTTCTGCATATGAGACAACGTTTCAGGACTGTTCATAACGTTTTTCTGTAATACATAAGGCAGTGTTTCACTGCTATTCATAAAGTTTCCACTGGCCAATTCTTTGAGAAGTGGATGACCATTTCCTTCTTCCAAGTCTTTGTTAGTCTGGAAGCTCCACTGAAACCTGTCCACCATGGGTGACCCTGCTGGTATTTGAAATACTGGTGGCATAGCCTCCAGCCTCAGAGGAACATGCAAGCCACCACAGTATGACAAACTGATGGATGAGTGGTGGTTAAAGAACTTAGATATCTTTAATATTTTCTGAAGCTTTTAAAAGAGAGGCAGAGTTTGCTGTCTTGTCTAGTCAGGACAAAGCATGGTTGTAAAAGTAAGATCTAGATTTAGGAAACTGTCTGTCTGCCTCCTGGAATTAATAGAGTAACATGGTGAATCATGACAGTATTTCATTAATGGGCTCTCTGGCACTCATTACAGTCTGTATGTCTTAGTAGATGTGTACTGGATGAAGAGCTATTAATTGGCATTTTCTCATCAATAGATGTTGATGACAACTATATTTAAAATATGCTGTGGAATATGTGTGTATTGTGTATCATGTACATTTTAGTAGTTGCTAAATACTTTGTTACTTTACAAGAGAGGGAGGTAATGAAAAATTATGTGAAATGATTCAATAGGATGAATAGTTTAATATTTTTGTGTGTAATAAATAAAATCATGTATAATCATGGGAGATGCTTAGCAAATGCTGGTTGATACTAAATACTGAATAATTTTCATAAATAGAGCACCCCTTACAAATACTGGGTCAGGTGATCAAGAACAATAGCTGAGTGTTTTTCTTTATTAACATGAGTTAAAAGCAATATAGAAGTATAATTATTCGAATTTTCTCAATACTTTGATTACATTTTTAATATGCTATTTTAGATATTTCTTGTCTTAGAAATGCCTTATTTTTATAGTGAATCTATTTTTTCCAGTGAATTTTAAAGTACAAATTCCATTCCACAGGATGCGAGCTTCTTGGTTTAATTTGGTTAATAAATTAGCTGGTGATATCCTCCTTAGGTAAGGTTTGAGAGAAGCATGGCATGCAGGAATGTAATGCACTTTTACGTTTTGTGTTGGATGAATTCCTTTAAGTTTAAAGTGTACTTTTTTTTTTTTTTTTGGCATCAAGTGGTGTGTGCTGTGAGCATGATACATAGTTTGATTTCAGTAGCTAGTTAATTACAATCAACTCTCAATTATTCAGAGACTGATTATGAAATTTGTGATCAACCTATGTCCTGGGAAGGAAGGTTGGGCAATCTATTTCCGTAGTGATACCGCCTCAAAAACCCAAGGAGGGATTGCTGTGAGTCGGGTCTGACTTGATGGCACATAATAACAACAACCACAACATATGTCCTTTGATACCCTTTCTTGTCATGACTGTTCTCTCCTCTCTGGCTCCTTACTCTCACTCTTTGTGAGAGTCCTGTCTATAGGTGGGCAAAAAAAAAAAAAAAAACAAAACCAAACATCTAAGACAAACAAAACCTGAGCTCTTGCTCTGAAAGAATATGATTAAATAATTGGATACATTGAAGCTTTTAGATTAGCTGTGGATTTTATGAGTTCATTCTGTTCGTTTCCTTTCCAAGTTCCCAAATGTCTTTACTGAGTCAGGCGAGAGTTGAATGTAATGAACTATTTCAAATAATTAGTTTTACTGAAAAAATACAAGCATACCCAAACACTTCATCTTGGTCAAAGTGGACAACATAATTGTTAAAGTGCAATACAGAAGTCTTCCTTATAAAGATGTGCCCTATAAAGCATGGCTTCAGCAACCTTCCTCATTGCTTTCTGCTGAAATAACTCACTCTTTTTGCTCACCTTGTGGCTTTTGTGTGTGAATAAGTTTACTGTGAAAGTACAAACACACCCCAAAAACCAAAACCAAACTCACGGCTGAGTCCCACAGCCCTATATTTGCCATATACATAATTGTATTGTGATGCTTATTTTCTTTCCTAGGACTAGGAGGCATTTTCCTAAAATATAAAGTTACTGTATATAAAGTTACTATATTTTGTTGAGGAGCTCTGGTAGCATAGTGCCTAAGGCACTTGACTGCTAACCAGAAGGCTGGCGGTTCAAACCCACCAGCCACTTCTCAGAAGGAAGGTTGGGCAATCTACTTCTGTACTGATACTGCCTTGGAAACCCAAGGAGGGGTCAGTATGAGTCGGGTCTGACTCGACAGCAAACAACAACAACAACAACAAATTTTGTTGACAGCAATTGGAAATACTATTGCTTTGTAACAAGTGGTTTGATTATTATTGTTTTTCTATTAAAGTATTTTATATTAACGTAAGAAGAGAAAACTGAAAGACATAGATGACTTTTAAAATTATGTTGAACTATTTAGCAATTAGTTAAATTATGATTTAGGTAAGTATTCAAAAAGATGTTCTGTGACCTAGATGAAATGCAAGAATGAAACTGCTGTTAGCCTTGGGATACAAGTGCTCCTATCCTGAAAAATTAATTTTCTGTGGCACTGAGGAGCACCCTGTGGTCTGTCGTTAGGACTGTGGTGTTGGTAGTTGTGAACAAACAATATATTCATGGATCCCTCAACTTTTACTTGCATATAAAGCCCTTGCTTGCTGTTGAACAGTTAGAAAGTCATTGGGGACAGCCATGAGCAGAGTATATAAATATTTCATTTTCATTTATCTTCCCATGATTGAGTAGTTAATTTTTCATTTTGATTTCAAAAGACATTAATTCTATACCTTGATGGCAGATTTAAAAGTGAGATGAGATATTTTCTAAATTATTATGATGATCAAGAGACAATTTTAACTCTTAGGGAAAGTGATTCTTCAGAGAGCAAGTAGATTTTGCTATTTTGAAAGCTACGTGCCTTGAATTTATAGCAGAGGTGGCAATGGAACATTAGAGTTTTAGTTCTCACTACAAAGTTCTTTTCCCTGTACATGGTGCCACTCAAAAGAAGAGTAGCTGCTAGTGACATATATTGGTTTTCCTTTATGGAGAGGAATTCTATAATTGAGACTGTAGGTACTGTAGTGATATGTCTTCTAATCAAACCTCACAACATAAGTAACTAAAAAATTAAACTGTTCATTATTATAATTTATAAAGCATAATTTTCTATACAATTTGATTTATGAATAAAAATACTCCAAGATAAAGTAGACATTGTTAGTGTTATTATCACTATCAACTTGGGCTTTATTTCTTTAAAACACTCTTCACACAGCCAATTTTACTTTTTATTGAACAATGAACACCAAATTTAAAAAGAAATGTTATTTTTGGATGTTCAGTAAGAGAAAACAAAATGCCCAAGGTCTAAATAAACATATTTCTAAAAGCTCACACTCATTTCTACATTCTCTAAACCTAGATGTCATTTCACTGCTTAGGAAGATTTCTGAAAGTATAGGCAAGACCATTTTGATCAGACTTACTTTTTATTCCAGAAAGAATACAAATACAAAATATTTTCTTTGTGTATGAATTCACTTGGTACCTAAATGGTGTGTGTGTGTGTGTGTGTGTGTGTGTGCATGCGTGCATGTGTTTCAGATGTTCTGTCTCTGTGTTTGCTATGTTCATGGCATAAGACCTCACATGGAGGCATAATGACCTATATATTGACTTTAAATAAGAATCCTTTATTGAAATTGGAGATTACAAAGAAAAAGACCTACACTAGCTTTATGAATCTAGACTGATATGCATGATGGGGCAGGATTATATGATCATTTTTCAGTAGATATTTTATCAGAAAGGCAAAAAGATTTGAACTAAAATATGTACGGAGGATAAATTGGTCAGGTGTTGGGGCAATAATAACTGTAGCTATTTTCACCTTCAAATCTAGCACCAAAAATCCATGGAGTGTCTCAATTGCAACTGATTTTTGATCCCTAGATTGTTGTAGGAGATAAAGTTGTTTTGATGCCAGTGAATGCAGGACAGCCACTCCATGCCAGCAACATTGAGCTTCTCGATAACCCAGGATGCAAAGAGGTGAGTTCAAGAGAGGAATTTATGGCTTTTCCTTATGAGATGGGAAAAAAAAGGCAAATAGTTTTTTTCTTTGTCTCCATGAGAAAAATCCAACATATGCTAATTAATACTCCAAAAAATACATATAAATAATGATTGTTGTTGTTGTTTGCCATCGAGTCGGCCCCGACTCCTAGCGACCCCTCCTTGGGTTTCCGAGGCAGTTATCACTACGGAAGTAGGATTGCCCAACCTTCCTTCCTAGGAGTGGCTGGTGGGTTTGAACCGCCAGCCTCCTTGTTAGCAGTCAAGTGCCTTAGGCACTATGCTACCAGAGCTCCTACAAATAATGATTAGCTATTGCTATTTTCTATTGGTCCTTTGAAGATTTTTATATAGATATATATACTTCATTTCCTCAGAAGGAAGGTTGGGCATTCCTACTTCCGTAGTGATACTGCCTTGGAAACCCAAGGAGGGGTCGCTAGACTCGATGGCAAATGCAAATAACAACAAGCAACAACAACAATATACTTTATTGTCCAATCTTGTCTTTTGTTCTTCTACTAGCTGAAGTAATAATTTCTAGAATAAAATGTAACCTATAGTCTTATAGCACAACATTTCTTTCTTAATAGGTGAATGCTGTTAATTGCAACACTAGCTGGAAAATCACTTTATTCATGAAATATAGTTCCTATCGAGAGGATGTATTAAAAGGAGTAAGTATGTACTATATAACACATTTACTGAAAGAATTGAAGATAGTTTTACTGAACTTGTAGATGAAAAACCGGTACAATCACTGCTATTTCTTAATTTAGAATTGTCATTACGAACCTTAATACTCACTAGTAAGTGTTTCTCTGAGTTTTCCTTGTAAAATTTTGAAATATATAGTTATCATTAACCAAGTAGCTAGCAAAAAGTGGCACCTGCTTCTCATGTCTCTGTGTTCATAATTTTGTTGGAAGTACAGCATTTTTGACTTGTTTTTCTAGGGTGACGTTGTTAGATTGTTTCATGCAGAGCAAGAGAAGTTTCTGACTTGTGATGAATATGAGAAAAAACAGCACATTTTCCTTCGTACAACCTTGCGTCAATCAGCCACTTCTGCTACTAGTTCTAAAGCACTCTGGGAAATAGAGGTGTGTAAATATTTTTGGCTTTTAATGAATATTTAGATCAAAAAGACAAAATTTCTTAGACTGGTTGATATAGTCTTATTGGTATAAGCATAATTTTTGATAGATCCATAAACCAGATAATTTTTTTGAATCAACTTGTACCCCTTCATTTCTGTGACCAGTGTGAAAGATGCTACTTCCTTTACCTATCTTCTCTAGGGCATCTGAGAGAGAGAGAGACAGACAGACAGACATACCCCAGAGAAAATTGTTATTTGTATCTATATCTATATCTAGATATATGGAGAGATATATATGTATTTCAACATATAGATATAGTTTATGTGTGTTTGTGTATGTATGTGATAGTTTTCATTAGGATATGAACAGTTGTAGTTTAATAAGGGCACATATCTGGGTTTTACCTTTAAAAATCCATTGTAATATGTTGTCAAGACTGATCAAATTGAAGGCCATGTGCTTCAAATGACATTGAAGTTAAGATGGAGTAGGAAGACTCACTTTAAGTGACGACAGATATCATAAGCACACAATCATTGAAGAGAACATTTATTTCTTCTGAGGATGCCATTTCTATTGCAATCAGGAGACCCGTACTTAATAATTTATTCATCCTGTAATTCAAAAAGTATTTTTAAATGTGTCAACATGGTAGCATTATTAAGAAAATGCAGGATATGGATTTTTCTTTAAAGGAGGTTTTTAAATAGTGGAAGAGATAAGGTATGTATAATCATCTATGAATAAACCAGCATATGAAAGTTCCTTCTTGATTTAATGGACATCTAGGCTGAAAGTAGTGATTCTTAACTCTTTCAAACAAATCATTTCCTTTACAGCATATATCTTCTTACACTCTCTTTAATACTCTATAATGAAATTCATCATCTCATGATTAAAAATTACTATGCCAAATTCTAATATAAAGAAGAAATAAAAGGAAAATAATTGATAATAAAATAATATGTATTCAACATATAAATGACTACTTCAGAAGTTATAGCATTTAGACAGATCTTTAATGAATACATTTGGATTTAAGAGAAGTAGAAGAGGATCAGAGCCTATTTTATACAAGAAATTCAGGAATATGAAAGAGCAGAGATAAATTATTGTTAGGAGAAGCAATAACAGAGCATGCTTTCTTGTACATAATTAAAAAAACGAGAGGGGGAAGTAACAGTATTTGAAGTAGGCAAATTACAGATTGTTGAAACAGAAAAATGAGGAAGTTTGATATTAATGGCAAATGAACTGAGTCTTATTCATAAATGGAAAGGAAAAACACCAGCCAGTTACTGTTATGTTGATTCTGGCTCATGGTGGCTCCTGTGTGTCAGAGTAGAACTGTGTCCTGGAAGGTTTTCAATGGCTGTGATCTTTTAGAATTAGATCACTAGGTCTTTTTTGAGGCACCTCTGGATTGACTCAAACCACCAATCCTTCAGTTAGTCGTTGAGAACTTAGCCATTTGTACTACCCAGGGACTCCATTTATAACTGTAAATCAGATTAATTCTCTATGTCATGACATGGTTTAGAATGGAGGTGAAATAGTACACAAAGCTTACCTTCTGTCCTGAAACCCACTACATGCCAAGGCATGCATTCAGTCTCTGGTACTCAGAAGGACGTAGAGACCCTTTCCTTCAATAGAAGGGAGATCTGGTGGTGCAGTGCCTAAGACATTTGAGTGCTAACCAGAAGGTTGGCTATTCAGACCCACCAGCTTCTCTATGGAAGATGAGGCAATCTACTTCCATAAAGATTTACTGCCTTGGAAACCCAAAGGGGTCCTCTATGAGGCAGAATTGACTCAATGACAGTGGTTTTTTTTTTTCTTTCTTTTTTCTTTAAATCCTTCAATAGGTGGAGAATTGAGGTTTTAGGGGAAAACTACCACCAAAGCCGATAGTATGAGAGGCTACAGAGAAGCTGTGAGGTAGACCTTTGAGAAGAATATCAGAGTAAGACTGGAAAATAATAGTCAACCAAAATATATATATGATTATAATATGTATTTTCACACCATACCTTTCTTACGATTGTGCTTAAAAATTATATATATAGATAGATAGATAGATAGATAGATAGATGTAATAATATGAGATATTATTTTATAATTTTATTAATGAAATACAGTGAGTTCTCTGCATTTCATCTGTCTCTGTCTGTTTCAAGTTTGATTCTAAGTCTGTTAAAAGAAATTTTAAATCTTCTTTCTTATTATTTGCTATGAGTTTTATAGCTGTTGCCATAACTTTACCACTGCACTAAAACCCTGTCCAACTGAATTTATAGTTGAAATGTTATAACACTTTGGACAGATAGAATGGAGGAAGTAAATTAATGTTTTAATAATTTTAAGATAAAGTCTTTCATTCATTTAAGCTTCCCTTTCCATAGTGAATTTCTCTTAAATCGTTGAACTTTTCATATAGCTAGATGTAAAAACTTGTTAGTATGATTATGTACTAAAGCAGTACCAATTTCTATTTATGGGAGATTTATTTCTAAAGGAGATTTGAAAAGTGTGCAAGATGTGAAGCATTCCTTTTTTGTGTGTGTTATATCAATCAGGCTTCATTTAGGAAATAGAAATCACTTTGGTGTTTCAAGCAAAGAAGGATTTCATATAGGAAATTTGTTCCCAACCTTATTGAAGGGACTGGAGGAGGAAAAATAGGGTAGTATAGATGGCCTTATCTTAAGATCAGGAACTGCTAGGAGCTACTTCTGTCCCTTCCTTGAGGCTGCACAAGTTGTCTCTACCCGTGTGCTGTGGACTCCTCCCCGTGGGAGTCCTCTGCCTACTCCAGCCTGCTGAGGTCTGCACTGACTGTAGCCCCTGTTACTGGAGCCCAAAGAGAAGCCTCTTTTTCACCTTTCCCTGTTTTCTATTTTCATGGAATGTTGCCCAGATCCCTGCTAGTGAGGCTTCAGCCTTTAGGGTACAGGGGAGAACTTAGAAAAGTGAAGATGGTGCTGAGTGCCAGCACACAGTATCTAGCACATGCTGTACTGTCTTGTGAATTGCAGAATCTTGGCAGCTGTCCATTAAATGCCAATAGCACTCTGTTGCTAGTATATATAGGTTTGGCAAAGGATATTTCTGTATGTGTATTTATATGTGCTACAAATATACCCAGGGATATAGTAGGGGCAAAGTTATGAAAACTTTTTAGCAATAACCAAAAACCTTGAGGGAATGAATCCTTGGGCTTGGGGATTTAGAAACCACCATCTTGGGGAACAGGGCGTCAATTGGTATAACATAGTCTGCAAAGACAATGTTCTATGTCTTAACTTTGGTGAGTAGCGACTGGGGTCTTAAAAGCTTGCAAACAGCCATCTAAGACACAATTACTATTCTTTCCCCTTCTGGAACAAAAAAGAGTGAAGGAAATGAAAGACTCAAGAAAATAATTAATGAAGAGGACTAATTGGTGATTCGTGTAATATGTGGCTCATGGCAAATACCTAGTAAATGATGCTGATGTGATTAATTATATTTAATACATGATTAAATAGGGGTTATTCTTACTTTTATTAGTATCTGACATAATACATACTGCTCAACTAAATGAACACACAAAGCACGTCTACACAATCCTGAGACCAGAAGAACTAGAAGGTGATTGGTTATCACTATGTGATTGGCTATCACCATTGTGATCAGGATCACAATAGAGTACTTGGCACATAATAGGCTCTTATTAAAATCTGTTGAATTAATGGGGGAGAAAAGGGAGAAACTCCACTGTATTTCCAGTTTTAGCCTTGGAAACATATCTTTTGGAGTGACGCTGCACTTGCAGATGTAAAATGTGAGCTTCATATATGTATAGTGAGTTAACTGTTATAACATGCTTCTTTCTCTTTTATGGGGAATTATGTTTTTCTGCCACATTGTACTCTCATGAAGACAAATACTAGATTTGACAGGTCAGCATTAACAGGAGAGCAGTTATGTAAACTGGTAGCATTTGCTTGCAGCAACATGGATATCATTTAGTCATTATTGTCCTTGCTCTCTTTATCTGTAGGTAGTTCATCATGACCCATGCCGTGGGGGTGCAGGACAGTGGAACAGCTTGTTCAGATTTAAACATCTTGCAACTGGGAACTATTTGGCTGCAGAGGTAAGACTAATGGACATAGTGCTGTTGGGTTCTCCAAAAGATGTTTTGCATGTGGAAACAATCAGTATGCAATTTTGATTATTGCCTATATGTTCTGGATTGCCATATAAATTATTATAAAAATATAAATATTTAGTCAAAGTCAGAGAATAATCTTTCTCCTAAAAATTAAAACAACAACAATAACAACATAAACAAAATCCTACAGTGATTCCCTATAAAGTCAAGTGGAATGGGGTATCTGATTTGCATATGTATATGATATGGCCTAATTTTTAAAATTTAGCTTTACTCTTTAAGAGAACATCTGCACGGGAGACATGATCAGTTAGTGTTGATATAGGATAGACATATAGTCCCAGGCTTAGCTTCATTGGCCTCTTTCACTGGTGGGTGGCTTTTATTGTTCAAGCCATGGAAGAATGAAGGGTTTTCTTCCTAAGACATTGAATTGTCCTAAGACTGTCAATAAAAATGGTAAAGACATTAAGTTCTTTTCTTTCTCCACTAAAAGAATGTTGACAACCAGATAGATATGAGTGTCTTAGAACTAACATTGTAGGAGTTTTAGAAATGTTGGTTATCAACTTTAAATGTTAATTAATGTTGGTTATCTACTTTAAAAATAATTTTGAAAATATTCTTCTTCAGATGGATGAAAATAACCATTCATTCTATTCCCTTCAGCTCTGTTCCTCTTTTTCTTCAAGCAAACTCTGTTTCTCTTTTTTAATCTAGAGTTTCTTCTGGGGTTGTAAGTCAGAAATTGCTCTTGGGATTTTTAATATACTTATCTAAGTTTTGGAGGTGAGGAGGGGAAAGAAGGAAATAGAATGGGGGATAAGGATAAAGAACTGATGAGAAGAAGGTGTAGGGAATGGAAAGTGGGTCCTAAAGTTTCTATAAGTGTATGACTGTGTGGACCCCATCATGCTGTCCATCCTATTATCTCTGGTAGTTTTCTTCATAGTACTTACCACCATCTGACTTACTGTACATTGCGTTTAATTGTTTATTAACTCTCTGTCAGCAGAATGCGTGTTCCATGAGAGCTGGAGTTTGTTTCATTACCACTGTCCCCAGTGTCTAGAGCAATGCTTGGCACTTAGAAAGCATTTCATGAACGTTTTCTGAATGGTATGAATACATAAATATAAGGAAACTCTTCAGGCTTCTATAAGCTTAGCGAATGGGAAGAAGGAAATATCAGGATTTCTGAGCAGCATTTTGAGTTTATTTTGGCAAATTAATCCCTCTAAGCTCCAATTTACTCCTCTGGAAAATGAGGATAATCATAATATTAATATAACAAGATTATTAAGAGAATAAAGTAAAGTGATTGGTGTAATATGTGGCTCATGGCAAATACCTAGTAAATGATGCTGATGTGATTAATTGTATTTAATACATGATTAAATGGGGGTTATTCTTACTTTTATAAGTATCTGACATAAGACATACTGCTCAACTAAATGAACTATAACTTTGTAATTTATGGTCTGTTTAGAAGTAACTTTCTTGAAAAGTAGCCCTTTGAAGCAAAAATAAGCAGTTTGGAAGGGAAGTTTGTCTAAAATAGAATTGGAGAAGCCTTACAAGATGTAGGATTAAATCTTCTTGGATCTTAAATTAGTGTTCTCCCTAATTCACTTTTTAGTGGATGGTTTTTTAAAGCTACTGTTGTTGTGTCTGAAATTGACATGATTTACACATCACTTGTTTTCTTTGTTAATTTCCATAATTAATACATTCAAATCCATTGATACATTCAAATAATCAGATTATTATTAAGAATTAAATTGTTTTAACTTCAATGAAAACCTAAGGCCTCAATACATAAGTGATTTAATTAATAATTGAAAAATAAAATGCAATTCATTCCTTGAAAAGAAATTGAAAGACTGTCCTTTCAATCTGTTTCTGGATAATGTATCTTTAAATGCCAATTGCTATTTTGTCCATTAAAGAGGCTGATGTATTTAAGGGACCTTTTCTTTGGCCTTTAATATTTTATGTGGAACTTTTTTATGGCAAGGTAGGAGAAGGAGAATTAAGCATTAAATATGTATCTGAAAATTGAAAGCTGAGAATCTATTTTCTACAGATTTTAACTAGTGTAATACATGGGTGCTTCTGGGTAGTATTCTAACATAAAAATAAAATCATGCCTCAAAATACTGAAATCCGTAAGTTAAGTTATATATTTCCTATATCAGCTAAGGAGCTCTGGTGGCATAGTGCCTAAGGCATTTGCCTGCTAACCAGAAAGTTGGCATTTCAAACCCACCAGCCACTCCATGGAAGGAAGACTGGGTAATCTACTTCTGTAAAGATATACCACTTCAGAAACCTAAAGGGGGTCGCTATGAGTTGGAATCGACTCAATGTCAGTGAGGTTTTTTTTTCTTTTTCTTCAGTATCAGCTAAGTTCAGACAAGATCCTGGCCTAACTATGTCTCCATGTTTCAGCAGGGTTGTCCTGCTGGTATGAAAGTGCCCAAAGGAGTGGCAAAGTCACAATGATTGTAGTCACTTGAGAAAATTACTTGAGAAAATATTGATTTCCAATCTATCCCCTGACAGCAGTTGAAAAACAATGATTATCCTTTTTATCAGTCTGCTTTTGAAAGTGTCCAGTTATTTGGGTTTAAAGTATTATTCATGACATCAAGGTAAGGCCAGGGATTCCTAACATTTTCAGAGTTGCAACCTCCTTGCATTATTTGTTTTATTACATTATATCCTTCTTCTTAGGGAAAGACTTTGTGGCTTTAATTTGTTTTATTTTTGGGTTTTCTCTTTAATAGCTACATATTAAAAAGAAAAAAACAAAACCAAGACCCACATACCGAGATGCTGAGAATGCAAGACTTGTGAATCATTCTTTTTTGGAATTCATAAAGACAGCAAACATCATCTTTATGCTTCCATACAACCTTCAGCATTTATTTGTTAAGTGCCCAGTAAATACACAGCATGGTCGAGAATGCTGCAGGTATAGGAGAGGAAACAGAGGACTCAGTCTTTGCCCTCAAAGAATTGAGCTTCTGGTTTAGAGGACAGCAAACAATAAATGACCACAGATGATAAGTAGGCAAGATCATGTAGGGCTGATTATGTGTGCAGGTGGAGTTAATCAATGTGAGATTAGTCAAAGAGAGTTTTTTCTGGGGGATGAACTTTTCCCCGAATCTCAAAAAAAAGTAATAGACACAGTGTGGTAGAGAAGTAAAAGGACAGCCTTTGTAGAAGTTGTCAAGGAGGCACAGACTGGAACTTGGAATGCCCACATCATATGTAGACAATACAATAAGGGAAGCCTAACAGGCATTGTTTTGTTCTGTATACATAAGGTCATCACAAGTTGGAGCTGACATGATGGCAACTAATAACAACAGCTCAAGAAAAGGGTCTGTGAAAAGAATTACTTAATGACAAATTCCTTTGCTTCAGGATTTTTGAATGAAGGGTTTGAACTTGATGTACTTAGTCGGAGGAATGACCAGAGTTGAGGAAGTTTATCCTGATAGTATCCTAGATGCTAGGACTGGGAAGCTGTTCGTAAATATTTGGTAGACACCGGTGATAAAGAGTTAAAAAAACAAACAATTAATTCCCACTACTGAGGAGCTCACAGTACTGTGCAATAAATATAGATAGCAATATGAACAGTAACATGCTTCTGGGGAAGTGTTGAAGTGTGACACACTTTTGTAAGAAGGTGGTGAGGAGGTACAGGGAATGCCAGGAGGCCAGAGGAAGAGCTATGTGAAGGATGAGTGAATCAGATGGAGAAGAGAAAGAGTGTTCAGTCAGTAAGGACAGCATGAGCACAGGCAAGGAGGTGGTATACAGACTAATTTCATAGACTGATATATAAGATGTACATGAATTTGTAAGTGATTAGAAGGTAGATGGTGAGTGTTGGGGATAGAAATTCAGGCAATCATTTCAGGCCATTTATATCATACAAAAGAAAAGAAGAGTATTATAAATAAATTTGCATTTAGAGAAGATGACTTGAAGGGCTGCACTGTCTAATATGGTAGCTGCTAGCTACATGTTAGCTATTTAAATTAATATTACTAAAATAAAATAGTTTCTCACTTATGCTAGCACATTTCAAGCGCTAAATAGCCAGACCATTTCAGATAGTGCAGATACACAATATTTCCTTCACCACAGAAGGTTCTAATAGAAAGCACCCTTTGCAGCCTTTGAATTTAGAGGCAGGCACCTCCATAGAGACTGCAGTTTGATACTTTCAGGATATTTTGACAACTTGAACCAATGGGAGTGGCAGTGGTAATGGCAAAGAGGAGAAAAATTCAAGACAATCTTAGGAGAAAGAATTAATAGTGATGGTAATCCATGCATGTTAGGGGTTAAAGAGGAAGATTCTCCAAGATGTATGGCTTAGGTGAGCTGGTAACATCATACATCAGTTTGGGGAAAATGGGAAGAGGTGCAAAGCTGATAAGGGAAATAATCAGTTCAATTGTGAATATGTCTAATTGGAGGTGCTTGTAAAATATTCAGGTGAAGATGTGTAATGGGCACAATTTGCACAACTTCCAGAAGTTTGGGCACTGACTAGGACTAGAGAAGTGGATTTGTGTGTCATTGGCATGGATAAGATCACCAGGGAGTATGAAGAGAGTGGTAAGATGTTTGAAGATGGAGCTGCAAGGAGCGTCATCTTTTAGTGGGAGCCTAAGAAGGAGTTCAAGAAGGAGAAGCCAGAGAAGCAATGGAAAATGAATTGGATGGAGTCATAAATGCCACATAAAGGATGATATAGCTTCAAAATGGAGGATATGTGAAAAGGTCAGGAAGAAGATGTAGTATCGATTACATTTGGCAAGAACACAGTCACTCATGAGTTTATTAAGAGCATTTTTAGTGGAAACAGATTGCAGTTGTTGGAGGAATGGCCAGGAGGCTAGGAAGCAGAAGTGAGTACAAACTGAGTTTTCATAGCATGGCTAGGAAGGGAAGAAACAGATTAGTAATAAAATGGAAATAAGTATCCTATTTGGCAGGTGCTCTGGTAGCGTAGTGCATAAGGCACTTGACTGCTAACCAGAAAGCTGGTGGTTCAAACCCACCAGCTACTCCTCAGAAGGAAGGTTGGGCAATCTACTTCTGTAGTGATACCACCTTGGAAACCCAAGAAGGGGTCGGTCAGGTCTGACTTGGTGACACATAAAACAACAACAACATTGGGCATGTAGTTTTATAAAAACATATTTTTATAAAATATATTAAAAAAATAAGATTGGTAAAGATTGAGCTGTTTTTGTGTCAAAGAGAAGTATCTAGCAGAGAGACAGATGTATTTATGATTTTAAATATTGCTCTAATGTGCTTTAGGCATTCTTGGGAAATTGTTGTCATATGCCATCAAGTCGGACTTGACTCATAGTGACCCCTCCTTGGGTTTCCGAGGCAGTATCACTACGGAAGTAGATTGCCTCATCTTCTTTGCGAGGAGTGGCTGGTAGGTTTGAACCGCCAGCCTTCTGGTTAGCAGTCAAGTGCCTTAGGCACTACACTACCAGGGCTCCTGCTGAATAGGATATAAGTCTTCAATTACTTTGAGTTTATGGCATTTATATGGCTAGTGTGGGAAAGACAGCTTATCCATTGCTGTCAAATTGATTCTGACTCATACCAACCCTATAGGACAGAGTTGAACTTCCCCACAGGGTTTCCAAGGCTGTGTACATCTTTATGAAAGTAGACTACTACATCTTTCTCCTGTGGAGTGGCTGGTGTGTTTTAACTGCCAACCTTTTAGTTTGCAGCCAAGTGATTAGCCACTGTGCCACCAGGGCTCCTTTATTGTCACCCTAGATGATTAATACTCAAGACCTATTAGGTGGAGGCACTATTTTGATAGTGTGAACAAAACAGTATGGTTATAACTTGGTCTTTGCATTCTAAGAGTTTGAAGTCTGGAGGATTATGAAATTAAGTCAATCATTTGTGCATTGAGCTCTGCTTTGCAATTTATTCTAGCATACACATAAACATCCTAGATATCTGGTTTTGTGTAATGTTTAAATTGTTAACATCTTTAAGTGACCATGATAAATCTCATATTAAGTTTATCCCTTTCATGATTGCATATTTTTTTTGCTTTAAATTCTTTGTTGATAAAATGTTTTTTGTTTCTTTTTCCATTAATGGAATGCATGCTAAATTACTGACTGTATCTGAATTGAGTGTATCCCTCGGACTCTGAGGGGTAGGATGAGTGGGATGTGTCCCATTGGCATATAGGACACATAGTTCCTTGTGGACTCTGTTATAGGTTGGCGGGGCACACATACCCCTAGAAAATGCACCAGGATTCACCATCTCATATACTGCTCTGTAAAAAGAGTAATTTGTGGCACATGCCCATTTCTGACATTTCAAATGGTTATGCAGCTGATGGCTGCATGAACTGTCAGTGGGAAAGCAGTTGCCCAATAAACCCCAGAAAAGGAAAATATAGGTGTCAGTTTATGTTCTGCAGGTCATGAGAGGGTTAAAGGATTGAAGGATTGCAACCTTAAATCTAAGCATAAATGATGAAGACCTAAAAATTGACTTCTAGATATAGTACCTAAACATAATAGTCTATTTTAACAAGCACTTACTCGGTAGCTTAGTTATTCAGAGAAATGTAAGAAATCTATTGTTTGTGTGGAAGTGAAGGGGGCACTATCCAAAGGAAACTAGATGGCTTCATATGCTGGCAATTCTATCGTGTGTTTATAGAGACAAAAACACATAAAACGTAAGCTCTTTAAGAACAGCACAAAGCAATATCTTTTTTTAATGGATGTGGAAAATATCTCCGAATTAGGATAAAAATATGTGATATAAGACTTCTTAGATTCTATTCTGCAAGATACCAGAGTGTACCAAGGCTTAGAAATGGACCCTTATTCAATTTAATGATGTCTAACAGTTTTGTTTTAGGGAATTCAAGATCTAATGTTGAGAATATACAGTGCTAGAAACCTATGGGCAAAATGTGGAACAAAGTACTGTTTATGAATCAGACAAGAAGGATATTTGGGGCTTCAGTAGATAAGGCATGACAGAGCTGTATTAAATGTTAGTGATATTCACAGACTCTATAAAAGTCTGTGTATTATTAGGTTCTCTCTCTCTGCAATGTCAGAGAGACATTTCTTTGGTGTGTACATGACACTAGGTGACACACATACACACAAAAACACCACACTCACTGCCATTGAGTCAATTTGGACTCATAGCGACCCCTCCTTAGGTTACCGAGGCAGTATCACTATGGAAGTAGATTGCCCAACCTTCCTTCTGAGGAGTGACTGGTGGGAGGAAGGTAAATGTTCAGTTTTTTGCCTTTAATGCACAGCACAGCTGTCACACACTCATCACTCTTTTGCCATAGATCTTCTATTTATATCATCTTATTGGTGCAAGAGAGTTCACAACTGTCTATGGGAGGGAAAGTAATTTTATCACCTTTTGAATAAGACAATATAGGAAACGGTAGTTCTACAATCATGGAAGGAATTATAAAGCATCAGTTTCTGATTCACTGCCTTCTACATTTTCTTTCCTTGTATATTATTAAAGCAAAGCTCTTGATTATCTTTAGGAGCTCTGGTGGCATAGTGCCTAAGGCATTTGACTGCTAACCAGAAGGTTGGCAGTTCAAACCCACCAGCCACTCCTTGAGATTGGGCAATCTATTTCCATAGAGATATCGCCTGGGAAACCCAAGGATGGGTAACTATGAGTCGAGTCGACTTGATGGCAGTGAGTTGTTTTTTTTTTTCCTGGATTATCTTTACCAAAACAAAATAGATTGAGTAACGTAAAATTAATTTTTATGGCACAGTGATTAAGTGCTCAGTGCTAACTGAAAGGTTGGCACTTCAAATCCACCAGCTGCTCCGTGGGAGAAAGAAGTGACAGTTTGCTTCTGTAAAGATTTCAGCCTTGGAGACCCTGTGGTTTCTGTCCTATAGGGTCTCTGTGAATCAGAATAGAATAGACAGTAATGGGTTGGTAAAGATTTTATATTGCCCTTTTAAAGACAATTTAGCTTATTTGTTTGTAGATAAGCAACATTTCCAGCAGATGGCAGTAAACACTTATTTCCTAACTTTTCAATAGCCTTCAGACTTAATTAGATACAACCTTAGTACTCAACCTGTACATTAGCTTAGAATCTTGTGTGTATTGGGCTGTAGTTTTAAATATTCCTGTGTTTAATTCTCTATCAGATATATCAGTCATGATATATGTAAAGGGCCTGGTTTTCATATAGGTACATGCGTATCAGCCCCTACATATGTGTCCACACACACATGTGTGCACACACACACACACAAATTGTGCCTGGCACATATAGGTATCCAGTAAAGCTTATTTTTAACTTTCTTTCCTTTCTTGACTTATCAGTCAGAATAATAGAATAGCCCTAAAATGCCAGTTATTGATAGGAGGAACAAACATATATAGTTGCTTTAGAATACACACATGATGATTTTATGACATTAATATTACATATGGAGTCCCTCGGTGGCTCAAACGGTTACATGCTCAACTACTAGCCAAAAGGAGGTGGTTGGAACCCATACTGAGCAGCTTGGAAGGCAAGTATGATGATTTGCCTCCATAAGGCCATAGCCTTGAAAACCTTCTGGAGCAGTTCTGCTGTGCACACATGGGTCACCATGAGTCACAATCAACACTATGACAACTATAGCAGCAGCATTACATGTAGTAAAAACAATCAAAACACACTTCACTGCAAAAAGCAATGTTTTTCTATAAAAGAGAATGAACATATATTACAGACTTAAAACTTTTGGTCTCCTTCCTGGCATTAGATGGAATGTTGCAGTTGTTTTTCATTTGAGTGTGGTACCATCTCTTCTTTCACTTTTTATGATATCATCCTCTGCCACTTTGCACAAAACTGGCTACTTTCTATTCCTCTTCCTGACATTTGAATGAGACCTCTTTTCAAAGGTTCAAAGGTTCATAGTGGCTCTTCACATTTTCTCTCCATCACCCACTGCCATGACCACAGTGAATTTGATCTTTGGATATTCCACTACCATCTAAACTCAGTAATCATATCTATGATTGAATTGTTTTCCCACGGAAATGTGATTTTTAGTAGTTCAGGGCTAAAAAGTTGAGAATCACAATCAACATATCCCATATCCCTGTACTTCACACATTCAGGTTCTGTGAATTCTGTCTCTGCAGTCTTTCACATTTGTTTTCTCCTTTCTACTTCAGCGTCATTATCTTTAGGACCTACTACCTTTTACTTGAATTTGGTTACTTTGCCTCTTTCCTTATCTATCTCCATCTCCTAATAACCACTGCCAGTTGAGAATTTTTATGGGCCATTTCTGCAAACGTTTCCCATGATACCCTAAATCTTTCTGAATAACATGCAGACTCTTCCACCTGTGGTTCAAGGCTCTGTGGGTCTTGGATGGCCATTCTTCCCACCTTTGATTACTACTCCTTTGTATAGAGGCTGGAGGCTGTGTGCCATCGCAGGTACGAGTTGTTGCATTGGAACCTGTCACACCTTCGCTAGGAGTCGGAGACGACTCGATGGCACTTAACAACAACAACAACACCAACACCAACACCAACTCATAGGATAATTGTAAGGGCAAATGAGTTAACCTTTAAAAGCATCTAAAAAGTATTCAATAAAAGCATTTCTTGATTGAAACTCTGAATAAGTCCCATTTTTCACGTATACAGCCTTTGCTCCCCTTGCACTGCCTATTTTCTTCACTCCTTCGTCCTCTCTCTGCCAGTTAAAATTCTGCCTATCCTTCCAGGCTTATCTCAGATGCTTCCTTTTCCATAAATAATTCTTGAATAAATTTGCCCACCACAGATCCCTCCTTTCTCTGACCTATATTATTTATAAATTATTCATTTCTTCCTTATATCTCTTGTCACATTCTATTTTGTATTACAGCTAACTGTATTTATGTCTTATTTTCCCTTCTAGATATTAAGGTCTTATGGTCAGGGACCATATATTCTTTGTCTTTGCTAAAATACCATATGCCACACTGCTTTACTCATTGTAGATGCTCTATTAATATTTATTGAATAAATGATTGAATAGCATATTAGCTCAGTCTCTCCTATGCCAGGTCTATAATTTATTTTTTAATGCAAGGGAAGATTTTCCTTAAATCCTAAAAGATTCAGGGACCTTGTGTTTTCTTCTCTTCTTTCAAAATAATATTTCTTTCTATTCATTTATAGTTTAATTTCCCATAAAATTATTTCTATGATTACTTTTGGAGAAGGAGTGCAGCAGTATAACTTAAAGCATATCTTATTTGGCCTTAAAATAGTTAGTATTGGTGAACTGATAAAGCCATTGATTTGAGCAGCAACTCCTCTTCCTCCTCTTCTCCTTTTTATTAATATTATTGCTCTTATCATTTTTATTTATACTGTACTGAATTTACTGAAGTAGTAACTTTATATCAATTATTAAAAACAAACAAACAGAAAAACAGATTACAGCCTGAAGATTTGACGAGTTAAAATCTTACTCATTGGCATCATTTAGTATTGTTACCAAAGATAAGAATATGTGGCATATATTGACCCATAATTAGTATGAGCAGAGTAATATTGCCTTGGAAACCCAAGGAGGGGTCACTATGAGTCAGATCTGACTTGATTGCAGTGAGTTTTTTGTTTTTGGTTTAGTTGGATATAGAATGGAATGAAATATATACTGCTATTGCCATGGCACCACCACTCGCCTGTCAGTTTGTCATACTGCGGTGGCTTGTATGTTGCTGTGAGGCTGGAGACTATGCCACTGGTGTTTCAAATACCAAGAGGGTCACTCACAATGGACAGGTTTCAATGGAGCTTCCAGAATAAGACAGGCTGGTGAGAAAAAAGGACCATCCACTTCTCAAAAAAATGGCAAGTGAAAACCTAATGAATACCAGTGAAACATTATCTGATAAATTAGCTGGAAAATTTTATGAATAGTCCTGAAACATTGTCTCATATAGTGCCAGAAGATGACCTCCTGAGGTTGGAAGGCACTCAAAACATGACTGGGGAAGAGCTGCCTCCTCAAAATAGAGTCAACCTTAATGAGGTAGATGGAGTAAAGCTTTTGGGACCTCCATTTGCTGATGGAAAGAAACAGCTGCAAACATCCATTAATAATTGAAATGTGCAATGTATGAAGCATGCATCTAGGAAAATTGGAAGTTGTCAATAGTGAAAGGGAATGCTAAAGATCAATATCCTAGGCATTAATGTGCTGAAATGGACTGTTTTTGGCCATTTGAGTCAGACAATCTTATGATCTACTATGCTGGGAATGACAAATTGAAGGGGAATGATGTGGTCTTCATCCTCAAAAAGAACATTTCAAACTCTATCTTTAAGTACAGTGCTGTCAGTAATAGGTTAATATCCATAAGCTTACAAGGAAGACCAGTTAATACTACTATTATTCAAACTTCCACACCAACCCCTAAAGCCAAAGATGAAGAAACTGAGATTTTTTGCCAACTTCTGTGGTCTGAATTTGACCAAACATGCAAATAAGATGTAGTGATGATTGCTGGTGATTGGAATGTGAAAGCTGTAATTGAAGAATCACCAGTAGTTGGAAAATATGGCCTTGGTGACAGAAATAATGCTGGAGATCACATGATAGAATTTTGTAAGACTTATTCATTGAAAATTACTTTTTTCAACAACATAAATGACAGCTATACACATGGCCCTCACCAGATGGAATACACAGGAAGCAGATTGATTATATCTGTGGAGAGACATGATGGAGAAGCTCAATATCATTAGTTAAAACAAGGCCAGGAGCTGACTGTGGAACAGACCATCAATTGCTCATATGTAGGTTCAAGTTGAAGCTGAAGAAAATTGAAATGAGTTCACAAGAGCCAAAATATGACCTTGATTATATCCCACCTGAATTTAGAGACCATCTGAAGAATAGATTTAATGCATTGAATACCAGTGACCAAAAACCAGGTGAGCTGTGGGATGACATCAAGACTATTATACATAAAGAAAGCAAAAGGTCATGAAAAAGACAGGTAAGGAAGAAAAGACCAAAATGGATGTCAGAAAAGACTCTTAAACTTGCTCTTGAGAGGAGAGTAGCAAAAGCATATGGAAGAAATGACGAGATAAAAGAGCTGAACAGATTTCAATGGGCAGCTTGAAAGAACAAAGTGAAGTATTATAATGAAATGTGCACAGATCTGAGTTAGAAAACCAAAAGGGAGAAACATTCTCAGCATTTCTCAAGCTGAAAGAACTGAAGAAAAAATTCAAGCCTTGAGTTGTATTATTGAAGGATTCTATGGACAAAATATTGAATGAATCAGGAAGCATCAAAAGAAGATGGAAGAAATATGCAGTCACTGTACCAGAAAGAATTGTTCAGCATTCAACTATTTCAGGAGGTAGCATATGATTGAGAGCCAATGGTATCAAAGGAAGAAGTCCAAGCTGCACTGAAGGAATTGGCAAAACACAAGGCTCCAGGAATTGACAGAATACCCACTGAGATGTTTCAACAAACAGATGCAGCACTGGAGGCACTTGCTTGTCTATGCCAAGAAATTTGAAGACAGCACCTAGCCAGCTGACTAGAAGAAATCTATATTTGTGCCCATTTCAAAGAAGGATGATCCAACAGAATGTGAAAATTATTGAACAATATCATTAATATCACACACAAGTACAATTTTGCCAAAGATAATTGCATCAGTATATTGATGGAATTTCCATTAATTCAGGCTGGATTCAGAAGAGGACATGGGACAAGGGATATCACTGTGATGTCAGATGGATCTTGGCTAAAAGCAAAGAATATCAGAAAGATGTTTACCTATGTTTTATTGGCTATGCAAAGGCATTCAACTGTGTGGATCATAACAAATTATGGATAACATTGCAAAGACAAGAATTCCAGAACACTTAATTTTGCTCATGAGGAACCTGTACATGAGGAGGCTGTTGCTTGAACAGAACAAGGGGATACCACATGGTTTAAAATCAGGAAGGGTGTCTGTATCCTTTTACCATACTTACTCTATCTGTACACTGAGCAAATGATCTGAGAAGCTGGACTGTATGAAGAAGAATGCAGCATCAGGATTGGAGGAAGACTCATTAACAATCTGCAATATGCAGACACAACCTTGCTTGCTGAAGATGAAGATGACTGGAAGCACTTACTGATGAAGATCAAGGACTACAGCCTGCAGTATGGATAAACCTCAATACAAAGAACACAGAAGTACAACTGGACCAGTAGGCAACATTACAATAATGCAGAAAAGATTGAAGTTGTCAAAGATGGTTCCACATTCATCACCCATGGAAGCAGCAGTCAAGATATCAGATGTACTGGACAAATCGGCTGCAATAGACCTCTTTAAAAGGCTAAGAAGCAAAGATGTCTCTTTGAAGACTAAGGTGTGCCTAACCCAAGCCATGGTGTTCTCAGTCCCCTCATATACATGTGAAAGCTGGACAGCCAATAAGGAAGACTGAAGAAGACTGAATGCCTTTGAATTATGGTGTTGGTGAAGAATACTGAAAACACTAAGGACTGTCAGAAGAACAAATAAATTTGTCCTGGAAGAAGTGTAGCTGGAACGCTTCTTGGAAATGAGAATGGCCAGATTTCGTCTCACCTACTTTGATTAGTTGTTAGTAGGGACCAGTCTCTGGAGAAGGATATCATGTTTCGTAAAGTGGAAGTTCAGTGAAAAAGGGGAAGATCCTCTACAAGATGGATTGATATAGTGGCTACATTGATGAGCTCAAGTATAGCAAGGATTGTGAGGATGGCGCAGGATTGGGCAGTGTTTCATTCTGTTGTACGTAGTGTCACTATGAGTAGGAGTCGACTCGACAGCACCTAACAACAAACACAACATTACCAAGACAAGCAATTCTATCTTATAAGATAAAATTTGTATCATTTTTTATAAGGTGGTATTTTCAAAAGAACTTAGTGTTACAAAAATCTTGCGAAATCACCTCTAAGTAGTTTTTAAACTTAGATATTATTGTAGCTATATAGGAGATATTACTATAAGTTATATTGCACATATTTTCACTTCATAATATAGATTTACAGGATTTTCATTTTTCCTTTACCTGTCCACAAGTTTTACAATGCCTGGGAGAAAGTATGCCCACCTTTGGAGACAGAGGATCAGATTGTATGAACCATCTTCTCCCTCAGTATTTGTTTTCTGTTTGTATCCAAAATGGTGGGATATAGGACAGAATAGAACTGCCCTATTAGTGCAAGCTAATGATACTAGTAAATTGTAATCTTCTGTGTTTGATGACTTGAAGAATAATTGTGGCCTCAATTGAGATACTATGTATGAAATCATTTAATAAAATCTATATACTCTATAAATGACTTACTCACTGCCGTCAAGTCAGGTCTGATTCATAGCGACTCCTCCTTGGGTTTCCGAGGCAGTATCACCATGGAAGTAGATTGCCCAATTATAATTTCTTTCTAAAAACTGCCCTTTCCTGTGTGGTCAAAGTAAAAAGTACTGGGCTGCATGGTCTCAGTCTTTGATGTACCATAGTTTTTCTCGTGCTCTTAAGAAAATATACTTACTCATTAAGTATAGGTAGTATACTCTAAAACCGAAAATACCAAACTCACTGCCATCAAGTCGATTCCAACTCATAGCGACACCCATTGGGTTTCTGAGGTGGTAAATCTTTATGGAAGTAGATTGCCCAGTCTTCCTACTGTGGAGTGGCTAGTGGGTTTGAACTGCCAGCTTTCTGGTTAGCAGTCAAATGCCTTAGGTACTATGCCACCAGAGCTCCTTAATTTACCCCAGGGGAATATTAAATTTTCTCATGAATTTGACATATTGTCAGATATTTTGAATGAGGGTATTAAGTTTACATTTCTAAAGTGACCCTAGAATTGGTAAACTTAAACTACAATTGGTAAGTTAGCCAACCACCTGCACTGTCACCTCTCTGGCTGGGAGATAAACAAATGGGACTTAGAAAAATCCAATATATTAGAGGGTAACTATGCTCTGAACTAAACTTGCTGTGGTGATACGAGAGTGACCTTTTGTTGCTGAGCTGCTTCTTTCATCTGTTGAATTGATTCTGACTCCTAGTGAGCGTATAGGACAGAATAGAACTGCCCCATATGATTTCCGATGTAATTGTTATGGGAGCAGTTGCCATGTCTGCTCCCCTGTGGAGCCACTGGTGGTTTCGAACCATTGACCTGTCAGTTTCTGAATGCTTACCCGTTGTGCCACTAGAGCTTCTTCTGAGCTATGTTTTTAGTAGATTATCCTACAATATGTTAACAAATGCAAATGCAGTTCTTTCAGCAGCTGAGGAAAATTGTATTTTCTATTACCTTTAATTATTGCTTCTTTTCTACTTATTCTTTCTTCCTTTTGGGTACTGGTAGTCCATTACATGGTACTTTCTTATCTTGCCCTTCTTGACTATTTTCTTTTTCATAATTTCCATTTCTTTTTACTTTTCTTCCATATTAAGAGGTATCTCTTAAAGTTTCATTCTCTGTGTCATTGATTTTCTGTAGCATCAACTATACTTTTTATTGCTTCCAAAATGAGCTTTAATTTTGAATGTTCATTGAAATACTCTAAGACTTCTCCTTAACTTATGCTTCTTATTCATCATTATGTTATTATTTTATTGTTGATAATATTATTATTTTTATAGTATCTTTTCAGCCATTCATCTTAATCTGTTGCCTTTACAGAGAGGTCATATTTACTTGTATTTTCTTATATGCTAAACCACTTCTTAGAAATTTATTCTTCAGTTATTTTGCAAGAAATATTAAAAAAAATACTCTAAGAAATTTCCTTTGTTCTAACATATTTTTCATCAGCCCCATGTTGTATTTTCTTTCTTTGCTTTCAGACAGACGAACTCTGTCCAGAGCCAGATCGATTGAGTGGATTGTGCTTTGTTCCACTTATTATTCTCTACTATAACAATTAAATCCTCTTTCTCAGTCTCCCACAGCAGGCAGACTGATGGACACATGCCCGGAGCAGTTTCCATTTCTAGCAGATGTTGACTCTGTGTACCTGAACTCTTCTGTAGTTGCTTCTTTCTCCTGCGCCTTTTCTGTTTCAGTATTATTACGTCATGTAATTCCAGCACACACAACATCCATGGTTCTTTTTTGTTTCTCCACTTTCTCTACCTAGTGCTTCTCAGAAACCCTCTGCCATTATCTGCACCCTCTATTTTCTGCCCAGTTGTTTCCTGAGCTTTTTAGTATCTCTCTAGTCACGAGAAGATAGAGGTGGTGGTAGGACAGTGGATGGGGAGGTCTAGGGAAACAGTTTTCTGCTCAATCTAACAGCTCCTGAGTGATAGAGAAACAATTCTGTGTAGGTTTTTGGTTGGCATATACTCTGGGTTTCTGAATTAGTGCACAAATAATGAGAGCCATAGCGAGGACAGATGCTACTCACCTTGAGTGAGGTCAAAGTGTGAGTTGAAAACTGGATCCTACTACTTTAATCTTCTCCAGCTCTGTCTGCTTTAAAACTAGTGTTGATTCATTGAAAATTTAGGGTTTAGGTTATTTTTTCAGCTTTAGTTTTCAGTGATATGGAGATTTTTTGTTTTTGTTTTGGTATTTTTCAACACCTTCATTGATATTTAGTGATAAGTTGGAAGGGGCAATTCTCCTGGCTATTAGCAAAATGTCATTTGGAGAAAGACTCCCAAACTTACATTTTAAATGATAACTTTAACCACCTGGAATTGTGTGCTCTACACACCAAGTGATTCGAATTAAGATGATTAAATCAATTGGAAAACTGATTATTTGGAGAAGAAAATCTTAGGAAAATGTTGTTTTACAAATTATTCAACTAGTTATTTTGGCACATCTAAGACATACTTTAGAGACTGTAATAGTCGGTGGGAATCAGCAGTTATGGATTCTAACCAGCTAGATGTTCTATGGGCCAACACCCAACATATTAATAATTCAGTTTTTCTCATCTGAATGATCCCTAAGCTCTACTCTCCCTCTAAAGCCCAACAACATGCGGTTTTGTTTGTTAATTTCAATAGCTGTGGTGTATTGGCCAACTATCTACAGTTCCTTCTTTGCTCTATGTTCTTTTCCTTGTGTGTATAACATGTGGAGCGTAACCCTGAATCATTGTTAAAACTTTGATCTGTATTTTTAAATTTGTGTCTGTGTTACTGGTAAATGACTGATTTTGAGACAAGGAAGATGGCGAACTCTCTTGAATGGTTCCCCAGAGAAGTTCAGATTGTCAGTTCTCATTTGTTCAAAAATGTCAACAGTTCTGATATAAAACAAAGGTCCTAAACATGGCATTTTAACTCTTCTGCAAGTAGTGTTTGAAAATAATATTTTAAACTGTCATTTTTCTAATCATTTTCTTCTTAGCTTCCTTTTTATTACATTTATTTAAGGATTGCATTGTTGTTGTTGTTGTTATGTGTTGTTTAGTTGGACTTGACTCATAGTGACCCCTCCTTGTGTTTCTGAGGTGGTATCACTATGGAAGTGGATTGCCTGACCTTTCTTTGAGGAGTGGCTGATTAGTTTGGACTGCCAGCCTTCTGATTAGCAATCAAGTGCCTTAGGCACTATGCTACTGGAGCTCATAGTGAATTGAATTTAAAGATCACTGGTCTTGTTAGTGTACTTTTTATACAATTCAAAATTCCTTTTTTTTTTTTCTTTTTAGCTTAATCCTGATTATCGAGATGCTCAAAGTGAAGGAAAAAATGTGGTGAGTACGATGGTTTCTTCTCCAACAAATCCCAAGTATATTGTTTATATTTATAAGAACAAATGGAAAATTGAGATGGGTAGGGACTCTTGAGAGACATTCTCTGTGTATAGGCTGTGGATCAAAGATAAATTGTAAAAGAGCATTTGGGTTAGATTATAAGAAGATGTCCAGTAACTGGTATTTAGGGAGATTTCTAGTACCTTGGAAGCCATTTGTGATTGAGTGCTAAAGGCAACTGACATCTGATAGATACAATCAATGGTTTAGACTTATTTTCGAGAAGTGCATGGAAATTAGAATGGAGAAATGGAGTTATAGCATGATGATAAAATGGAACAAGAAGACATCTGTTTGGATTCAAAATAGTTGGATTTTATTTACAGAGGGAAATTGAAACATCGAGCAGCTAGATGAATGTTTTTCTGGTTTTATAAAGTATTCTACTTAAAAAAAAAACAAAAAAAACCCCACCTCATTTTAAAGTCAGTTTTCACTAAAATATTTATTATAACTCACCTTTTTGATTTCATCATACTCTATAAATAAGATAACTCCGTAGACTTATCACTTCATGATGTCAACATGACTTCTTTACTCAGTCAAAATTTCAGTAATTCAGGACATTCGATATGATGGAGATAAAACTGAGAGATGGACTGCTTTTTTTTTTTTTTAAAGCTCTTCAGTTAGATATTTTGATGTAATGTAGACAGTCTGTAAGTATGTAACTCAATTTTCTTAGGAATTTCCTTTTGGAATGGTAAGTATTATTACTGCATCATCAAAATTCAACCCTTTGATAGAAATAGTTGGAATGATTAATTAAAATGACTGCATTTCATTGGTACATAGCTTTATGTTTTATATTGGCATGGAGGAGGTGAATAATCAGCATTTCTGGATCTAATTAAATCCTGTTTGACTCCTCATTCCAACTGACTATAAGGCTTATAATAGAAATGAAGCTAAAGTGTCATGTCATTGGTGCAATGAAAACTTTAATTTATGTCAAAAAACTAAAAATATAAGTAGGCTTATTAGATCAATTGGAATTTCTATTTTTAATTCAATTATATCACACTGTGTAGAATCTTCTCCCCTTGGTTTTCAAATGGATGGTGAACTATTTTGAATGGTTCTCTTGAATGATAGTTGGGTTCTTTCTTTCCTATAATCTAGGAAAATGATAAAATGTTTAAAAAGTTGACTATGAACTATGGTTTCTTTGTTTTTTATTATATGCTTGTCCATGGTTCCCCCCCAAAACCCATCAGGAACATACCTGTAGTTAAAAAGTTATTCATTGCATCAAGAGAGAATGCACACCATGAGGGAATGATGAGGCATCTCAGTAAGAGGGAGTTAGAAAGAACTTACTGTGCAAAGCTATACTTGGACAAGTCAGATAGTTTTCCTGAGACTCACTTTCCCTCCTGTAAGATGGGACGAGGTTGTTTTCCTTACATACTTCAACTGACAGCAGGAGGATAAAATAAGATCAGACAAATGGAAACTCTTAGAATGAAAGATGTTAGTAGGCTAAAAATGTAAATAGTTTATATTAAAAGGATATCATATTAAATCTCCACATTTTTCGATTGAGTTAAATCTCTGTGCTCATCCCCTTTGTGCTACATTCCAATTGGTGATGCTGCTGATGGTTCTGGGTAGAATAGAGTGGGAAAACATGGAGTGTAAAGGTTTACAGAGCAGCACAGAGACTATGAATAAGTCATGAATCCATGGTGAAGTTTTACTGTTTGTGCTAATCAGCCTTTTATTTAGATTTGATAGATTATTTTTTTTTATTCCCAAATACAACTTCTTTACACTTACGCCTCATTTATTGACTACCTTGTTATTTAATATTTCATATGTACGACAATAGTGAAAATCAGTATACTATCCTACTATTTTGTGCATCACTGACATATGTCTTTAATATGCCAGCAGTAAAGAATGCAGAGGTGTGAGGGCTAGGGTAACGCTGGCTGTGATGGTTAAGGTTATATGTCAACTTGCATGGGCCATGATTCCAGTGGTTTGGTGGTTATGTAATTATGGATCATTCTCCATTTTGTTGTCTGATGTGGTCATCCTCCATTTTTATGCAATGCCGATTTTTGCAAAATAACGTGGTCTTTGGAACCTAACCATGTGGGTAGGCGTGGGCCTCTTTCAAGGTAGGAAAGAGCACTCTTACCTGTTTTTGCACTTGTCACAAATAAGACCTTAACTGCCTACAAGACAGGTGGGTCTGCTTTTGCTGTTTATGACTGGATTCCATCTCTCATCACAGAGAGACATCCACCTAGAGATGCTTGATTTAATTTTTTCTCCAAAATCTCTAGCTTGAAAGTAAACTGACTTGAGACTGGGGAACTACAAAGCTAACAATATGGCTTCTCATTTTATGTACGATTTGCCACTTAACAATAATTATGTTTCCGTCTAAAGAATAAAACAAAGGCACAATTAGAGTTTATCTTCCGCCTTTGATGTATGAAATCAATTTCCCCAAACAGAATGCTTTCTCACCTCAGATTTGGGTTCCAGTAACACTGAGTTCAGTGTGATCATGATAATTTTTTCTTTCCTAATTTTCCCTGTATTGTCTATTTAATGCCCAGTTAATATTTTTCCTGTAATTTAGAAAACTTTATCAAAATGTTGCCTTCCATTTTTAAAGTTTCAAAGGTTAATGCATAGTGCTAAAATGGGGCAGCGTGTATCAGAGTTCCCATTAAGACCCAAATTGCTGTATTTATTCTACAAAGGAATCTATTATTTCCAATCTTACAAATGTGCAGCCTCCACAGGGACACTGTAAACATTGGAACTGTGTCAAGCCCAGCTGGGAACCTGACAGTCATTAATTTCTTCTCCTTGAAAGGCTATATCTTTTCAAATGGCTCTTTGAAGGGTTTTTTTTTTTTAAATTTTGTAAATAATACAACCCATTTTAATATTACCAAATTTATGTGGAATGCAATCTGATTTTTTGTGGCACTGTCTTTTGTCTGTCCTGGGATTTCTCAGCCTTAACACTACTGACATTTTGGACTGGATAATGCTTTGCTGTAGGGGGCTGTCTCGTGCATTGTAGAATGTTTAGCAGCCTCATTGGCTTCTACTCACTAGATGCCAGTAGCACCTCCTTGTGTAGTTGCAGCAACTGAAAGTGCCCTAGAAATTGCACATACCCCCTGGAGAAGGGCAAAGTCTCCCCAGGTTGAGAACCATGGCTGGATTGGTGGTTCAGTGGTAGAATTCTTAACTTTCCACGTGGGAGGCCTGGGCTCAGTTGCTGGGCAAAGTACTTCATGTGCAGCTACCACCCATCTGTCAGTGGAGGCTTGTGGGTTGCTATGATGCAGAATAGGTTTCATTGGAGCTTCTAGAATAAGACAGGCTGGGAAGAAAATTTTGGTAATCTACTTCTGGAAATCACTTGAATAAAACTATGGATCACAGTGTTCCAGCCTGCAGCCAATCCTGATGATGGCATAGGACTTGACCGTGCTTTGCTTATGGTGTATGGGGTTACCATAAGTTGGGTTGACTCAATGTCAGCTAACAACAACAAAAGCAGAAATGTTTCAAGAACCAAGGAACTTTGCTGAAATGCACTTGAACATTTTATCCTGTAGATTTTTTTTTGGAGGCGCTATTACCAGATTCTCAAAGAAGACTCCAGAATGTCCTTGAGAAGACTATATATTCCTTAGTGGTGAAGTGATAAGAAAAAGAAAGCATCAGGGTCATAGTTGGAGTTAGTCTGAGAGTAACAGTTTGTTAAGGAAACATGGCAAAAGAAAAAGTACCGACTGCTTTAAAATTGCTGTGTTGTATCTGATTACATGAAATCAGCAGTGAGAACGCTGGAGAATCTGAGCAAAAACCCAGACGCTTACACTTCATGATGCTGCTGTGGCTGAACATACCAGTTGGAATCAGCTGTGAAAACACATATATTGTTTCTTTTTAAACATATTTTTAATTTGTATTGTGATTTGGGTGAGAGTTTGCAGAACAAATTCATTTTCCATACAGCAGTTCATACACATTTTGTTTCATGACACTGACTGCAATTCCCCGCAATGTAACAGCTCTTACAGAATGTTTCTGACTCCTAACAACAGAATTGCAATGTCTCTGCTAAAAATTTGATGACTCACAAATGAGTCAACAGAGAAGGTGTCACAGAAGCTAACTGCTGTGCTGCCACTGGCAGGCCCCAGGACAGGCAGCAGAAGCAAGGAGAGCCATTAGTTTACTCTGCCTGCTTTTCTTGAGGGATTTTAGAACCCACCAGCCACCGAACAAGAGAAAGATGAGGCAGTTGGCTCTGGTAAAGAGGCCTCCCATTGTCCAAAATGAGTGTGTTTCGGAGAGCTGGCTGATGTAAAATTTAATACCTGTTTAAGCTCTGTTGCAGTGGTTGATGTGTGCCATCAAATCGATTCTGTACCTTAATGTATTTTCATGATGCAAAAGGGAGCTATTTGTGTTTCTGTAATTCCGTTTCTAAAAACCAAACTCATTGCCATTGAGTCGATTCCAACTCATAGCTACTCCTTTTGATTTCTGAGGCGGTAAATCAGAAGTAGATTACCCAGTCATCCTTCCATGGAGTGGCTGGTGGGTTTGAACTGCCAACCTTCTGGTTAGCAGTCAAATGCCTTAGGCACTGTGCCACCAGAGTTCTTTGTAATTCTGTTTAGGGAACTAGTATTACTGTGGTCTTTTTTTTACTTACAGTGAGGGTTTATATACAAACAGCCACATACAAATTTTGAACTGGACTGTCTTCATTTTATAAAGATATAATTATTGATTTTCTTTTGTGTTGAAGTTTGATTTCTAAAATTGAAAAATTGTACATTATACCTCATTGTTCAGATTTCATTAATTAAACATTCCTAGGGGCTGGCTTGAAATTTACTTTCAAATTATTTACGAAGGAGAGTTTGTTAAGCAAATTAAGAGTTAAAACCTGCAAATGTATTAGAAACTTTTATCATATATAATCAATTGTTATGCTGCTTATGAGTGGAACTTACCTATTCATTAAGGCTTTTTGACAAAAACCTAAGAAAACTATTTAGGGATTCCACTTATCCTAAATAATAAAATAAAACCACAGCTCTTATATAACACTCGTAACAGAAGATCTCTTTTAATTAGCCCTAACTAGTGAAATTTGTGGGAGGTCTGGTAGCGTAGTGGCTAAGGCACTTGACTGCTAACCAGAAGGCTGGCGGTTCAAACCCACCAGCCACTCCTCGGAAGGAAGGTTGGGCAATCCTACTTCCGTAGTGATACTGCCTTGGAAACCCAAGGAGGGGTCGCTATGAGTCAGGGCTGACTCGACGGCACATAACAACAACAACAAAGTGAAATTTGTATGTTTAGGAAAATTCTTATTGTTACAGATTGTTGTTGTTGTTATGTGCCATTGAGTCAGACCTGACTCATAGCGACCCCTCCTTGGGTTTCCGGGGCAGTATCACTATGGAAGTAGATAGTCCCATCTTCCTTCCGAGGAGTGGTTGGTGGGTTTGAACCGTCAGCCTTCTGGTTAGCAGTCAAGTGCCTTCAAAATAGAGGCCTCTGACTACTCTTGTTACCTCCTATGGCCAGACATACAAGGGACGTGGTATAGGATGACAGTCTTTAGGAATATGGATCTGATCTTTTTTAAAAGCCTAGAAAATTCACTTTGTTTGTATTCTAAAAGGGGAGGGGATGCAGGAGGATTGACTTGTGCAGCATAGTGGTTAATGCATTCAGCTGCTGAAGGTTGGTGGTTTGAACCCACTAGCCACCCAACAAGAGAAAGATGAGGCAGTTGGCTCTGGTAAAGATTTACAGCCTTGGAAACCCTATGGGGGGAATTCTACTTTGTCCTGTAGGGTTGCAGTGAGTTGGAATTGACTAGGTAGCAGTGGATATATGTATATATTTTAAATGAACTCACAAGTTACTGATGTATATGGCAACTTCCATTTGTTAAGTAGACCTAAATAGGTCAGTTAATCAGTGCATTTTCCTTCAATGATAATCTATGTTAAAAGCTAAATTATAATCAGAAGATTGCTGTTCAGGAGGCTCAGGGAATTACATACACATATTCCTTTTAGAGACAGGTATTCTTCCAGGAAGACTGTAATATCCCTTCCCTTTGTCAGGCACCATCTATATTGGGCACTGGTGGGAGACACTGTCAAATTCTTGCTCATTGACTCCCTGCATTTATTTAGGATTCATGTTGATCTTCTGTTATTAAAGCCTTTTGCAAATGTGGTTTAGTATAATTGATTGGGCTTTATTTTCCTTAGTTAATCATATGTTATTGGTGTCTTTCCAATACTCCACTTAAGCCACTTCTACCCAAATCTCATTGGCCACATATTCACAAAATCCCTTGGGTTATTTCTACAAGTGACTAATCTTATTTAATATTTGTGATTTTATATTCTGAGGAAATCTTGCTATCTTTCTCAGGAATTAAAACCACTTATGTATTGTTTGTTCATTTTTTGCCTGTAATACTGCAAAACCCAGGAAAAAAAACTCTTTATGATTGTTATTGTCTGGGTTTATTCCCCACCCCACCCCATGTTTTCATGTTATTGAGGATACATTTAAAAATAACTTTGCTTTCTATCCTTTCAGAATTATAACTTTCTCTCTTTAAACTTCTTCCTCTTTCCCTGCCTTCTTTTTCATCGTGATCATTATCATTTTTGATAACAGATGTCACCACAGTTTTTACTACTGAGAAGGAAGAAATGAAGATTGCGTAGAGCCTGCTGAGGCTTTCTTGCCTTGGCTATTTCTGTAGTGCCTAGGGCATTTGACTGCTAACCAGAAGGCTGGGGGTTCAAAGCCACCAGCCAGTCTTCAGAAGGAAAATTGGGCAATCTACTTCCATGGAGATACTGCCTCAGAAGCCCAAGGAAGGGTTGCTTTGAGTCAGAAACAACTCGATGACAGTGAGGGTTTTTTTTTTTTTGCAGTTTTAGGTAGATAGCAGTGTATGTAGTTTGTGTGTTACCATTAGACTTCAGGCTGTCCTGGGAAAAAATCCTTCTTTGTCATTGGTATCTTGCTGTGATACCTGGATTTTCATGTTGAGCTGCCTGGTGGAGATCAACCACACAACACACATTTGAGTTCCTTCCCTCCTTCCTTCTCCTTTGAAGCACACTTTTAAAAAAAATTTTGGTGAAGTCTAATTTGTCTAAGGAGCTCTGGTAGCATAGTGCCTAAGGCACTTGCTCATCAGAAGGCTGGCGGTTCAAACCCACCAGCCACTCCTCTGAAGGAAGGTTGGGCAATCCTACTTCCGTAGTGATACTGCCTCGGAAACCCAAGGAGGGGTCCCTATGAGTTGGGGCCGACTCGACGGCAAACAACAACAACAACAACAACAACAGCAACTAATTTGTCTACTTTTTCTTTTGTCCCTTATGCCTTTTGTGTCATAGCTAAAATCATGCTTAACTCTAATCAAAAAGATTTACTCCTATGTTTTCTTATAAGAGTTTTGTAGCTTTAGCTCCCATATTTACTTCTTTGACTTACTCTGAATTAACTTTCATATGTAGTGTGAGGTAGGGCCTAACTTGATTTTTTTGCATGTGAAGATCCAATTGTCCCAGCCCCATTTGATGAAAAGATGATTTCTTCCTATTGAATTGTCTTGGCATCTTCCTTTTATTAAAAGAAATAGTATGTCCAGGAATAGATGGTCATAAAAGTAGAGAGCAAAATGCGAACCTGCAGAAATAATTATGTTTGTCTTCTCAAGATGTTAGCTGATGGTCTGGAAGCTTCTTAATTATCATGATACCACAGGAGCAAAATAATTACAACGAAGACTATGGAATTGGCTAGAACTAGGTTGGATTTTCAGTTCTAACACATGATAGTTATGTGAACTGAACTCCTAAAGTCTCAGTTTGCTTATCTATATAATGAGGATAATAATATTAATTCACAGTACTCAGTCCTTATTAAGCCATATATATTTTAGATACTATTTTTCCCACCAGTGAAAAGACCTTGCCAACAAAACTGGGTCATAGGCCCTTTTTTTTTTTTTGTATACTACTGTTTCTCTTCAAGTGTACACACTTATTTCTCCCTCTTCACCCTGCCCGCATTTCTACCTTCCCATTCCAACTAGTTACTTTCTTTTGGGAGTTTGCTTCCAAATCCTTGTGGGAATAGAATTGCAGCAGATGAATAAGGTTGTCTGAATTTTAATTGGTAATAAAACTCAAAATGTTTTCAAAACCCAAATGAATAAATTACAGGTAATAGAATTTCGTTTGACAGGATACTTGCAGAAATTTATTTGGGAATGTTGTTGTTCTGTGCCGTCGAGTCGGCCCCGACTCATAGTGACCCCTCCTTAGGTTTCTGAGGCAGCATCACTATGGAAGTACATTGCCCAACCTTCCTTCTGAGGAGTGGCTGGTGGGTTTGAACCACCAGCCTTCTGGTTAGTAGTCAAGTGCCTTAGGCACTATGCTACCAGAGCTCTCTTATTTGAGAATAGGTCTTTTCAACTCACAACCATCTCTAAAGACCTTTCCCCAACTTGTGATTCCATGATCCTAAGCTGTCCTATCACCTGGGCAACCATCTCTTCCAACTCATATGGCTGGCCAAACTGCTCTTATTGTTGGGTTAATTAAAGACATTTAAATCATCTTCTCCTAGGATAAGGAGCTCTAGTGGTGTAGTGCCTAAGGCATTTGACTGCTGACTAGAAGGTTGGTGGTGCAAACCCACCAGCTGTTCCATGGTAGGACAATGGTGCAATCTACTTCCGTAAAGATTTACCGCTTTGGAAACGCAGTGGGGATTGCTTTGAGTCAGAATTGACTAGATGGCAGTGGGTTTGTTTTTGGTTTTCTCCCAGGGTGGGAGGGTGTTTCTGCCCTTCCTAGAATTTTGTTTTCACTTCTCAGACTTAATGCCTTCAGTGTGAAGAACTGTGACAATGGGACTCATGATCCAAGAGAATTTTTTTCAGAAAACCTGAGGAAGGTTCTTGGCCATGAGTTCATGTCTAGCCTTTGAAAAGTGACTCATTCAGTGTTTAAGGGTTTTAGACCCCTGGCTCTGGCTAGCTAGAATTGAAGCCTGGCCAGTTGAATTTGAGGTTGAACATTTACTACTACCACTCATTGCTCTCTTCTCCTTCCCCGTTTTCCCCTTTCCTTTCCCAATCGTTCCCCCTTCATTCTCCTCATCTCCTTCTCTCTCTACCTCTTCTCCCCTTCCCCTTTAGTTCTTCCTCCACCATTCCTACCTTTCCCTCATCCTCCTCCTCCTGGTAGGTAACTGTACTCACCTTTTTGTTTAATGGAAATGATAATGCTTACCTTCCTATCTGTCAATGTTTTCTTGTGAGATTAATGAGAAGAACCAAAGAACAGCTTTGTGAGAAGCTTTGTGTAAATTGAAAAGTATAATTTGCTTATTGTTTCTGCATTTCTTTCTTTCCTACCTCCCCACTCTCCCTTAAAATGCAAAGTACGTTAAGGAAACAAACAAAAAATCCCAAAAGCTTTCTCCCTTTTTCTGATTAATAACGATAGTTCATATTTACTAATTAAAAACAACTGTTATGGAGATCAAATCACCTGCAGAGAGTTTGCCAGACTCCCTTCATTTAACTCTGAATTTTGGTCTCTGCAGAAGACATATACATAAAGCAAAGATGACAGGAGTTACCAGGTGGTCCTGGGCTATGTGGAATTTAGCAGAGAGCAGTCCTACTCCTTCTTAGGGACCCTGTCACTTCTCTCTGCTTGTTCACAGTTCAGTGGTGCTATCAATCTGTGCACCATTTACAGAAGACACTAGAAACTAAACTAAAATGCAGGTGTTTTCTGCAGGAAAATGATATTCACAATATTGGAGGGCAAGGAATGGAACTCTATGAATGTCCTGCCGTGATCTTCAGCAAACCAGCAATTCAAAAAGCAATTGTTTGAAAAATCTTTCATTTGCTTTTTAACCATTCATTTCCTCACCTACTTTCATATACCTTCTTGTGATGGTACAATGATTCTCTCTCTGTGTCTCTATTTTTCAAATTTCATTTGTTTTAATAAGTACACGTAAGTATGTTTAAATACTTAAATTACCAAGATGATATTACATTTGTTGTATTACATTTTAGTTTCTTGAAATAAAAGTTTTCCATGGGGTCTTGGGGGTTGGAGCAATTCAAGTGAAAATGCTTAATGATCAATCTTGAGTTGCCTGTGTCAAATGGTAAGGGGTGCCAGAAGTATTGACTGAGTCCACATTACAGTGAGGGATTCTATTTGTGAAGATCTTATTTTATTTCACTTTTTATGCAATTATATATCTTTAGATTTAATGGAAAAATCAGTGAACTGAATGGAAACATTGTCAGTTTGTTTTGGGATTTGGAGCATGAACTCTGAAACACTTGCACACTTAGTCTTTAATGTATGAAATCTAGATAATTCAACATACTCTCTTATCTCTGTGTTTATTTTTAATGTGGGATGGTTAGAGTTACTACTCTGTAATTGTGTTTAACATAAGGGATGGGGCTATAGCTGTTGTGACTATTAGAGCCTTAATGATCAAACCACCCTCTAGGAGTGTCTAACTTATCACTGTTGATAATACTGTTGATAATAATTATCTCAGAGGTGTCAAGTCTAAGCAACTCTTTCTGGATGATGTGAAATATGCACTGATACAACTCAATGAAGAAATAATATGCAAATTTAAACCTTATCTCCAGATTGTTTGGAGAGTGCAGTAAGAAATCTGATAAAAGTAAATAACTTTGTACCTTCTTAACAGAGAGATGGAGACCTCCCAACCACAAAGAAAAAACGCCAAGCAGGGGAGAAGATCATGTACACTTTGGTCTCAGTCCCACATGGAAATGACATTGCATCTCTTTTTGAATTAGATGCCACAACTCTTCAGAGAGCTGACTGCCTAGTTCCAAGGTAAACAAAAAGATATGGCTAAAGGAGAATGTGTCTTTGAATAATTTTATCATTAGATGAGGAATTAAAACCATAATATTAATATCATTTTTGTGACATAGAGTAAGCATAAATGAAGAACAAGTGTGGAAAACATGCCTCTTTTGTGAGAGGGTTAACATAATTTGTTTTATTCTTGGAAATAATTAAAATGTGCAGGACCAAAGACATTCTGAAAAGTTCATAAGACTCATTTATTCTATTCTTGTATAGCCTTTGGTTACTAATATGAAATATGAAAACATTTCTATCATTATTTGTGTAATTTATTTTTATTATATTAAATATCCCAATTTAATAATTTATTCATTCATTCTTTCATTTATTCAATCATTCAGTCAGACATTTATTAACTATCTGTTATATTCTAGCCATTACCCTAGTCACTGGGAAGAGGGAAGATAACAGTGAAAAAAGGATCTCACTATGAAATGCGTAGACCTATAACAAGGACCCAGAGTCTAGCTTTATATGGAGGTATTATGCGCTTGCTTTCATGGCACTCTCAAGTGGGAGATAGTCTATAAATAATAAATTAGTAAACAAGAAATATATGGTTAGGTATTAAAAATGTTTTAAGGAAAAATTGCAGGTTATGGTGAGTTCTATTTTAAAAATTGCAGGCTATGGGGAGACCATGTTTTAGAAACGGTCTCTTTGAGTTGAGATATTTGAGAAAAGAACTGAATGAATTGAGAGGTCATGTCTTGTCCATCTGTGGAAGAGGATTTGAAGCAGCAGTGACAGGAAGTGCACAAATATTAAAATTTACCAGGTGTGTTTAAGGACCAGTAAGGAAGCCAATGGGGGAGGGGAGGGGAAGGTGGGGAGAAGAGAACTGGCCATAAGGTAGCTTAATAAGGACTTAATAATGTAAGACATTTTCTTTTTCTTGAAATTTGACTATCATAAGTAAGCTTTTTTTTTTTTTTTTTTTTTTTGCATAAATCTCTTTACTTTCCAACAATAGCACAAGGATGTACTCTCTAGATGCAAAGAGGAATCTTGCCCATATTAGTAGTCTAGTGGTCTGGTTCTAAATTGTCCTTGATGGAACATTATTGTACTTGGCCTTTGGCAGATGACAGTGGTTAAGCCGAAGCTGCCTACACACAAATGCAGATATTGTTGTGTAGGTTTCTTTCAAGGAGGTTAAAAAGTTGCTGAGAGACACTGCAGCTGACTTGAGTTTCCCTGGGTGCCTCATGGCCATTCACGTTCATGAGAAATGGGGCTTACTCTTGACCTTAAGAGATCTCCTCCAAAGGTTTGACGTCATCTAGGTGCATGGTATTCTCTTCCAAGTATTGGAACCTTAATCAGTCCTTACTATGACTTGATTAATTTCAGATTTGGCAAAAATGGAGTCCTTCTAAAATTCTAACCAAGAGAGTTTGCTTAAAGAAATGATGAAAGGATCTCACTCTAAAGTGAGTGACCTGTAACAAGGACCCTGAATCTAGCTGTATATGGAGGTGTTAATCTATTACTATCCAGAACTGTTAAAGGACTTCTCAGTATAGTACACAATTTTGTATTAACATGGATTAATTTGTCATTATTTATATTAAAGCTAATATTAAGATTACTACTCATAACTGTTGAATACTTTCTATATGTTAAACCCTGTGTCAAGTTATTTGTAAACATTATCTTATTTAATCCTGGCAGCAACCTATTTTATAGATCAGGAAATAGAAGTTTAGAGCAGTGCTTCTCATGTTAGTTGTAAATTAGAATCACCTGTGTGACTTCAAAAACTCTTGGTTCCCAGGCTGTACTAAGACAAATGAAATTTGAATCTCAGGGTTGGGATACAGGTTTTTCCCCTTTTTTTTTTTTTTTTTTTAAATATTACCCAGGTCATTCCAATTTGGAGTCTATAGTCCAATGCTTCTCAAATTTCAATGTGTTTATGAATGATCTAGATTACATTGCAGATTTTGATTCACTTAGTTTAGGGTGGGGCCTGAGATTCTACATTTTTAACAGCTCTTCAGGTGATGCTGAAGCAACTGGTTTACACACTAGACTTTGAGTATCAAGATCCTAGAGCACTGATTCCCCAAGTTTGCTGTACATTGGAACACACACACACACACACACACACAAAACAAAAAACAAACAAAAAACCAATGCCATCAAGTCGATTCCAACTCATAGTGACCCCCATTGTGTTTCTGAGGCAGTAAATCTTTACAGAAATAGAGTGAACCATCTTCCTTCCATGAAGTGGCTGGTGGGTTTGAACTGCCAACCTCCTGGTTAGCAGTCAAATGCCTTAGGCACTGGCCATACAGGGGATCTTTAAATAGTATTGATGCTTGGCTCCCAATCCCAGACTTTCTGATTTAATTGGTATGTGGTAAAACTTGGGCATTGGTGGGGGACAGTTTGTAAAAGCTTTCCAGGTGATTATAATGTCCAGCAAAATTAGTGAACTACTGGCTTAGAGTGATAACATTAATTGGCTAGGATTATACACTTGAATTGGAATTTGATCCTGGAATGTGTGGAGTTTATATTCTCTATTACTGTGCTACTATGCCTTCATATTTTAGACATTCAGATTATATCAAGGTCTTAAAGACAACAGATTTCTGTGGCATTGGTGCTAAAGAGTTACTTGATTTCCAAAGTTCTTCCAATTGTAAATTTTTACTACTGGAATGTAATATCTCTTTAGTTTGGAGGTCAATAATCTAGGCAGATTCAATAAGAATATATTGAACCAGCACAGGAGTAAGAATAGGGGAAGAGGCCACAGAGCTGAAAAAGCTGTGACTCCACTTTCCATATGCTTAAAATATAATGGGGAAGAAAACTGAGTACTAATATGTCCTGTGTAATTTAGTGCAGAAAATATTAAGTGGTAAAATATAGAAAATTTGGAATTTCTGATTATTTGGACAAGGATTGCATTTTGAAATTCCAGCACTTTGTTTTTAATCTGCCTTAATGCACGAACAAGGAGCTCTGGTGGTGTAGATGTTAAGGCATTCAGCTGTTAACCAAAAGGTAGGTGGTTCAAATCCACCAGCTGCTATATGGGAGAAAGATGAGGGAGTCTGCTTTCGTAAAGATTTACAGCCTTGGAAACCCTATAGGGCAGTTCTGTCCATTAGGGTTACTATGAGTTGGGATGGACTTGATGGCAATGGAATTGGTTTTGGGTTATATGCATGAGCAGAACATGTATTCAATGGATCTCACTTTCCTTGAGGTTGTTGGTATTTCACTTGTTTTTTTTCTTATTGGCCTTAATGCTTTCTGCCTTTTGTTGTGGGATGAAGGCTGAGTTCTTAACACAATCCTTTTCTTTTAAAAGCACTTTACACGTTTGTTGCAGAAATGAATAATAATAAAAGATTGACTAAAAATTACAATATTTGAATTAGATAAAGTTCTAGCTGTCCTTTCTCAGGCACTCTACCACATTCATATATAACTTTTACATGCAGAGGATTATAGTACAAAACAAGACTATGATCAGGCAGTAGTTTTACCTGAGTTTGTTCCTTGATCAATGGTTCTCAAGTAGCATGCTTCAGAATCACCTGGAGGGTTTGTTCAAACAGATTTTGGGCCCTATCCCCAGAGATTCTGTTTCAGTGGGTTGGAATAAGATCTGTGAATTTGCGTCTCTAACAAGTTCCCAGGTGATGCTAATGCTGCTGATCCAGGGACTACACTTTGAGAACCACTAGGCTAAGTATTAATATTACATGCTTTGAAATAGTCTATAATATGGAATTGTTCCTTAATGCAGACTGTTCTTCTATACATGAGTCAATTACTAGTCTAACATGTATTTATATTCATGTCATGTGTGACAGTATAAATATTTACTATGTATCTTTAATAATAATATTTTGCTTTTAGGAATTCATATGTTCGGTTAAGACATTTATGTACCAACACATGGGTCACCAGTACCAGTATCCCCATAGACACAGATGAAGAGAGGCCTGTTATGTTGAAGGTAAATATTACTTGGAATGGTTTAATTTTCAACTAAATGCTTTATGAATAGGATTGGGGGTACCAAATGTTCCTTGTTATTAGGTGCTGTGGAGTCGGACCCGACTCATACAGACCCCTCCTTGGGTTTCTGAGGCAGTATCACTACGGAAGTAGATTGCCCAACCTTCCTTCTGAGGAGTGGCTGGTGGGTTGAACCGCCAGCCTTCTGGTTAGCAGTCAAGTGCCTTAGGCACTACTCTACCAGAGCTCCTTACAATCCATTATCACTAGTACTAGAGATTATTGAGTTGCTCATTTAAATACTCATTTCTGCCAGTTGCTTACTTAGGTAGCTGAACTGAATGGCTTGGTTGCAGCAGTGCTGGGATTCAGGGGAATGCAGCACAAAAAGTGTGGTAGCTGCATGTATGACAGGAGAAACTGCCAGGGGTGCATTTTCTCTACTCTCCTGAAACTGAAGCAAAGGAGAGGTGTGAAAGGGATATGTTTCAAGTGGGGCTTTGGGAACAGGACTGGAAATAGGCATGGAAAACCTCAGTGTCCTTATAGCCTTTCATAATGGATGACGTGTGTGGGAATTGTATTTGAATTATATATTCTGACTTTGTGTTTTTTAAACTGTGTACTATGTTATTGCTCAAGGAATAATGCATAATTATTAAAAACCAAACAAAAAGACAACTAATCTCAATGGAAAAACCCATTGCAGATTGGAACATGCCAAACAAAAGAAGATAAAGAAGCATTTGCCATTGTGTCTGTCCCGCTGTCTGAGGTCCGAGACTTAGATTTTGCCAATGATGCTAATAAAGTGCTAGCGACCACAGTAAAAAAGCTGGAAAATGGCACAATAACTCAGAATGAAAGGAGGTTAGTAACTTTTTAAAATGGCTTTCAAATCATCAAGAACCAAATGTCAGCTCTTGGAGTAAACCTCAAGTGAGTGTGTCACCCCAAGGGAATATTAAGAATATTCTTTCAGCTTAACCTGTTTCTGAATGAGGTAGGAACTTGATTTCTTTTGAACTTGGTGGGTGAATGAAAATGGTGAAATTAAACTCTGGTGAAATATTTACTTTTCACATTTTAGCCTAGCTTGGAGACAGTTGTTTTCAGTTACTGTCTGATCTCTCATTTTAAATTTGCACTACTTTTTATTGCACCAGTAAGTCAGGTAATAAACAAAGAAACTTGATTTGGTATTTGGATTTTGTGTTCTATACGTCTGAAAAGAAGTTTTGTGCTTTTCTGTTCTTATTTATTCAATACACGTTTCTCAGCTTAGGTGCCACAAAACAAACAAATACATTAAACACACACACACACACACACACACACACATGCACATCTGCAAGATGTAGCTCTCTGCCCTTGTAACTCCTCCAGGGAAACTGGATACTTGACTCTTAAACTCTGGTTATGGAAATAAGTGAGAGAAAGAATGAGATTGAGAACTAGCAATTATTACATCCTTAATTTGTATCAGATATGTTGTTGTTGTTATGTGCTGTGGAGTCAGACCTGACTCATGGCGACCCTCCTTTGTTTCCAAGGAGGTATCACTACGGAAGTAGATTGCCCAACCTTCCTTCCGAGGAGTGACTGGTGAGTTTGAACTGCCAGCTTTCTGGTTAGCAGTCAAGTGCCTTAGGTACTATGCTACCAGAGCTCCTCAGATATTTTTTTTATCTAATCCTTCATGTCGCTCTGAGATAAATATTATCCTTGTTTTACATAAAAAGAAATTGAGAAGTTAATCACACTGGGTGAGTTATACAATTAGTAAATAAGGAGCAGGGATTCAATTGTGTCTGGTTTCAAAATCCATGTGCTTTTCAGTACCCCAGAGCATAAGCATTCTCGGTATTTCCCTTATTCATGATCTGCTACATAAATTTTGATTTGAACAAGAAAAACTATTTACTTTTCTATATAGGTATTCATATACTGGAACTCTCACTCATAGCTGGTGAGATGTTGGTATAAGCACTTTGGAAATAGTTTGGCAGTAACTAGCAAAGTCAAAGGAGTAAATACTCCATGGCTCACCAATCCCATCCCTAGGTTGAACATTCTTGAACATCTGTCCTAAAGAAGCCCTGCATATGTGTACCAGAACACAAGTTCCAGAATGTTCAGCCTTATTCTAAATGACCCCAAACGGTCCAAATGTCCATCACCAGGCAAATAGATGAATAAAGTGTGCTGTATTCATGCAATGGAATGCAATATAATGATAATAAATGAACTACATCTGTGTGTAGCAAAGATGTGGTAGTTAAGGTTATGTGTCAACTTGGCTGGGCCTGGTTGAGTGGCTGGCCAACTGGGTGTAGTATTCCCCATGATGAGACTGATCAACTCCATGGTGGAATCTACTGGAGCATCGGTGTAGCTGCCTTAGGGATGTGGTGTGCTTCCAGTATATAAGAAAAAGCTTTGTGAAAGGTTTCTGAGCTTTTTGATATGCTAGGACCCTGCATGTAGCCAAGTCTTCATTCAGCAGCCTGCCATGTTGCCTGCCGATCTTGGGACTGTCTATGGACTTGAACTAGTGGCCTTCCGTGTTACTTAATAATCTTGGGACTGTGCCATTTTACTCGTCGACCTTGGGTTTGTCAGCCTTAGCAGCCAGCAGATGCCTGAGTTAATGGGCTGGGAGCAAGAGGCAGAGCTGAAGCCCAAGGTTGAGGGGCCTTCACCTAGCCCTTAGAGCTGGAACTTTGAACTTAGACTTCTAGCTTCCTAAACTATGAGAATAAATCACTGTCAAAGCTACTCACTTGTGGTATTTCTGTTATAGTGGCACTAGAGGGCCAAAACAAAGGATACAACTAATAAACTTTAGATTGAGTGAAAACTAGACATGATGAAAACTAAACCAAAAAAACCAAACTCACTGCTATAGAGTCAAATCGGACTCATAGCAACCCCTTCTTGGTTTTCCTAGGCAGTATCTCTATGGAAGTAGATTGCCCAGTCTTTCTGAGGAGTGGCTGGTAGGTTTGAACTGCTAGCCTTCTGGTTAGCAGTCAAAAATATGAGTATAAATATGCAGAGATGGAATAGCTGTTTCTGAGCTTTCTCTCTGTTCTTACCTCTGTGCATACTACCCCCTCTTCCCTGCCCTGAACAGATCTGCACTTGAAAACAACTATTATGTCTCCGGTTGTACCGCCAACCCTGTGGAGGGGAAATGATAAAGGCCAGTAGCTGAAACATCTGTTTCATTTTTCTGATAATTAAACATCAGAGCTGAATGATGACAGGAAATGAAATCCAGTATGCTGGTAGCACTTTTTATTTGCCTGTATTTATCTGTTGATTCCTCTTTTTGATGAATTCTTTTCTTTGTCACTCTCACATATGCATGAAAATTTAGGCACCTTGCTTAAATAATCTCTCTTGCTAAGCACTAAGGTATTCCTTGATGAAAGAAACAAGGATTCATATCGTGAGTGCCTTCACTACTGTTGGCTGTAACCCTGCCCAAGTCACCTTTCTTCAGTTCTTGATGGAGAGAATCTTAATCATTAAAGATGATTCTAAGGAAGGTGGTGGACCAAGACTGATTGGGGGCATGAACCTTTATTTTCCCCATTTCCTTTCCTACTGTTTTAGAGTGAAAAACACAGCAAAGAGAAGACTTTGGCTGAGAAATAGAAAGTTATGATAATTCATTTTAATTTAGTAATTTCAGAAAAGCCACCTCCTATCAAAATTCCTTCAAAGCTCCTGACAGTACAGTAGGGCTTATTGGCATAGTTGAATGCATTTATATTATTTTCTCAGTTTTAGAATTCAATATGAAATTCTTTCTGGGGGAAAAAAATAACAAAAAATCACCTCAAAATTCTGACTTTTTTCCCTCTGGAGAATGGAGTTATTATTAGACATTCTTTCACTCAAAACCAGGAAGAGTGATAAAAGGTGGAAGGGAGGGTAATAGAATATTGCAGATCCCTGTCTCAAAATGCCTGTATTCTTTGAATCCTTTCTCTTTCTTTTAGCTCCCCCTTTATTCATACCAGCAATGGACCCTTGAGACATAGCTCCTGTGTGGTGTTCCAAGGTTCTCAACCTCTGATGTTTTTCAGGGGAATTTTCTGTTCTTAATTGTGGGAATAGCGGCATCAAGTGTAGAGAGTATTAGGAACATAGTGCCAGGAAGGAGGAAGGAGTGGGGGTTAACTGCTATTCAGAGCTTAAGGAAGTAACTGTAATTCTAAACCATAATTTCTACAGCTTGTTTTACCTCTTATTAGCTGCTGTTGAGCCACCTCTGACTCTGGGCAACACGTATGTGCAGAGTAGGACTGCTCTGCAGGGTTTTCAAGGCGGTGGCCTGTTGGAAGCAGATTGCCAGGCTGTCTTCTGAGGTGCCTTTGGGTGGATTTGAACTGCCCACCTTTTGGCTGGTAGTTGAGAGCTTAACCCTTTGTACTACCTATGGGCTCCATGTTTTACCCCTAGATGGTACAAAGAAAGATGTAGGGCTCCTCCAGAAACATCTTAGAGTTCAGAGAGGTAATTAATTCAGTATTCTGGAAGTCCTTTATATATGTATATTACTACAGGTATGTACCATAAATTAAGGTAATTTAGCAACTGCCCTTAATTAAGAAATCAAGAGGAGCTCTGGTAGCATAGTGCCTAAGCACTTGACTTCTAACCAGAAGGCTGGCGGTTCAA